>NC_091269.1:10926590-11229621 GCF_042477335.2 Ovis canadensis
TCCGGCCCCGACTCCACACAAGGTCTTAGGCCCCGGCATCGACGGGAGAGGAATCCCGAGAGGCCCCCGTGGAACTCGCATGGGGACTGGCCTTTCCTGAGGCCACCAGAGCATTTCCCTGAGGTCCCCGTCGTAAGTCGAGAGCACCTGCCGCAACTCGAGAAAATCCAGGAGGTTTTGCCCTCCAGGCGAGATGAGGCCCATTTCCGCTGAGGCTTCTCGAGGCTAATCACGTCTAACCACTGGAACTTCCAAAGGGTCCTTCACACCCTTGCTGCAACTCAAGAAGTTCCCCGACATACCCGTCTCCACTCGAGAGGAAGCACGTGGGTCCCGCACACATCCAGGGGAGCCCCGTTTCCGCCTCCTAGCTCGAGATGAGGGATCCTTTCCCTGTTTCGTAGGGAAAGAATTCCCGGCGTTCCCGTCGCATCTCAAGAGGAGGCGCTCTCCACAGGAAAGGCGAGAGAAACTCCAGGGTCGTGCCACCATTCCAAGAGTCCCCCAGATGTGTCAGTCCATTCCATAGGAACCTGTTTTCCCTGCACTGCCTTGACGTTCAAGCCGAGGATCGACTCCCACCACGTGTGCACGTGGGACAGCCCTGTGGGAAAGCCTCGTGGGAAAGCCTGGTGGGAAAGACTCGAGGGAAAACCATAGATCATTTGATCCACGCGGCGGACTGCGTGACACTGCTGCTACCGCTCTGGAGGAAAGCGCAAGTGCATGCCCGCATTCGAGACGAGGACTGACTCCCCTGGGGAGACTCCAGAAGTACCCCAAGATCCATGTCAGCACTGGAGAGGAATCCTCAGGTTCCGGCCCCGACTCCACACAAGGTCTTAGGCCCCGGCATCGACGGGAGAGGAATCCCGAGAGGCCCCCGAGGAACTCGCATGGGGACTGGCCTTTCCTGAGGCCACCAGAGCGGGTCCCTGAGGTCCCCGTCGTAAGTCGAGAGCACCTGCCGCAACTCGAGAAAATCCAGGAGGTTTTGCCCTCCAGGCGAGATGAGGCCCATTTCCGCTGAGGCTTCTCGAGGCTAATCACGTCTAACCACTGGAACTTCCAAAGGGTCCTTCACACCCTTGCTGCAACTCAAGAAGTTCCCCGACATACCCGTCTCCACTCGAGAGGAAGCACGTGGGTCACCCACACATCCAGGGGAGCCCCGTTTCCGCCTCCTAGCTCGAGATGAGGGATCCTTTCCCTGTTTCGTAGGGAAAGAATTCCCGGCGTTCCCGTCGCATCTCAAGAGGAGGCGCTCTCCACAGGAAAGGCGAGAGGAACTCCAGGGTCGTGCCACCATTCCAAGAGTCCCCCAGATGTGTCAGTCCATTCCAGAGGAACCTGTTTTCCCTGCACTGCCTTGACGTTCAAGCCGAGGATCGACTCCCACCACGTGTGCAGGTGGGACAGCCCTGTGGGAAAGCCTCGTGGGAAAGCCTGGTGGGAAAGACTCGAGGGAAAACCATAGATCCTTTGATCCAAGCGGCGGACTGCGTGACACTGCTACTACCGCTCTGGAGGAAAGCGCAAGTGCATGCCCGCATTCGAGACGAGGACTGACTCCCCTGGGGAGACTCCAGAAGTACCCCAAGATCCATGTCAGCACTGGAGAGGAATCCTCAGGTTCCGGCCCCGACTCCACACAAGGTCTTAGGCCCCGGCATCGACGGGAGAGGAATCCCGAGAGGCCCCCGAGGAACTCGCATGGGGACTGGCCTTTCCTGAGGCCACCAGAGCGGGTCCCTGAGGTCCCCGTCGTAAGTCGAGAGCACCTGCCGCAACTCCAGAAAATCCAGGAGGTTTTGCCCTCCAGGCGAGATGAGGCCCATTTCCGCTGAGGCTTCTCGAGGCTAATCACGTCTAACCACTGGAACTTCCAAAAGGTCCTTCACACCATTGCTGCAACTCAAGAAGTTCCCCGAGATACCCGTCTCCACTCGAGAGGTAGCACGTGGGTTCCCGCACACATCCAGGGGAGCCCCGTTTCCGCCTCCTAGCTCGAGATGAGGGATCCCTTCCCTGTTTCGTAGGGAAAGAATTCCCGGCGTTCCCGTCGCATCTCAAGAGGAGGCGCTCTCCACAGGAAAGGCGAGAGGAACTCCAGGGTCATGCCACCATTCCAAGAGTCCCCCAGATGTGTCAGTCCATTCCAGAGGAACCTGTTTTCCCTGCACTGCCTTGACGTTCAAGCCGAGGATCGACTCCCACCACGTGTGCACGTGGGACAGCCCTGTGGGAAAGCCTCGTGGGAAAGCCTCGTGGGAAAGACTCGAGGGAAAACCATAGATCCTTTGATCCACGCGGCGGACTGCGTGACACTGCTGCTACCGCTCTGGAGGAAAGCGCAAGTGCATGCCCGCATTCGAGACGAGGACTGACTCCCCTGGGGAGACTCCAGAAGTACCCCAAGATCCATGTCAGCACTGGAGAGGAATCCTCAGGTTCCGGCCCCGACTCCACACAAGGTCTTAGGCCCCGGCATCGACGGGAGAGGAATCCCGAGAGGCCCCCGAGGAACTTGCATGGGGACTGGCCTTTCCTGAGGCCACCAGAGCGGGTCCCTGAGGTCCCCGTCGTAAGTCGAGAGCACCTGCCGCAATTCGAGAAAATCCAGGAGGTTTTGCCCTCCAGGCGAGATGAGGCCCATTTCCGCGGGGGCTTCTCGAGGCTAATCACGTCTAACCACTGGAACTTCCAAAGGGTCCTTCACACCCTTGCTGCAACTCAAGAAGTTCCCCGACATACCCGTCTCCACTCGAGAGGAAGCACGTGGGTCACCCACACATCCAGGGGAGCCCCGTTTCCGCCTCCTAGCTCGAGATGAGGGATCCTTTCCCTGTTTCCTAGGGAAAGAATTCCCGGCATTCCCGTCGCATCTCTAGAGGAGGCGCTCTCCACAGGAAAGGCGAGAGGAACTCCAGGGTCATGCCACCATTCCAAGAGTCCCCCAGATGTGTCAGTCCATTCCAGAGGAACCTGTTTTCCCTGCACTGCCTTGACGTTCAAGCCGAGGATCGACTCCCACCACGTGTGCACGTGGGACAGCCCTGTGGGAAAGCCTCGTGGGAAAGCCTCGTGGGAAAGACTCGAGGGAAAACCAAACATCCTTTGATCCACCCGGCGGAATGCGTGACACTGCTGCTACCGCTCTGGAGGAAAGCGCAAGTGCGTGCCCGCATTCGAGACGAGGACTGACTCCCCTGGGGAGACTCCAGAAGTACCCCAAGATCCATGTCAGCACTGGAGAGGAATCCTCAGGTTCCGGCCCCGACTCCACACAAGGTCTTAGGCCCCGGCATCGACGGGAGAGGAATCCCGAGAGGCCCCCGAGGAACTCGCATGGGGACTGGCCTTTCCTGAGGCCACCAGAGCGGGTCCCTGAGGTCCCCGTCGTAAGTCGAGAGCACCTGCCGCAATTCGAGAAAATCCAGGAGGTTTTGCCCTCCAGGCGAGATGAGGCCCATTTCCGCTGAGGCTTCTCGAGGCTAATCACGTCTAACCACTGGAACTTCCAAAGGGTCCTTCACACCGTTGCTGCAACTCAAGAAGTTCCCCGACATACCCGTCTCCACTCGAGAGGAAGCACGTGGGTCACCCACACATCCAGGGGAGCCCCGTTTCCGCCTCCTAGCTCGAGATGAGGGATCCTTTCCCTGTTTCCTAGGGAAAGAATTCCCGGCGTTCCCGTCGCATCTCAAGAGGAGGCGCTCTCCACAGGAAAGGCGAGAGGAACTCCAGGGTCGTGCCACCATTCCAAGAGTCCCCCAGATGTGTCAGTCCATTCCAGAGGAACCTGTTTTCCCTGCACTGCCTTGACGTTCAAGCCGAGGATCGACTCCCACCACGTGTGCACGTGGGACAGCCCTGTGGGAAAGCCTCGTGGGAAAGCCTCGTGGGAAAGACTCGAGGGAAAACCAAACATCCTTTGATCCACGCGGCGGACTGCGTGACACTGCTGCGACCGCTCTGGAGGAAAGCGCAAGTGCATGCCCGCATTCGAGACGAGGACTGACTCCCCTGGGGAGACTCCAGAAGTACCCCAAGATCCATGTCAGCACTGGAGAGGAATCCTCAGGTTCCGGCCCCGACTCCACACAAGGTCTTAGGCCCCGGCATCGACGGGAGAGGAATCCCGAGAGGCCCCCGAGGAACTCGCATGGGGACTGGCCTTTCCTGAGGCCACCAGAGCGGGTCCCTGACGTCCCCGTCGTAAGTCGAGAGAACCTGCCGCAACTCGAGAAAATCCAGAAGGTTTTGCCCTCCAGGCGAGATGAGGCCCATTTCCGCTGAGGCTTCTCAAGGCCAATCACATCTAACCACTGGAACTTCGAAAGGGTCCTTCACACCCTTGCTGCAACTCAAGAAGTTCCCCGACATACCCGTCTCCACTCGAGAGGAAGCACGTGGTATCCCGCACACATCCAGGGGAGCCCCGTTTCCGCCTCCTAGCTCGAGATGAGGGATCCTTTCCCTGTTTCGTAGGGAATGAATTCCCGGCGTTCCCGTCGCATCTCAAGAGGAGGCGCTCTCCACAGGAAAGGCGAGAGGAACTCCAGGGTCGTGCCACCATTCCAAGAGTCCCCCAGATGTGTCAGTCCATTCCAGAGGAACCTGTTTTCCCTGCACTGCCTTGACGTTCAAGCCGAGGATCGACTCCCACCACGTGTGCACGTGGGACAGCCCTGTGGGAAAGCCTCGTGGGAAAGCCTCATGGGAAAGACTCGAGGGAAAAACATAGATCCTTTGATCCACGCGGCGGAATGCGTGACACTGCTGCTACCGCTCTGGAGGAAAGCGCAAGTGCATGCCCGCATTCGAGACCAGGACTGACTCCCCTGGGGAGACTCCAGAAGTACCCCAAGATCCATGTCAGCACTGGAGAGGAATCCTCAGGTTCTGGCCCCGACTCCACACAAGGTCTTAGGCCCCGGCATCGACGGGAGAGGAATCCCGAGAGGCCCCCGTGGAACTCGCATGGGGACTGGCCTTTCCTGAGGCCACCAGAGCGGGTCCCTGAGGTCCCCGTCGTAAGTCGAGAGCACCTGCCGCAACTCGAGAAAATCCAGGAGGTTTTGCCCTCCAGGCGAGATGAGGCCCATTTCCGCTGAGGCTTCTCGAGGCCAATCACATCTAACCACTGGAATTTCCAAAGGGTCCTTCACACCCTTGCTGCAACTCAAGAAGTTCCCCGACATACCCGTCTCCACTCGAGAGGAAGCACGTGGTGTCCCGCACACATCCAGGGGAGCCCCGTTTCCGCCTCCTAGCTCGAGATGAGGGATCCTTTCCCTGTTTCGAAGGGAAAGAATTCCCGGCGTTCCCGTCGCATCTCAAGAGGAGGCGCTCTCCACAGGAAAGGCGAGAGGAACTTCAGGGTCGAGACACCATTCCAAGTGTCCCCCAGATGTGTCAGTCCAATCCAGAGGAACCTGTTTTCCCTGCACTGCCTTGACGTTCAAGCCGAGGATCGACTCCCACCACGTGTGCACGTGGGAAAGCCCTGTGGGAAAGCCTCGTGGGAAAGCCTGGTGGGAAAGACTCGAGGGAAAACCATAGATCCTTTGATCCACGCGGCGGACTGCGTGACACTGCTGCTACCGCTCTGGAGGAAAGCGCAAGTGCATGCCCGCATTCGAGACGAGGACTGACTCCCCTGGGGAGACTCCAGAAGTACCCCAAGATCCATGTCAGCACTGGAGAGGAATCCTCAGGTTCCGGCCCCGACTCCACACAAGGTCTTAGGCCCCGGCATCGACGGGAGAGGAATCCCGAGAGGCCCCCGAGGAACTCGCATGGGGACTGGCCTTTCCTGAGGCCACCAGAGCGGGTCCCTGAGGTCCCCGTCGTAAGTCGAGAGCACCTGCCGCAACTCGAGAAAATCCAGGAGGTTTTGCCCTCCAGGCGAGATGAGGCCCATTTCCGCTGAGGCTTCTCGAGGCCAATCACATCTAACCCCTGGAACTTCCAAAGGGTCCTTCACACCCTTGCTGCAACTCAAGGAGTTCCCCGACATACCCGTCTCCACTCGAGAGGAAGCACGTGGTGTCCCGCACACATCCAGGGGAGCCCCGTTTCCGCCTCCTAGCTCGAGATGAGGGATCCTTTCCCTGTTTCGTAGGGAAAGAATTCCCGGCGTTCCCGTCGCATCTCAAGAGGAGGCGCTCTCCACAGGAAAGGCGAGAGGAAATCCAGGGTCGTGCCACCATTCCAAGAGTCCCCCAGATGTGTCAGTCCGTTCCAGAGGAACCTGTTTTCCCTGCACTGCCTTGACGTTCAAGCCGAGGATCGACTCCCACCACGTGTGCACGTGGGACAGCCCTGTGGGAAAGCCTCGTGGGAAAGCCTCATGGGAAAGACTCGAGGGAAAACCAAACATCCATTGATCCACGCGGCGGACTGCGTGACACTGCTGCTACCGCTCTGGAGGAAAGCGCAAGTGCATGCCCGCATTCGAGACGAGGACTCTCTCCCCTGGAGAGACTCCAGAAGTACCCCAAGATCCATGTCAGCACTGAAGAGGAATCCTCAGGTTCCGGCCCCGACTCCACACAAGGTCTTAGGCCCCGGCATCGACGGGAGAGGAATCCCGAGAGGCCCCCGTGGAACTCGCATGGGGACTGGCCTTTCCTGAGGCCACCAGAGCATTTCCCTGAGGTCCCCGTCGTAAGTCGAGAGCACCTGCCGCAACTCGAGAAAATCCAGGAGGTTTTGCCCTCCAGGCGAGATGAGGCCCATTTCCGCTGAGGCTTCTCGAGGCTAATCACGTCTAACCACTGGAACTTCCAAAGGGTCCTTCACACCCTTGCTGCAACTCAAGAAGTTCCCCGACATACCCGTCTCCACTCGAGAGGAAGCACGTGGGTCCCGCACACATCCAGGGGAGCCCCGTTTCCGCCTCCTAGCTCGAGATGAGGGATCCTTTCCCTGTTTCGTAGGGAAAGAATTCCCGGCGTTCCCGTCGCATCTCAAGAGGAGGCGCTCTCCACAGGAAAGGCGAGAGGAACTCCAGGGTCGTGCCACCATTCCAAGAGTCCCCCAGATGTGTCAGTCCATTCCATAGGAACCTGTTTTCCCTGCACTGCCTTGACGTTCAAGCCGAGGATCGACTCCCATCACGTGTGCACGTGGGACAGCCCTGTGGGAAAGCCTCGTGGGAAAGCCTGGTGGGAAAGACTCGAGGGAAAACCATAGATCATTTGATCCACGCGGCGGACTGCGTGACACTGCTGCTACCGCTCTGGAGGAAAGCGCAAGTGCATGCCCGCATTCGAGACGAGGACTGACTCCCCTGGGGAGACTCCAGAAGTACCCCAAGATCCATGTCAGCACTGGAGAGGAATCCTCAGGTTCCGGCCCCGACTCCACACAAGGTCTTAGGCCCCGGCATCGACGGGAGAGGAATCCCGAGAGGCCCCCGAGGAACTCGCATGGGGACTGGCCTTTCCTGAGGCCACCAGAGCGGGTCCCTGAGGTCCCCGTCGTAAGTCGAGAGCACCTGCCGCAACTCGAGAAAATCCAGGAGGTTTTGCCCTCCAGGCGAGATGAGGCCCATTTCCGCTGAGGCTTCTCGAGGCTAATCACGTCTAACCACTGGAACTTCCAAAGGGTCCTTCACACCCTTGCAGCAACTCAAGAAGTTCCCCGACATACCCGTCTCCACTCGAGAGGAAGCACGTGGGTCACCCACACATCCAGGGGAGCCCCGTTTCCGCCTCCTAGCTCGAGATGAGGGATCCTTTCCCTGTTTCGTAGGGAAAGAATTCCCGGCGTTCCCGTCGCATCTCAAGAGGAGGCGCTCTCCACAGGAAAGGCGAGAGGAACTCCAGGGTCGTGCCACCATTCCAAGAGTCCCCCAGATGTGTCAGTCCATTCCAGAGGAACCTGTTTTCCCTGCACTGCCTTGACGTTCAAGCCGAGGATCGACTCCCACCACGTGTGCACGTGGGACAGCCCTGTGGGAAAGCCTCGTGGGAAAGCCTGGTGGGAAAGACTCGAGGGAAAACCATAGATCCTTTGATCCAAGCGGCGGACTGCGTGACACTGCTACTACCGCTCTGGAGGAAAGCGCAAGTGCATGCCCGCATTCGAGACGAGGACTGACTCCCCTGGGGAGACTCCAGAAGTACCCCAAGATCCATGTCAGCACTGGAGAGGAATCCTCAGGTTCCGGCCCCGACTCCACACAAGGTCTTAGGCCCCGGCATCGACGGGAGAGGAATCCCGAGAGGCCCCCGAGGAACTCGCATGGGGACTGGCCTTTCCTGAGGCCACCAGAGCGGGTCCCTGAGGTCCCCGTCGTAAGTCGAGAGCACCTGCCGCAACTCCAGAAAATCCAGGAGGTTTTGCCCTCCAGGCGAGATGAGGCCCATTTCCGCTGAGGCTTCTCGAGGCTAATCACGTCTAACCACTGGAACTTCCAAAAGGTCCTTCACACCATTGCTGCAACTCAAGAAGTTCCCCGAGATACCCGTCTCCACTCGAGAGGTAGCACGTGGGTTCCCGCACACATCCAGGGGAGCCCCGTTTCCGCCTCCTAGCTCGAGATGAGGGATCCCTTCCCTGTTTCGTAGGGAAAGAATTCCCGGCGTTCCCGTCGCATCTCAAGAGGAGGCGCTCTCCACAGGAAAGGCGAGAGGAACTCCAGGGTCATGCCACCATTCCAAGAGTCCCCCAGATGTGTCAGTCCATTCCAGAGGAACCTGTTTTCCCTGCACTGCCTTGACGTTCAAGCCGAGGATCGACTCCCACCACGTGTGCACGTGGGACAGCCCTGTGGGAAAGCCTCGTGGGAAAGCCTCGTGGGAAAGACTCGAGGGAAAACCATAGATCCTTTGATCCACGCGGCGGACTGCGTGACACTGCTGCTACCGCTCTGGAGGAAAGCGCAAGTGCATGCCCGCATTCGAGACGAGGACTGACTCCCCTGGGGAGACTCCAGAAGTACCCCAAGATCCATGTCAGCACTGGAGAGGAATCCTCAGGTTCCGGCCCCGACTCCACACAAGGTCTTAGGCCCCGGCATCGACGGGAGAGGAATCCCGAGAGGCCCCCGAGGAACTCGCATGGGGACTGGCCTTTCCTGAGGCCACCAGAGCGGGTCCCTGAGGTCCCCGTCGTAAGTCGAGAGCACCTGCCGCAATTCGAGAAAATCCAGGAGGTTTTGCCCTCCAGGCGAGATGAGGCCCATTTCCGCGGGGGCTTCTCGAGGCTAATCACGTCTAACCACTGGAACTTCCAAAGGGTCCTTCACACCCTTGCTGCAACTCAAGAAGTTCCCCGACATACCCGTCTCCACTCGAGAGGAAGCACGTGGGTCACCCACACATCCAGGGGAGCCCCGTTTCCGCCTCCTAGCTCGAGATGAGGGATCCTTTCCCTGTTTCCTAGGGAAAGAATTCCCGGCATTCCCGTCGCATCTCTAGAGGAGGCGCTCTCCACAGGAAAGGCGAGAGGAACTCCAGGGTCATGCCACCATTCCAAGAGTCCCCCAGATGTGTCAGTCCATTCCAGAGGAACCTGTTTTCCCTGCACTGCCTTGACGTTCAAGCCGAGGATCGACTCCCACCACGTGTGCACGTGGGACAGCCCTGTGGGAAAGCCTCGTGGGAAAGCCTCGTGGGAAAGACTCGAGGGAAAACCAAACATCCTTTGATCCACCCGGCGGAATGCGTGACACTGCTGCTACCGCTCTGGAGGAAAGCGCAAGTGCGTGCCCGCATTCGAGACGAGGACTGACTCCCCTGGGGAGACTCCAGAAGTACCCCAAGATCCATGTCAGCACTGGAGAGGAATCCTCAGGTTCCGGCCCCGACTCCACACAAGGTCTTAGGCCCCGGCATCGACGGGAGAGGAATCCCGAGAGGCCCCCGAGGAACTCGCATGGGGACTGGCCTTTCCTGAGGCCACCAGAGCGGGTCCCTGAGGTCCCCGTCGTAAGTCGAGAGCACCTGCCGCAATTCGAGAAAATCCAGGAGGTTTTGCCCTCCAGGCGAGATGAGGCCCATTTCCGCTGAGGCTTCTCGAGGCTAATCACGTCTAACCACTGGAACTTCCAAAGGGTCCTTCACACCGTTGCTGCAACTCAAGAAGTTCCCCGACATACCCGTCTCCACTCGAGAGGAAGCACGTGGGTCACCCACACATCCAGGGGAGCCCCGTTTCCGCCTCCTAGCTCGAGATGAGGGATCCTTTCCCTGTTTCCTAGGGAAAGAATTCCCGGCGTTCCCGTCGCATCTCAAGAGGAGGCGCTCTCCACAGGAAAGGCGAGAGGAACTCCAGGGTCGTGCCACCATTCCAAGAGTCCCCCAGATGTGTCAGTCCATTCCAGAGGAACCTGTTTTCCCTGCACTGCCTTGACGTTCAAGCCGAGGATCGACTCCCACCACGTGTGCACGTGGGACAGCCCTGTGGGAAAGCCTCGTGGGAAAGCCTCGTGGGAAAGACTCGAGGGAAAACCAAACATCCTTTGATCCACGCGGCGGACTGCGTGACACTGCTGCTACCGCTCTGGAGGAAAGCGCAAGTGCATGCCCGCATTCGAGACGAGGACTGACTCCCCTGGGGAGACTCCAGAAGTACCCCAAGATCCATGTCAGCACTGGAGAGGAATCCTCAGGTTCCGGCCCCGACTCCACACAAGGTCTTAGGCCCCGGCATCGACGGGAGAGGAATCCCGAGAGGCCCCCGAGGAACTCGCATGGGGACTGGCCTTTCCTGAGGCCACCAGAGCGGGTCCCTGACGTCCCCGTCGTAAGTCGAGAGAACCTGCCGCAACTCGAGAAAATCCAGAAGGTTTTGCCCTCCAGGCGAGATGAGGCCCATTTCCGCTGAGGCTTCTCAAGGCCAATCACATCTAACCACTGGAACTTCGAAAGGGTCCTTCACACCCTTGCTGCAACTCAAGAAGTTCCCCGACATACCCGTCTCCACTCGAGAGGAAGCACGTGGTATCCCGCACACATCCAGGGGAGCCCCGTTTCCGCCTCCTAGCTCGAGATGAGGGATCCTTTCCCTGTTTCGTAGGGAATGAATTCCCGGCGTTCCCGTCGCATCTCAAGAGGAGGCGCTCTCCACAGGAAAGGCGAGAGGAACTCCAGGGTCGTGCCACCATTCCAAGAGTCCCCCAGATGTGTCAGTCCATTCCAGAGGAACCTGTTTTCCCTGCACTGCCTTGACGTTCAAGCCGAGGATCGACTCCCACCACGTGTGCACGTGGGACAGCCCTGTGGGAAAGCCTCGTGGGAAAGCCTCATGGGAAAGACTCGAGGGAAAAACATAGATCCTTTGATCCACGCGGCGGAATGCGTGACACTGCTGCTACCGCTCTGGAGGAAAGCGCAAGTGCATGCCCGCATTCGAGACGAGGACTGACTCCCCTGGGGAGACTCCAGAAATACCCCAAGATCCATGTCAGCACTGGAGAGGAATCCTCAGGTTCTGGCCCCGACTCCACACAAGGTCTTAGGCCCCGGCATCGACGGGAGAGGAATCCCGAGAGGCCCCCGTGGAACTCGCATGGGGACTGGCCTTTCCTGAGGCCACCAGAGCGGGTCCCTGAGGTCCCCGTCGTAAGTCGAGAGCACCTGCCGCAACTCGAGAAAATCCAGGAGGTTTTGCCCTCCAGGCGAGATGAGGCCCATTTCCGCTGAGGCTTCTCGAGGCCAATCACATCTAACCACTGGAATTTCCAAAGGGTCCTTCACACCCTTGCTGCAACTCAAGAAGTTCCCCGACATACCCGTCTCCACTCGAGAGGAAGCACGTGGTGTCCCGCACACATCCAGGGGAGCCCCGTTTCCGCCTCCTAGCTCGAGATGAGGGATCCTTTCCCTGTTTCGAAGGGAAAGAATTCCCGGCGTTCCCGTCGCATCTCAAGAGGAGGCGCTCTCCACAGGAAAGGCGAGAGGAACTTCAGGGTCGAGACACCATTCCAAGTGTCCCCCAGATGTGTCAGTCCAATCCAGAGGAACCTGTTTTCCCTGCACTGCCTTGACGTTCAAGCCGAGGATCGACTCCCACCACGTGTGCACGTGGGAAAGCCCTGTGGGAAAGCCTCGTGGGAAAGCCTCGTGGGAAAGACTCGAGGGAAAACCATAGATCCTTTGATCCACGCGGCGGACTGCGTGACACTGCTGCTACCGCTCTGGAGGAAAGCGCAAGTGCATGCCCGCATTCGAGACGAGGACTGACTCCCCTGGGGAGACTCCAGAAGTACCCCAAGATCCATGTCAGCACTGGAGAGGAATCCTCAGGTTCCGGCCCCGACTCCACACAAGGTCTTAGGCCCCGGCATCGACGGGAGAGGAATCCCGAGAGGCCCCCGAGGAACTCGCATGGGGACTGGCCTTTCCTGAGGCCACCAGAGCGGGTCCCTGAGGTCCCCGTCGTAAGTCGAGAGCACCTGCCGCAACTCGAGAAAATCCAGGAGGTTTTGCCCTCCAGGCGAGATGAGGCCCATTTCCGCTGAGGCTTCTCGAGGCCAATCACATCTAACCCCTGGAACTTCCAAAGGGTCCTTCACACCCTTGCTGCAACTCAAGGAGTTCCCCGACATACCCGTCTCCACTCGAGAGGAAGCACGTGGGGTCCCGCACACATCCAGGGGAGCCCCGTTTCCGCCTCCTAGCTCGAGATGAGGGATCCTTTCCTTGTTTTGTAGGGAAAGAATTCCCGGCGTTCCCGTCGCATCTCTAGAGGAGGCGCTTTCCACAGGAAAGGCGAGAGGAACTCCAGGGTCGAGACACCATTCCAAGAGTCCCCCAGATGTGTCAGTCCATTCCAGAGGAACCTGTTTTCCCTGCACTGCCTTGACGTTCAAGCCGAGGATCGACTCCCACCACGTGTGCACGTGGGACAGCCCTGTGGGAAAGCCTCGTGGGAAAGCCTCGTTGGAAAGACTCGAGGGAAAACCATAGATCCTTTGATCCACGCGGCGGACTGCGTGACACTGCTGCTACCGCTCTGGAGGAAAGCGCAATGCATGCCCGCATTCGAGACGAGGACTGACTCCCCTGGGGAGACTCCAGAAGTACCCCAAGATCCATGTCAGCACTGGAGAGGAATCCTCAGGTTCCGGCCCCGACTCCACACAAGGACTTAGGCCCCGGCATCGACGGGAGAGGAATCCCGAGAGGCCCCCGAGGAACTCGCATGGGGACTGGCCTTTCCTGAGGCCACCAGAGCGGGTCCCTGAGGTCCCCGTCGTAAGTCGAGAGCACCTGCCGCAACTCGAGAAAATCCAGGAGGTTTTGCCCTCCAGGCGAGATGAGGCCCATTTCCGCTGAGGCTTCTCGAGGCCAATCACATCTAACCACTGGAACTTCCAAAGGGTCCTTCACACCCTTGCTGCAACTCAAGAAGTTCCCCGACATACCCGTCTCCACTCGAGAGGAAGCACGTGGTGTCCCGCACACATCCAGGGGAGCCCCGTTTCCGCCTCCTAGCTCGAGATGAGGGATCCTTTCCCTGTTTCGTAGGGAAAGAATTCCCGGCGTTCCCGTCGCATCTCAAGAGGAGGCGCTCTCCACAGGAAAGGCGAGAGGAACTCCAGGGTAATGCCACCATTCCAAGAGTCCCCCAGATGTGTCAGCCCATTCCAGAGGAACCTGTTTTCCCTGCACTGCCTTGACGTTCAAGCCGAGGATCGACTCCAACCACGTGTGCACGTGGGACAGCCCTGTGGGAAAGCCTCGTGGGAAAGCCTCGTGGGAAAGACTCGAGGGAAAACCATAGAGCCTTTGATCCGCGCGGCGGACTGCGGGACACTGCTGCTACCGCTCTGGAGGAAAGCGCAAGTGCATGCCCGCATTCGAGACGAGGACTGACTCCCCTGGGGAGACTCCAGAAGTACCCCAAGATCCATGTCAGCACTGGAGAGGAATCCTCAGGTTCCGGCCCCGACTCCACACAAGGTCTTAGGCCCCGGCATCGACGGGAGAGGAATCCCGAGAGGCCCCCGAGGAACTCGCATGGGGACTGGCCTTTCCTGAGGCCACCAGAGCGGTTCCCTGAGGTCCCCGTCGTAAGTCGAGAGCACCTGCCGCAACTCGAGAAAATCCAGGAGGTTTTGCCCTCCAGGCGAGATGAGGCCCATTTCCGCTGAGGCTTCTCGAGGCCAATCACATCTAACCACTGGAACTTCCAAAGGGTCCTTCACACCATTGCTGCCACTCAGGAAGTTCCCCGACATACCCGTCTCCACTCGAGAGGAAGCACGTGGGTTCCCGCACACATCCAGGGGAGCCCCGTTTCCGCCTCCTAGCTCAAGATGAGGGATCCTTTCCCTGTTTCGTAGGGAAAGAATTCCCGGCGTTCCCGTCGCATCTCAAGAGGAGGCGCTCTCCACAGGAAAGGCGAGAGGAACTCCAGGGTCGAGACACCATTCCAAGAGTCCCCCAGATGTGTCAGTCCAATCCAGAGGAACCTGTTTTCCCTGCACTGCCTTGACGTTCAAGCCGAGGATCGACTCCCACCACGTGTGCACGTGGGACAGCCCTGTGGGAAAGCCTCGTCGGAAAGCCTCGAGGGAAAATCATAGATCCTTTGATCCACGCGGCGGACTGCGTGACACTGCTGGTACCGCTCTGGAGGAAAGCGCAAGTGCATGCCCGCATTCGAGACGAGGACTGACTCCCCTGGGGAGACTCCAGAAGTACTCCAAGATCCATGTCAGCACTGGAGAGGAATCCTCAGGTTCCGGCCCCGACTCCACACAAGGTCTTAGGCCCCGGCATCGACGGGAGAGGAATCCCGAGAGGCCCCCGAGGAACTCGCATGGGGACTGGCCTTTCCTGAGGCCACCAGAGCGGTTCCCTGAGGTCCCCGTCGAAAGTCGAGAGCACCTTCCGCAACTCGAGAAAATCCAGGAGGTTTTGCCCTCCAGGCGAGATGAGGCCCATTTCCTCTGAGGCTTCTCGAGGCCAATCACATCTAACCACTGGAACTTCCAAAGGGTCCTTCACACCCTTGCTGCAACTCAAAAAGTTCCCCGACATACCCGTCTCCACTCGAGAGGAAGCACGTGGTGTCCCGCACACATCCAGGGGAGCCCCGTTTCCGCCTCCTAGCTCGAGATGAGGGATCCTTTCCCTGTTTCGTAGGGAAAGAATTCCCGGCGTTCCCGTCGCATCTCAAGAGGAGGCGCTCTCCACAGGAAAGGCGAGAGGAACTCCAGGGCCGTGCCACCATTCCAAGAGTCCCCCAGATGTGTCAGTCCATTCCAGAGGAACCTGTTTTCCCTGCACTGCCTTGACGTTCAAGCCGAGGATCGACTCCCACCACGTGTGCACGTGGGACAGCCCTGCGGGAAAGCCTCGTGGGAAAGCCTCGTGGGAAAGACTCGAGGGAAAACCATAGATCCTTTGATCCACGCGGCGGACTGCGTGACACTGCTGCTACCGCTCTGGAGGAAAGCGCAAGTGCATGCCCGCATTCGAGACGAGGACTGACTCCCCTGGGGAGACTCCAGAAGTACCCCAAGATCCATGTCAGCACTGGAGAGGAATCCTCAGGTTCCGGCCCCGACTCCACACAAGGTCTTAGGCCCCGGCATCGACGGGAGAGGAATCCCGATAGGCCTCCGAGGAACTCGCATGGGGACTGGCCTTTCCTGAAGCCACCAGAGCGGGTCCCTGAGGTCCCCGTCGTAAGTCTAGAGCACCTTCCGCAACTCGAGAAAATCCAGGAGGTTTTGCCCTCCAGGCGAGATGAGGCCCATTTCCGCTGAGGCTTCTCGAGGCCAATCACATATAACCACTGGAACTTCCAAAGGGTCCTTCACACCATTGCTGCAACTCAAGAAGTTCCCCGACATACCCGTCTCCACTCGAGAGGACGCACGTGGGGTCCCGCACACATCCAGGGGAGCCCCGTTTCCGCCTCCTAGCTCGAGATGAGGGATACTTTCCCTGTTTCGTAGGGAAAGAATTCCCGGCGTTCCCGTCGCATCTCAAGAGGAAGCGCTCTCCACAGGAATGGCGAGAGGAACTCCAGGGTCGTGACACGATTCCAAGAGTCCCCCAGATGTGTCAGTGCATTCCAGAGGAACCTGTTTTCCCTGCACTGCCTTGACGTTCAAGCCGAGGATCGACTCCCACCACGTGTGCACGTGGGACAGCCCTGTGGGAAAGCCTCCTGGGAAAGCCTCGTGGGAAAGACTCGAGGGAAAACCATAGATCCTTTGATCCACGCGGCAGACTGCGTGACACTGCTGCTACCGCTCTGGAAGAAAGTGCAAGTGCATGCCCGCATTCGAAACGAGGACTGACTCCCCTGGGGAGACTGCAGATGTACCCCAAGATCCATGTCAGCACTGGAGAGGAATCCTCAGGTTCCGGCCCCGACTCCACACAAGGTCTTAGGCCCCGGCATCGACGGGAGAGGAATCCCGAGAGGCCCCCGAGGAACTCGCATGGGGACTGGCCTTTCCTGAGTAAACCAGAGCGGGTCCCTGAGGTCTCCGTCGTAAGTCGAGAGCACCTGCCGCAACTCGAGAAAATCCAGGAGGTTTTGCCCTCCAGGCGAGATGAGGCCCATTTCCGCTGAGGCTTCTCGACGCTAATCACGTCTAACCACTGGAACTTCCAAAGGGTCCTTCACACCCTTGCTGCAACTCAAGAAGTTCCCCGACATACCCGTCTCCACTCGAGAGGACGCACGTGGGTCCCGCACACATCCAGGGGAGCCCTGTTTCCGCCTCCTAGCTCGAGATGAGGGATCCTTTCCCTGTTTCATAGGGAAAGAATTCCCGGCGTTCCCGTCGCTTCTCAAGAGGAGGTGCTCTCCACAGGAAAGGCGAGAGGAACTCCAGGGTCGTGCCACCATTCCAAGAGTCCCCCAGATGTGTCAGTCCATTCCAGAGGAACCTGTTTTCCCTGCACTGCCTTGACGTTCAAGCCGAGGATCGACTCCCACCACGTGTGCACGTGGGACAGCCCTGTGCGAAAGCCTCGTGGGAAAGCCTCGTGGGAAAGACTCGAGGGAAAACCATAGATCCTTTGATCCACGCGGCGGACTGCGTGACACTGCTGCTACCGCTCTGGAGGAAAGCGCAAGTGCATGCCCGCATTCGAGACGAGGACTGACTCCCCTGGGGAGACTCCAGAAGTACCCCAAGATCCATGTCAGCACTGGAGAGGAATCCTCAGGTTCCGGCCCCGACTCCACACAAGGTCTTAGGCCCCGGCATCGACGGGAGAGGAATCCCGAGAGGCCCCCGAGGAACTCGCATGGGGACTGGCCTTTCCTGAGGCCACCAGAGCGGGTCCCTGAGGTCCCCGTCGTAAGTCGAGAGCACCTGCCGCAACTCGAGAAAATCCAGGAGGTTTTGCCCTCCAGGCGAGATGAGGCCCATTTCCGCTGAGGCTTCTCGAGGCCAATCACATCTAACCACTGGAACTTCCAAAGGGTCCTTCACACCCTTGCTGCAACTCAAGGAGTTCCCCGACATACCCGTCTCCACTCGAGAGGAAGCACGTGGGGTCCCGCACACATCCAGGGGAGCCCCGTTTCCGCCTCCTAGCTCGAGATGAGGGATCCTTTCCTTGTTTTGTAGGGAAAGAATTCCCGGCGTTCCCGTCGCATCTCAAGAGGAGGCGCTTTCCACAGGAAAGGCGAGAGGAACTCCAGGGTCGAGACACCATTCCAAGAGTCCCCCAGATGTGTCAGTCCATTCCAGAGGAACCTGTTTTCCCTGCACTGCCTTGACGTTCAAGCCGAGGATCGACTCCCACCACGTGTGCACGTGGGACAGCCCTGTGGGAAAGCCTCGTGGGAAAGCCTCGTGGGAAAGACTCGAGGGAAAACCATAGATCCTTTGATCCACGCGGCGGACTGCGTGACACTGCTGCTACCGCTCTGGAGGAAAGCGCAATGCATGCCCGCATTCGAGACGAGGACTGACTCCCCTGGGGAGACTCCAGAAGTACCCCAAGATCCATGTCAGCACTGGAGAGGAATCCTCAGGTTCCGGCCCCGACTCCACACAAGGCCTTAGGCCACGGCATCGACGGGAGAGGAATCCCGAGAGGCCCCCGAGGAACTCGCATGGGGACTGGCCTTTCCTGAGGCCACCAGAGCGGGTCCCTGAGGTCCCCGTCGTAAGTCGAGAGCACCTGCCGCAACTCGAGAAAATCCAGGAGGTTTTGCCCTCCAGGCGAGATGAGGCCCATTTCCGTTGAGGCTTCTCGAGGCCAATCACATCTAACCACTGGAACTTCCAAAGGGTCCTTCACACCCTTGCTGCAACTCAAGAAGTTCCCCGACATACCCGTCTCCACTCGAGAGGAAGCACGTGGTGTCCCGCACACATCCAGGGGAGCCCCGTTTCCGCCTCCTAGCTCGAGATGAGGGATCCTTTCCCTGTTTCGTAGGGAAAGAATTCCCGGCGTTCCCGTCGCATCTCAAGAGGAGGCGCTCTCCACAGGAAAGGCGAGAGGAACTCCAGGGTAATGCCACCATTCCAAGAGTCCCCCAGATGTGTCAGCCCATTCCAGAGGAACCTGTTTTCCCTGCACTGCCTTGACGTTCAAGCCGAGGATCGACTCCAACCACGTGTGCACGTGGGACAGCCCTGTGGGAAAGCCTCGTGGGAAAGCCTCGTGGGAAAGACTCGAGGGAAAACCATAGATCCTTTGATCCGCGCGGCGGACTGCGGGACACTGCTGCTACCGCTCTGGAGGAAAGCGCAAGTGCATGCCCGCATTCGAGACGAGGACTGACTCCCCTGGGGAGACTCCAGAAGTACCCCAAGATCCATCAGCACTGGAGAGGAATCCTCAGGTTCCGGCCCCGACTCCACACAAGGTCTTAGGCCCCGGAATCGACGGGAGAGGAATCCCGAGAGGCCCCCGAGGAACTCGCATGGGGACTGGCCTTTCCTGAGGCCACCAGAGCGGTTCCCTGAGGTCCCCGTCGTAAGTCGAGAGCACCTGCCGCAACTCGAGAAAATCCAGGAGGTTTTGCCCTCCAGGCGAGATGAGGCCCATTTCCGCTGAGGCTTCTCGAGGCCAATCACATCTAACCACTGGAACTTCCAAAGGGTCCTTCACACCATTGCTGCCACTCAGGAAGTTCCCCGACATACCCGTCTCCACTCGAGAGGAAGCACGTGGGTTCCCGCACACATCCAGGGGAGCCCCGTTTCCGCCTCCTAGCTCAAGATGAGGGATCCTTTCCCTGTTTCGTAGGGAAAGAATTCCCGGCGTTCCCGTCGCATCTCAAGAGGAGGCGCTCTCCACAGGAAAGGCGAGAGGAACTCCAGGGTCGAGACACCATTCCAAGAGTCCCCCAGATGTGTCAGTCCAATCCAGAGGAACCTGTTTTCCCTGCACTGCCTTGACGTTCAAGCCGAGGATCGACTCCCACCACGTGTGCACGTGGGACAGCCCTGTGGGAAAGCCTCGTGGGAAAGCCTCGAGGGAAAACCATAGATCCTTTGATCCACGCGGCGGACTGCGTGACACAGCTGCTACCGCTCTGGAAGAAAGTGCAAGTGCATGCCCGCATTCGAAACGAGGACTGACTCCCCTGGGGAGACTGCAGATGTACCCCAAGATCCATGTCAGCACTGGAGAGGAATCCTCAGGTTCCGGCCCCGACTCCACACAAGGTCTTAGGCCCCGGCATCGACGGGAGAGGAATCCCGAGAGGCCCCCGAGGAACTCGCATGGGGACTGGCCTTTCCTGAGTAAACCAGAGCGGGTCCCTGAGGTCTCCGTCGTAAGTCGAGAGCACCTGCCGCAACTCGAGAAAATCCAGGAGGTTTTGCCCTCCAGGCGAGATGAGGCCCATTTCCGCTGAGGCTTCTCGACGCTAATCACGTCTAACCACTGGAATTTCCAAAGGGTCCTTCACACCCTTGCTGCAACTCAAGAAGTTCCCCGACATACCCGTCTCCACTCGAGAGGACGCACGTGGGTCCCGCACACATCCAGGGGAGCCCTGTTTCCGCCTCCTAGCTCGAGATGAGGGATCCTTTCCCTGTTTCATAGGGAAAGAATTCCCGGCGTTCCCGTCGCTTCTCAAGAGGAGGTGCTCTCCACAGGAAAGGCGAGAGGAACTCCAGGGTCGTGCCACCATTCCAAGAGTCCCCCAGATGTGTCAGTCCATTCCAGAGGAACCTGTTTTCCCTGCACTGCCTTGACGTTCAAGCCGAAGATCGACTCCCACCACGTGTGCACGTGGGACAGCCCTGTGCGAAAGCCTCGTGGGAAAGCCTCGTGGGAAAGACTCGAGGGAAAACCATAGATCCTTTGATCCACGCGGCGGACTGCGTGACACTGCTGCTACCGCTCTGGAGGAAAGCGCAAGTGCATGACCGCATTCGAGACGAGGACTGACTCCCCTGGGGAGACTCCAGAAGTACCCCAAGATCCATGTCAGCACTGGAGAGGAATCCTCAGGTTCCAGCCCCGACTCCACACAAGGTCTTAGGCCCCGCCATCGACGGGAGAGGAATCCCGAGTGTCCCCCGAGGAACTCGCATGGGGACTGGCCTTTCCTGAGGCCACCAGAGCGGGTCCCTGAGGTCCCCGTCGTAAGTCGAGAGCACCTGCCGCAACTCGAGAAAATCCAGGAGGTTTTGCCCTCCAGGCGAGATGAGGCCCATTTCTGCTGAGGCATCTCGAGGCCAATCACATCTATCCACTGGAACTTTCAAAGGGTCCTTCACACCCTTGCTGCAACTCAAGAAGTTCCCCGACATACCCGTCTCCACTCGAGAGGAAGCACGTGGTGTCCCGCACACATCCAGGGGAGCCCCGTTTCTGCCTCCTAGCTCGAGATGAGGGATCCTTTCCCTGTTTCGTAGGGAAAGAATTCCCGGCGTTCCCGTCGCATCTCAAGAGGAGGCGCTCTCCACAGGAAAGGCGAGAGGAACTCCAGGGTCATGCCACCATTCCAAGAGTCCCCCAGATGTGTCAGTCCATTCCAGAGGAACCTGTTTTCCCTGCACTGCCTTGACGTTCAAGCCGAGGATCGACTCCCACCACGTGTGCACGTGGGACAGCCCTGTGGGAAAGCCTCGTGGGAAAGCCTCGTGGGAAAGACTCGAGGGAAAACCATAGATCCTTTGATCCACGCGGCGGACTGCGTGACACTGCTGCTACCGCTCTGGAGGAAAGCGCAAGTGCATGCCCGCATTCGAGACGAGGACTGACTTCCTTGGGGAGACTCCAGAAGTACCCCAAGATCCATGTCAGCACTGGAGAGGAATCCTCAGGTTCCGGCCCCGACTCCACACAAGGTCTTAGGCCCCGGCATCGACGGGAGAGGAATCCCGAGAGGCCCCCGAGGAACTCGCATGGGGACTGGCCTTTCCTGAGGCCACCAGAGCGGGTCCCTGAGGTCCCCGTCGTAAGTCGAGAGCACCTGCCGCAACTCGAGAAAATCCAGGCGGTTTTGCCCTCCAGGCGAGATGAGGCCCATTTCCGCTGAGGCTTCTCGAGGCTAATCACGTCTAACCACTGGAACTTCCAAAGGGTCCTTCACACCCTTGCTGCAACTCAAGAAGTTCCCCGACCTACCCGTCTCCACTCGAGAGGAAGCACGTGGGTCCCGCACACATCCAGGGGAGCCCCGTTTCCGCCTCCTAGCTCGAGATGAGGGATCCTTTCCCTGTTTCGTAGGGAAAGAATTCCCGGCGTTCCCGTCGCATCTCAAGAGGAGGCGCTCTCCACAGGAAAGGCGAGAGGAACTCCAGGGTCGAGACACCATTCCAAGAGTCCCCCAGATGTGTCAGTCCATTCCAGAGGAACCTGTTTTCCCTGCACTGCCTTGACGTTCAAGCCGAGGATCGACTCCCACCACGTGTGCACGTGGGACAGCCCTGTGGGAAAGCCTCGTGGGAAAGCCTCGTGGGAAAGACTCGAGGGAAAACCATAGATCCTTTGATCCACGCGGCGGACTGCGTGACACTGCTGCTACCGCTCTGGAGGAAAGCGCAAGTGCATGCCCGCATTCGAGACGAGGACTGACTCCCCTGGGGAGACTCCAGAAGTACCCCAAGATCCATGTCAGCACTGGAGAGGAATCCTCAGGTTCCAGCCCCGACTCCACACAAGGTCTTAGGCCCCGCCATCGACGGGAGAGGAATCCCGAGTGTCCCCCGAGGAACTCGCATGGGGACTGGCCTTTCCTGAGGCCACCAGAGCGGGTCCCTGAGGTCCCCGTCGTAAGTCGAGAGCACCTGCCGCAACTCGAGAAAATCCAGGAGGTTTTGCCCTCCAGGCGAGATGAGGCCCATTTCTGCTGAGGCTTCTCGAGGCCAATCACATCTATCCACTGGAACTTTCAAAGGGTCCTTCACACCCTTGCTGCAACTCAAGAAGTTCCCCGACATACCCGTCTCCACTCGAGAGGAAGCACGTGGTGTCCCGCACACATCCAGGGGAGACCCGTTTCTGCCTCCTAGCTCGAGATGAGGGATCCTTTCCCTGTTTCGTAGGGAAAGAATTCCCGGCGTTCCCGTCGCATCTCAAGAGGAGGCGCTCTCCACAGGAAAGGCGAGAGGAACTCCAGGGTCATGCCACCATTCCAAGAGTCCCCCAGATGTGTCAGTCCATTCCAGAGGAACCTGTTTTCCCTGCACTGCCTTGACGTTCAAGCCGAGGATCGACTCCCACCACGTGTGCACGTGGGACAGCCCTGTGGGAAAGCCTCGTGGGAAAGCCTCGTGGGAAAGACTCGAGGGAAAACCATAGATCCTTTGATCCACGCGGCGGAGTGCGTGACACTGCTGCTACCGCTCTGGAGGAAAGCGCAAGTGCATGCCCGCATTCGAGACGAGGACTGACTTCCTTGGGGAGACTCCAGAAGTACCCCAAGATCCATGTCAGCACTGGAGAGGAATCCTCAGGTTCCGGCGCCGACTCCACACAAGGTCTTAGGCCCCGGCATCGACGGGAGAGGAATCCCGAGAGGCCCCCGAGGAACTCGCATGGGGACTGGCCTTTCCTGAGGCCACCAGAGCGGGTCCCTGAGGTCCCCGTCGTAAGTCGAGAGCACCTGCCGCAACTCGAGAAAATCCAGGCGGTTTTGCCCTCCAGGCGAGATGAGGCCCATTTCCGCTGAGGCTTCTCGAGGCTAATCACGTCTAACCACTGGAACTTCCAAAGGGTCCTTCACACCCTTGCTGCAACTCAAGAAGTTCCCCGACATACCCGTCTCCACTCGAGAGGAAGCATGTGGTGTCCCGCACACATCCAGGGGAGCCCCGTTTCCGCCTCCTAGCTCGAGATGAGGGATCCTTTCCCTGTTTCGTAGGGAAAGAATTCCCGGCGTTCCCGTCGCATCTCAAGAGGAGGCGCTCTCCACAGGAAAGGCGAGAGGAACTCCAGGGTCGAGACACCATTCCAAGAGTCCCCCAGATGTGTCAGTCCATTCCAGAGGAACCTGTTTTCCCTGCACTGCCTTGACGTTCAAGCCGAGGATCGACTCCCACCACGTGTGCACGTGGGACAGCCCTGTGGGAAAGCCTCGTGGGAAAGCCTCGTGGGAAAGACTCGAGGGAAAACCATAGATCCTTTGATCCACGCGGCGGACTGCGTGACACTGCTGCTACCGCTCTGGAGGAAAGCGCAAGTGCATGCCCGCATTCGAGACGAGGACTGACTCCCCTGGGGAGACTCCAGAAGTACCCCAAGATCCATGTCAGCACTGGAGAGGAATCCTCAGGTTCCGGCCCCGACTCCACACAAGGTCTTAGGCCCCGGCATCGACGGGAGAGGAATCCCGAGAGGCCCCCGAGGAACTCGCATGGGGACTGGCCTTTCCTGAGGCCACCAGAGCGGGTCCCTGAGGTCCCCGTCGTAAGTCGAGAGCACCTGCCGCAACTCGAGAAAATCCAGGAGGTTTTGCCCTCCAGGCGAGATGAGGCCCATTTCCGCTGAGGCTTCCCGAGGCCAATCACATCTAACCACTGGAACTTCCAAAGGGTCCTTCACACCATTGCTGCAACTCAAGAAGTTCCCCGACATACCCGTCTCCACTCGAGAGGAAGCACGTGGTGTCCCGCACACATCCAGGGGAGCCCCGTTTCCACCTCCTAGCTCGAGATGAGGGATCCTTTCCCTGTTTTGTAGGGAAAGAATTCCCGGCGTTCCCGTCGCATCTCAAGAGGAGGCGCTCTCCACAGGAAAGGCGAGAGGAACTCCAGGGTCGTGCCACCATTCCAAGAGTCCCCCAGATGTGTCAGTCCATTCCAGAGGAACCTGTTTTCCCTGCACTGCCTTGACGTTCAAGCCGAGGATCGACTCCCACCACGTGTGCACGTGGGACAGCCCTGTGGAAAAGCCTCGTGGGAAAGCCTCGTGGGAAAGACTCGAGGGAAAACCATAGATCCTTTGATCCACGCGGCGGACTGCGTGACACTGCTGCTACCGCTCTGGAGGAAAGCGCAAGTGCATGCCCGCATTCGAGACGAGGACTGACTCCCCTGGGGAGACTCCAGAAATACCCCAAGATCCATGTCAGCACTGGAGAGGAATCCTCAGGTTCCGGCCCCGACTCCACACAAGGTCTTAGGCCCCGGCATCGACGGGAGAGGAATCCGGAGACGCCCACGAGGAACTCGCATGGGGACTGGCCTTTCCTGAGGCCACCAGAGCGGGTCCCTGAGGTCCCCGTCGTAAGTCGAGATCACCTGCCGCAACTCGAGAAAATCCAGGATTTTTTGCCCTCCAGGCGAGATGAGGCCCATTTCCACTGAAGCTTCTCGAGGCTAATCATGTCTCACCACTGGAACTTAAAAAATGGTCCTTCACACCCTTGCTGCAACTCAAGAAGTTCCCCGACATACCCGTCTCCACTCGAGAGGAAGCACGTGGGTTCCCGCACACATACAGGGGAGCCCCGTTTCCGCCTCCTAGCTCGAGATGAGGGATCCGTTCCCTGTTTCGTAGGGAAAGAATTCCCGGCGTTCCCGTCGCATCTCAAGAGGAGGCGCTCTCCACAGGAAAGGCGAGAGGAACTCCAGGGTCGTGCCACCATTCCAAGAGTCCCCCAGATGTGTCAGTCCATTCCAGAGGAACCTGTTTTCCCTGCACTGCCTTGACGTTCAAGCCGAGGATCGACTCCCACCACGTGTGCACGTGGGACAGCCCTGTGGGAAAGCCTCGTGGGAAAGCCTCGTGGGAAAGACTCGAGGGAAAACCATAGATCCTTTGATCCACGCGGCGGACTGCGTGACACTGCTGCTACCGCTCTGGAGGAAAGCGCAAGTGCATGCCCGCATTCGAGACGAGGACTGACTTCCTTGGGGAGACTCCAGAAGTACCCCAAGATCCATGTCAGCACTGGAGAGGAATCCTCAGGTTCCGGCCCCGACTCCACACAAGGTCTTAGGCCCCGGCATCGACGGGAGAGGAATCCCGAGAGGCCCCCGAGGAACTCGCATGGGGACTGGCCTTTCCTGAGGCCACCAGAGCGGGTCCCTGAGGTCCCCGTCGAAAGTCGAGAGCACCTTCCGCAACTCGAGAAAATCCAGGAGGTTTTGCCCTCCAGGCGAGATGAGGCCCATTTCCGCTGAGGCTTCTCGAGGCCAATCACATCTAACCCCTGGAACTTCCAAAGGGTCCTTCACACCCTTGCTGCAACTCAAGAAGTTCCCCGACATACCCGTCTCCACTCGAGAGGAAGCACGTGGGGTCCCGCACACATCCAGGGGAGCCCCGTTTCCGCCTCCTAGCTCGAGATGAGGGATCCTTTCCCTGTTTCGTAGGGAAAGAATTCCCGGCGTTCCCGTCGCATCTCAAGAGGAGGCGCTCTCCACAGGAAAGGCGAGAGGAACTCCAGGGCCGTGCCACCATTCCAAGAGTCCCCCAGATGTGTCAGTCCATTCCAGAGGAACATGTTTTCCCTGCACTGCCTTGACGTTCAAGCCGAGGATCGACTCCCACCACGTGTGCACGTGGGACAGCCCTGTGGGAAAGCCTCGTGGGAAAGCCTCGTGGGAAAGACTCGAGGGAAAACCATAGATCCTTTGATCCACGCGGCGGACTGCGTGACACTGCTGCTACCGCTCTGGAGGAAAGCGCAAGTGCATGCCCGCATTCGAGACGAGGACTGACTCCCCTGGGGAGACTCCAGAAGTACCCCAAGATCCATGTCAGCACTGGAGAGGTATCCTCAGGTTCCGGCCCCGACTCCACACAAGGTCTTAGGCCCCGGCATCGACGGGAGAGGAATCCCGAGAGGCCCCCGAGGAACTCGCATGGGGACTGGCCTTTCCTGAGGCCACCAGAGCGGGTCCCTGACGTCCCCGTCGTAAGTCGAGAGCACCTGCCGCAACTCGAGAAAATCCAGGAGGTTTTGCCCTCCAGGCGAGATGAGGCCCATTTCCGCTGAGGCTTCTCGAGGCCAATCACATCTAACCACTGGAACTTCCAAAGGGTCCTTCACACCCTTGCTGCAACTCAAGAAGTTCCCCGACATACCCGTCTCCACTCGAGAGGAAGCACGTGGTGTCCCGCACACATCCAGGGGAGCCCCGTTTCCGCCTCCTAGCTCGAGATGAGGGATCCTTTCCCTGTTTTGTAGGGAAAGAATTCCCGGCGTTCCCGTCGCATCTCAAGAGGAGGCGCTCTCCACAGGAAAGGCGAGAGGAACTCCAGGGTCGTGCCACCATTCCAAGAGTCCCCCAGATGTGTCAGTCCATTCCAGAGGAAACTGTTTTCCCTGCACTGCCTTGACGTTCAAGCCGAGGATCGACTCCCACCACGTGTGCACGTGGGACAGCCCTGTGGAAAAGCCTCGTGGGAAAGCCTCGTGGGAAAGACTCGAGGGAAAACCATAGATCCTTTGATCCACGCGGCGGAATGCGTGACACTGCTGCTACCGCTCTGGAGGAAAGCGCAAGTGCATGCCCGCATTCGAGACGAGGACTGACTCCCCTGGGGAGACTCCAGAAATACCCCAAGATCCATGTCAGCACTGGAGAGGAATCCTCAGGTTCCGGCCCCGACTCCACACAAGGTCTTAGGCCCCGGCATCGACGGGAGAGGAATCCGGAGACGCCCACGAGGAACTCGCATGGGGACTGGCCTTTCCTGAGGCCACCAGAGCGGGTCCCTGAGGTCCCCGTCGTAAGTCGAGAGCACCTGCCGCAACTCGAGAAAATCCAGGAGGTTTTGCCCTCCAGGCGAGATGAGGCCCATTTCCACTGAAGCTTCTCGAGGCTAATCATGTCTAACCACTGGAACTTCCAAAGGGTCCTTCACACCCTTGCTGCAACTCAAGAAGTTCCCCGACATACCCGTCTCCACTCGAGAGGAAGCACGTGGGTCCCGCACACATCCAGGGGAGCTCCGTTTCCGCCTCCTAGCTCGAAATGAGGGATCCTTTCCCTGTTTCGAAGGGAAAGAATTCCCGGCGTTCTCGTCGCATCTCAAGAGGAGGCGCTCTCCACAGGAAAGGCGAGAGGAACTCCAGGGTCGTGCCACCATTCCAAGAGTCCCCCAGATGTGTCAGTCCATTCCAGAGGAACCTGTTTTCCCTGCACTGCCTTGACGTTCAAGCCGAGGATCGACTACCAACACGTGTGCACTTGGGACAGCCCTGTGGGAAAGCCTCGTGGGAAAGCCTCGTGGGAAACACTCGAGGGAAAACCATAGATCCTTTGATCCACGCGGCGGACTGCGTGACACTGCTGCTACCGCTCTGGAGGAAAGCGCAATGCATGCCCACATTCGAGACGAGGACTGACTCCCCTGGGGAGACTCCAGAAGTACCCCAAGATCCATGTCAGCACTGGAGAGGAATCCTCAGGTTCCGGCCCCGACTCAACACAAGGCCTTAGGCCCCGGCATCGACGGGAGAGGAATCCCGAGCGGGCCCCGAGGAACTCGCATGGGGACTGGCCTTTCCTGAGGCCACCAGAGCGGGTCCCTGAGGTCCCCGTCGTAAGTCGAGAGCACCTGCCGCAACTCGAGAAAATCCAGGAGGTTTTGCCCTCCAGGCGAGATGAGGCCCATTTCCGCTGAGGCTTCTCGAGGCCAATCACATCTAACCACTGGAATTTCCAAAGGGTCCTTCACACCCTTGCTGCAACTCAAGAAGTTCCCCGACATACCCGTCTCCACTCGAGAGGAAGCACGTGGTGTCCCGCACACATCCAGGGGAGCCCCGTTTCCGCCTCCTAGCTCGAGATGAGGGATCCTTCCCTGTTTCGTAGGGAAAGAATTCCCGGCGTTCCCGTCGCATCTCAAGAGGAGGCGATCTCCACAGGAAAGGCGAGAGGAACTCCAGGGTCGAGACACCATTCCAAGTGTCCCCCAGATGTGTCAGTCCAATCCAGAGGAACCTGTTTTCCCTGCACTGCCTTGACGTTCAAGCCGAGGATCGACTCCCACCACGTGTGCACGTGGGACAGCCCTGTGGGAAAGCCTCGTGGGAAAGCCTCGTGGGAAAGACTCGAGGAAAAACCATAGATCCTTTGATCCACGCGGCGGACTGCGAGACACTGCTGCTACCGCTCTGGAGGAAAGCGCAAGTGCATGCCCGCATTCGAGACGAGGACTGACTCCCCTGGGGAGACTCCAGAAGTACCCCAAGATCCATGTCAGCACTGGATAGGAATCCTCAGGTTCCGGCCCCGACTCCACACAAGGTCTTAGGCCCCGGCATCGACGGGAGAGGAATCCCGAGAGGCCCCCGAGGAACTCGCATGGGGACTGGCCTTTCCTGAGGCCACCAGAGCGGGTCCCTGAGGTCCCCGTCGTAAGTCGAGAGCACCTGCCGCAACTCGAGAAAATCCAGGAGGTTTTGCCCTCCAGGCGAGATGAGGCCCATTTCCGCTGAGGCTTCTCGAGGCCAATCACATCTAACCACTGGAACTTCCAAAGGGTCCTTCACACCCTTGCTGCAACTCAAGAAGTTCCCCGACATACCCGTCTCCACTCGAGAGGAAGCACGTGGGTCCCGCACACATCCAGGGGAGCCCCGTTTCCGCCTCCTAGCTCGAAATGAGGGATCCTTTCCCTGTTTCGAAGGGAAAGAATTCCCGGCGTTCTCGTCGCAGCTCAAGAGGAGGCGCTCTCCACAGGAAAGGCGAGAGGAACTCCAGGGTCGTGCCACCATTCCAAGAGTCCCCCAGATGTGTCAGTCCATTCCAGAGGAACCTGTTTTCCCTGCACTGCCTTGACGTTCAAGCCGAGGATCGACTACCAACACGTGTGCACTTGGGACAGCCCTGTGGGAAAGCCTCGTGGGAAAGCCTCGTGGGAAACACTCGAGGGAAAACCATAGATCCTTTGATCCACGCGGCGGACTGCGTGACACTGCTGCTACCGCTCTGGAGGAAAGCGCAATGCATGCCCACATTCGAGACGAGGACTGACTCCCCTGGGGAGACTCCAGAAGTACCCCAAGATCCATGTCAGCACTGGAGAGGAATCCTCAGGTTCCGGCCCCGACTCCACACAAGGCCTTAGGCCCCGGCATCGACGGGAGAGGAATCCCGAGCGGGCCCCGAGGAACTCGCATGGGGACTGGCCTTTCCTGAGGCCACCAGAGCGGGTCCCTGAGGTCCCCGTCGTAAGTCGAGAGCACCTGCCGCAACTCGAGAAAATCCAGGAGGTTTTGCCCTCCAGGCGAGATGAGGCCCATTTCCGCTGAGGCTTCTCGAGGCCAATCACATCTAACCACTGGAATTTCCAAAGGGTCCTTCACACCCTTGCTGCAACTCAAGAAGTTCCCCGACATACCCGTCTCCACTCGAGAGGAAGCACGTGGTGTCCCGCACACATCCAGGGGAGCCCCGTTTCCGCCTCCTAGCTCGAGATGAGGGATCCTTCCCTGTTTCGTAGGGAAAGAATTCCCGGCGTTCCCGTCGCATCTCAAGAGGAGGCGCTCTCCACAGGAAAGGCGAGAGGAACTCCAGGGTCGAGACACCATTCCAAGTGTCCCCCAGATGTGTCAGTCCAATCCAGAGGAACCTGTTTTCCCTGCACTGCCTTGACGTTCAAGCCGAGGATCGACTCCCAACACGTGTGCACGTGGGACAGCCCTGTGGGAAAGCCTCGTGGGAAAGCCTCGTGGGAAAGACTCGAGGAAAAACCATAGATCCTTTGATCCACGCGGCGGACTGCGAGACACTGCTGCTACCGCTCTGGAGGAAAGCGCAAGTGCATGCCCGCATTCGAGACGAGGACTGACTCCCCTGGGGAGACTCCAGAAGTACCCCAAGATCCATGTCAGCACTGGATAGGAATCCTCAGGTTCCGGCCCCGACTCCACACAAGGTCTTAGGCCCCGGCATCGACGGGAGAGGAATCCCGAGAGGCCCCCGAGGAACTCGCATGGGGACTGGCCTTTCCTGAGGCCACCAGAGCGGGTCCCTGAGGTCCCCGTCGTAAGTCGAGAGCACCTGCCGCAACTCGAGAAAATCCAGGAGGTTTTGCCCTCCAGGCGAGATGAGGCCCATTTCCGCTGAGGCTTCTCGAGGCCAATCACATCTAACCACTGGAACTTCCAAAGGGTCCTTCACACCCTTGCTGCAACTCAAGAAGTTCCCCGACATACCCGTCTCCACTCGAGAGGAAGCACGTGGGTCCCGCACACATCCAGGGGAGCCCCGTTTCCGCCTCCTAGCTCGAAATGAGGGATCCTTTCCCTGTTTCGAAGGGAAAGAATTCCCGGCGTTCTCGTCGCAGCTCAAGAGGAGGCGCTCTCCACAGGAAAGGCGAGAGGAACTCCAGGGTCGTGCCACCATTCCAAGAGTCCCCCAGATGTGTCAGTCCATTCCAGAGGAACCTGTTTTCCCTGCACTGCCTTGACGTTCAAGCCGAGGATCGACTACCAACACGTGTGCACTTGGGACAGCCCTGTGGGAAAGCCTCGTGGGAAAGCCTCGTGGGAAACACTCGAGGGAAAACCATAGATCCTTTGATCCACGCGGCGGACTGCGTGACACTGCTGCTACCGCTCTGGAGGAAAGCGCAATGCATGCCCACATTCGAGACGAGGACTGACTCCCCTGGGGAGACTCCAGAAATACCCCAAGATCCATGTCAGCACTGGAGAGGAATCCTCAGGTTCCGGCCCCGACTCCACACAAGGTCTTAGGCCCCGGCATCGACGGGAGAGGAATCCGGAGACGCCCACGAGGAACTCGCATGGGGACTGGCCTTTCCTGAGGCCACCAGAGCGGGTCCCTGAGGTCCCCGTCGTAAGTCGAGAGCACCTGCCGCAACTCGAGAAAATCCAGGAGGTTTTGCCCTCCAGGCGAGATGAGGCCCATTTCCACTGAAGCTTCTCGAGGCTAATCATGTCTAACCACTGGAACTTCCAAAGGGTCCTTCACACCCTTGCTGCAACTCAAGAAGTTCCCCGACATACCCGTCTCCACTCGAGAGGAAGCACGTGGGTCCCGCACACATCCAGGGGAGCCCCGTTTCCGCCTCCTAGCTCGAAATGAGGGATCCTTTCCCTGTTTCGAAGGGAAAGAATTCCCGGCGTTCTCGTCGCATCTCAAGAGGAGGCGCTCTCCACAGGAAAGGCGAGAGGAACTCCAGGGTCGTGCCACCATTCCAAGAGTCCCCCAGATGTGTCAGTCCATTCCAGAGGAACCTGTTTTCCCTGCACTGCCTTGACGTTCAAGCCGAGGATCGACTACCAACACGTGTGCACTTGGGACAGCCCTGTGGGAAAGCCTCGTGGGAAAGCCTCGTGGGAAACACTCGAGGGAAAACCATAGATCCTTTGATCCACGCGGCGGACTGCGTGACACTGCTGCTACCGCTCTGGAGGAAAGCGCAATGCATGCCCACATTCGAGACGAGGACTGACTCCCCTGGGGAGACTCCAGAAGTACCCCAAGATCCATGTCAGCACTGGAGAGGAATCCTCAGGTTCCGGCCCCGACTCCACACAAGGCCTTAGGCCCCGGCATCGACGGGAGAGGAATCCCGAGCGGGCCCCGAGGAACTCGCATGGGGACTGGCCTTTCCTGAGGCCACCAGAGCGGGTCCCTGAGGTCCCCGTCGTAAGTCGAGAGCACCTGCCGCAACTCGAGAAAATCCAGGAGGTTTTGCCCTCCAGGCGAGATGAGGCCCATTTCCGCTGAGGCTTCTCGAGGCCAATCACATCTAACCACTGGAATTTCCAAAGGGTCCTTCACACCCTTGCTGCAACTCAAGAAGTTCCCCGACATACCCGTCTCCACTCGAGAGGAAGCACGTGGTGTCCCGCACACATCCAGGGGAGCCCCGTTTCCGCCTCCTAGCTCGAGATGAGGGATCCTTCCCTGTTTCGTAGGGAAAGAATTCCCGGCGTTCCCGTCGCATCTCAAGAGGAGGCGCTCTCCACAGGAAAGGCGAGAGGAACTCCAGGGTCGAGACACCATTCCAAGTGTCCCCCAGATGTGTCAGTCCAATCCAGAGGAACCTGTTTTCCCTGCACTGCCTTGACGTTCAAGCCGAGGATCGACTCCCACCACGTGTGCACGTGGGACAGCCCTGTGGGAAAGCCTCGTGGGAAAGCCTCGTGGGAAAGACTCGAGGAAAAACCATAGATCCTTTGATCCACGCGGCGGACTGCGAGACACTGCTGCTACCGCTCTGGAGGAAAGCGCAAGTGCATGCCCGCATTCGAGACGAGGACTGACTCCCCTGGGGAGACTCCAGAAGTACCCCAAGATCCATGTCAGCACTGGATAGGAATCCTCAGGTTCCGGCCCCGACTCCACACAAGGTCTTAGGCCCCGGCATCGACGGGAGAGGAATCCCGAGAGGCCCCCGAGGAACTCGCATGGGGACTGGCCTTTCCTGAGGCCACCAGAGCGGGTCCCTGAGGTCCCCGTCGTAAGTCGAGAGCACCTGCCGCAACTCGAGAAAATCCAGGAGGTTTTGCCCTCCAGGCGAGATGAGGCCCATTTCCGCTGAGGCTTCTCGAGGCCAATCACATCTAACCACTGGAACTTCCAAAGGGTCCTTCACACCCTTGCTGCAACTCAAGAAGTTCCCCGACATACCCGTCTCCACTCGAGAGGAAGCACGTGGGTCCCGCACACATCCAGGGGAGCCCCGTTTCCGCCTCCTAGCTCGAAATGAGGGATCCTTTCCCTGTTTCGAAGGGAAAGAATTCCCGGCGTTCTCGTCGCAGCTCAAGAGGAGGCGCTCTCCACAGGAAAGGCGAGAGGAACTCCAGGGTCGTGCCACCATTCCAAGAGTCCCCCAGATGTGTCAGTCCATTCCAGAGGAACCTGTTTTCCCTGCACTGCCTTGACGTTCAAGCCGAGGATCGACTACCAACACGTGTGCACTTGGGACAGCCCTGTGGGAAAGCCTCGTGGGAAAGCCTCGTGGGAAACACTCGAGGGAAAACCATAGATCCTTTGATCCACGCGGCGGACTGCGTGACACTGCTGCTACCGCTCTGGAGGAAAGCGCAATGCATGCCCACATTCGAGACGAGGACTGACTCCCCTGGGGAGACTCCAGAAGTACCCCAAGATCCATGTCAGCACTGGAGAGGAATCCTCAGGTTCCGGCCCCGACTCCACACAAGGCCTTAGGCCCCGGCATCGACGGGAGAGGAATCCCGAGCGGGCCCCGAGGAACTCGCATGGGGACTGGCCTTTCCTGAGGCCACCAGAGCGGGTCCCTGAGGTCCCCGTCGTAAGTCGAGAGCACCTGCCGCAACTCGAGAAAATCCAGGAGGTTTTGCCCTCCAGGCGAGATGAGGCCCATTTCCGCTGAGGCTTCTCGAGGCCAATCACATCTAACCACTGGAATTTCCAAAGGGTCCTTCACACCCTTGCTGCAACTCAAGAAGTTCCCCGACATACCCGTCTCCACTCGAGAGGAAGCACGTGGTGTCCCGCACACATCCAGGGGAGCCCCGTTTCCGCCTCCTAGCTCGAGATGAGGGATCCTTCCCTGTTTCGTAGGGAAAGAATTCCCGGCGTTCCCGTCGCATCTCAAGAGGAGGCGCTCTCCACAGGAAAGGCGAGAGGAACTCCAGGGTCGAGACACCATTCCAAGTGTCCCCCAGATGTGTCAGTCCAATCCAGAGGAACCTGTTTTCCCTGCACTGCCTTGACGTTCAAGCCGAGGATCGACTCCCACCACGTGTGCACGTGGGACAGCCCTGTGGGAAAGCCTCGTGGGAAAGCCTCGTGGGAAAGACTCGAGGAAAAACCATAGATCCTTTGATCCACGCGGCGGACTGCGAGACACTGCTGCTACCGCTCTGGAGGAAAGCGCAAGTGCATGCCCGCATTCGAGACGAGGACTGACTCCCCTGGGGAGACTCCAGAAGTACCCCAAGATCCATGTCAGCACTGGATAGGAATCCTCAGGTTCCGGCCCCGACTCCACACAAGGTCTTAGGCCCCGGCATCGACGGGAGAGGAATCCCGAGAGGCCCCCGAGGAACTCGCATGGGGACTGGCCTTTCCTGAGGCCACCAGAGCGGGTCCCTGAGGTCCCCGTCGTAAGTCGAGAGCACCTGCCGCAACTCGAGAAAATCCAGGAGGTTTTGCCCTCCAGGCGAGATGAGGCCCATTTCCGCTGAGGCTTCTCGAGGCCAATCACATCTAACCACTGGAACTTCCAAAGGGTCCTTCACACCCTTGCTGCAACTCAAGGAGTTCCCCGACATACCCGTCTCCACTCGAGAGGAAGCACGTGGGGTCCCGCACACATCCAGGGGAGCCCCGTTTCCGCCTCCTAGCTCGAGATGAGGGATCCTTTCCTTGTTTTGTAGGGAAAGAATTCCCGGCGTTCCCGTCGCATCTCAAGAGGAGGCGCTTTCCACAGGAAAGGCGAGAGGAACTCCAGGGTCGAGACACCATTCCAAGAGTCCCCCAGATGTGTCAGTCCATTCCAGAGGAACCTGTTTTCCCTGCACTGCCTTGACGTTCAAGCCAAGGATCGACTCCCACCACGTGTGCACGTGGGACAGCCCTGTGCGAAAGCCTCGTGGGAAAGCCTCGTGGGAAAGACTCGAGGGAAAACCATAGATCCATTGATCCACGCGGCGGACTGCGTGACACTGCTGCTACCGCTCTGGAGGAAAGCGCAATGCATGCCCGCATTCGAGACGAGGACTGACTCCCCTGGGGAGACTCCAGAAGTACCCCAAGATCCATGTCAGCACTGGAGAGGAATCCTCTGGTTCCGGCCCCGACTCCACACAAGGCCTTAGGCCCCGGCATCGACGGGAGAGGAATCCCGAGAGGCCCCCGAGGAACTCGCATGGGGACTGGCCTTTCCTGAGTAAACCAGAGCGGGTCCCTGAGGTCCCCGTCGTAAGTCGAGAGCACCTGCCGCAACTCGAGAAAATCCAGGAGGTTTTGCCCTCCAGGCGAGATGAGGCCCATTTCCGCTGAGGCTTCTCGAGGCCAATCACATCTAACCACTGGAACTTCCAAAGGGTCCTTCACACCCTTGCTGCAACTCAAGAAGTTCCCCGACATACCCGTCTCCACTCGAGAGGAAGCACGTGGTGTCCCGCACACATCCAGGGGAGCCCCGTTTCCGCCTCCTAGCTCGAGATGAGGGATCCTTTCCCTGTTTCGTAGGGAAAGAATTCCCGGCGTTCCCGTCGCATCTCAAGAGGAGGCGCTCTCCACAGGAAAGGCGAGAGGAACTCCAGGGTAATGCCACCATTCCAAGAGTCCCCCAGATGTGTCAGCCCATTCCAGAGGAACCTGTTTTCCCTGCACTGCCTTGACGTTCAAGCCGAGGATCGACTCCCACCACGTGTGCACGTGGGACAGCCCTGTGGGAAAGCCTCGTGGGAAAGCCTCGTGGGAAAGACTCGAGGGAAAACCATAGATTATTTGATCCACGCGGCGCACTGCGTGACACTGCTGCTACCGCTCTGGAGGAAAGCGCAAGTGCATGCCCGCATTCGAGACGAGGACTGACTCCCCTGGGGAGACTCCAGAAGTACCCCAAGATCCATGTCAGCACTGGAGAGGAATCCTCAGGTTCCGGCCCCGACTCCACACAAGGTCTTAGGCCCCGGCATCGACGGGAGAGGAATCCCGAGAGGCCCCCGAGGAACTCGCATGGGGACTGGCCTTTCCTGAGGCCACCAGAGCGGTTCCCTGAGGTCCCCGTCGTAAGTCGAGAGCACCTGCCGCAACTCGAGAAAATTCAGGAGGTTTTGCCCTCCAGGCGAGATGAGGCCCATTTCCGCTGAGGCTTCTCGAGGCCAATCACATCTAACCACTGGAACTTCCAAAGGGTCCTTCACACCATTGCTGCCACTCAGGAAGTTCCCCGACATACCCGTCTCCACTCGAGAGGAAGCACGTGGGTTCCCGCACACATCCAGGGGAGCCCCGTTTCCGCCTCCTAGCTCAAGATGAGGGATCCTTTCCCTGTTTCGTAGGGAAAGAATTCCCGGCGTTCCCGTCGCATCTCAAGAGGAGGCGCTCTCCACAGGAAAGGCGAGAGGAACTCCAGGGTCGAGACACCATTCCAAGAGTCCCCCAGATGTGTCAGTCCAATCCAGAGGAACCTGTTTTCCCTGCACTGCCTTGACGTTCAAGCCGAGGATCGACTCCCACCACGTGTGCACGTGGGACAGCCCTGTGGGAAAGCCTCGTGGGAAAGCCTCGTGGGAAAGACTCGAGGGAAAACCATAGATCCTTTGATCCGCGCGGCGGACTGCGTGACACTGCTGCTACCGCTCTGGAGGAAAGCGCAAGTGCATGCCCGCATTCGAGACGAGGACTGACTCCCCTGGGGAGACTCCAGAAGTACCCCAAGATCCATGTCAGCACTGGAGAGGAATCCTCAGGTTCCGGCCCCGACTCCACACAAGGTCTTAGGCCCCGGCATCGACGGGAGAGGAATCCCGAGAGGTCCCCGAGGAACTCGCATGGGGACTGGCCTTTCCTGAGGCCACCAGAGCGTGTCCCTGAGGTCCCCGTCGTAAGTCGAGAGCACCTGCCGCAACTCGAGAAAATCCAGGAGGTTTTGCCCTCCAGGCGAGATGAGGTCCATTTCCGCTGAGGCTTCTCGAGGCCAATCACATCTAACCACTGGAACTTCCAAAGGGTCCTTCACACCCTTGCTGCAACTCAAGAAGTTCCCCGACATACCCGTCTCCACTCGAGAGGAAACACCTGGTGTCCCGCACACATCCAGGGGAGCCCCGTTTCCGCCTCCTAGCTCGAGATGAGGGATCCTTTCCCTGTTTCGTAGGGAAAGAGTTCCCGGCGTTCCCGTCGCATCTCAAGAGGAGGCGATCTCCACAGGAAAGGCGAGAGGAACTCCAGGGTCGTGCCACCATTCCAAGAGTCCCCCAGATGTGTCAGCCCATTCCAGAGGAACCTGTTTTCCCTGCACTGCCTTGACGTTCAAGCCGAGGATCGACTCCCACCACGTGTACACGTGGGACAGCCCTGTGGGAAAGCCTCGTGGGAAAGCCTCGTGGGAAAGACTCGAGGGAAAACCATAGATCCTTTGATCCACGCGGCGGACTGCGTGACACTGCTGCTACTGCTCTGGAGGAAAGCGCAAGTGCATGCCCGCATTCGAGACGAGGACTGAGTCCCCTGGGGAGACTCCAGAATTACCCCAAGATCCATGTCAGCACTTGAGAGGAATCCTCAGTTTCCGGCCCCGACTCCACACAAGGTCTTACGCCCCGGCATCGACGGGAGAGGAATCCCGATAGGCCTCCGAGGAACTCGCATGGGGACTGGCCTTTCCTGAGGCCACCAGAGCGGGTCCCTGAGGTCCCCGTCGTAAGTCTAGAGCACCTTCCGCAACTCGAGAAAATCCAGGAGGTTTTGACCTCCAGGCGAGATGAGGCCCATTTCCGCTGAGGCTTCTCGAGGCCAATCACATCTAACCACTGGAACTTCCAAAGGGTCCTTCACACCATTGCTGCAACTCAAGAAGTTCCCCGACATACCCGTCTCCACTCGAGAGGAAGCACGTGGGGTCCCGCACACATCCAGGGGAGCCCCGTTTCCGCCTCCTAGCTCGAGATGAGGGATACTTTCCCTGTTTCGTAGGTAAAGAATTCCCGGCGTTCCCGTCGCATCTCAAGAGGAAGCGCTCTCCACAGGAAAGGCGAGAGGAACTCCAGGGTCGTGACACGATTCCAAGAGCCCCCAGATGTGTCAGTGCATTCCAGAGGAACCTGTTTTCCCTGCACTGCCTTGACGTTCAAGCCGAGGATCGACTCCCACCACGTGTGCACGTGGGACAACCCTGTGGGAAAGCCTCGGGGGAAAGCCTCGTGGGAAAGACTCGAGGGAAAACCATAGATCCTTTGATCCACGCGGCAGACTGCGTGACACTGCTGCTACCGCTCTGGAAGAAAGTGCAAGTGCATGCCCGCATTCGAAACGAGGACTGACTCCCCTGGGGAGACTGCAGATGTACCCCAAGATCCATGTCAGCACTGGAGAGGAATCCTCAGGTTCCGGCCCCGACTCCACACAAGGTCTTAGGCCCCGGCATCGACGGGAGAGGAATCCCGAGAGGCCCCCGAGGAACTCGCATGGGGACTGGCCTTTCCTGAGTAAACCAGAGCGGGTCCCTGAGGTCTCCGTCGTAAGTCAAGAGCACCTGCCGCAACTCGAGAAAATCCAGGAGGTTTTGCCCTCCAGGCGAGATGAGGCCCATTTCCGCTGAGGCTTCTCGACGCTAATCACGTCTAACCACTGGAACTTCCAAAGGGTCCTTCACACCCTTGCTGCAACTCAAGAAGTTCCCCGACATACCCGTCTCCACTCGAGAGGACGCACGTGGGTCCCGCACACATCCAGGGGAGCCCTGTTTCCGCCTCCTAGCTCGAGATGAGGGATCCTTTCCCTGTTTCTTAGGGAAAGAATTCCCGGCGTTCCCGTCGCTTCTCAAGAGGAGGTGCTCTCCACAGGAAAGGCGAGAGGAACTCCAGGGTCGTGCCACCATTCCAAGAGTCCCCCAGATGTGTCAGTCCATTCCAGAGGAACCTGTTTTCCCTGCACTGCCTTGACGTTCAAGCCGAGGATCGACTCCCACCACGTGTGCACGTGGGACAGCCCTGTGCGAAAGCCTCGTGGGAAAGCCTCGTGGGAAAGACTCGAGGGAAAACCATAGATCCTTTGATCCACGCGGCGGACTGCGTGACACTGCTGCTACCGCTCTGGAGGAAAGCGCAAGTGCATGCCCGCATTCGAGACGAGGACTGACTCCCCTGGGGAGACTCCAGAAGTACCCCAAGATCCATGTCAGCACTGGAGAGGAATCCTCAGGTTCCAGCCCCGACTCCACACAAGGTCTTAGGCCCCGCCATCGACGGGAGAGGAATCCCGAGTGTCCCCCGAGGAACTCGCATGGGGACTGGCCTTTCCTGAGGCCACCAGAGCGGGTCCCTGAGGTCCCCGTCGTAAGTCGAGAGCACCTGCCGCAACTCGAGAAAATCCAGGAGGTTTTGCCCTCCAGGCGAGATGAGGCCCATTTCTGCTGAGGCATCTCGAGGCCAATCACATCTATCCACTGGAACTTTCAAAGGGTCCTTCACACCCTTGCTGCAACTCAAGAAGTTCCCCGACATACCCGTCTCCACTCGAGAGGAAGCACGTGGTGTCCCGCACACATCCAGGGGAGCCCTGTTTCTGCCTCCTAGCTCGAGATGAGGGATCCTTTCCCTGTTTCGTAGGGAAAGAATTCCCGGCGTTCCCGTCGCATCTCAAGAGGAGGCGCTCTCCACAGGAAAGGCGAGAGGAACTCCAGGGTCATGCCACCATTCCAAGAGTCCCCCAGATGTGTCAGTCCATTCCAGAGGAACCTGTTTTCCCTGCACTGCCTTGACGTTCAAGCCGAGGATCGACTCCCACCACGTGTGCACGTGGGACAGCCCTGTGGGAAAGCCTCGTGGGAAAGCCTCGTGGGAAAGACTCGAGGGAAAACCATAGATCCTTTGATCCACGCGGCGGAGTGCGTGACACTGCTGCTACCGCTCTGGAGGAAAGCGCAAGTGCATGCCCGCATTCGAGACGAGGACTGACTTCCTTGGGGAGACTCCAGAAGTACCCCAAGATCCATGTCAGCACTGGAGAGGAATCCTCAGGTTCCGGCCCCGACTCCACACAAGGTCTTAGGCCCCGGCATCGACGGGAGAGGAATCCCGAGAGGCCCCCGAGGAACTCGCATGGGGACTGGCCTTTCCTGAGGCCACCAGAGCGGGTCCCTGAGGTCCCCGTCGTAAGTCGAGAGCACCTGCCGCAACTCGAGAAAATCCAGGCGGTTTTGCCCTCCAGGCGAGATGAGGCCCATTTCCGCTGAGGCTTCTCGAGGCTTATCACGTCTAACCACTGGAACTTCCAAAGGGTCCTTCACACCATTGCTGCAACTCAAGAAGTTCCCCGACCTACCCGTCTCCACTCGAGAGGAAGCACGTGGGTCCCGCACACATCCAGGGGAGCCCCGTTTCCGCCTCCTAGCTCGAGATGAGGGATCCTTTCCCTGTTTCGTAGGGAAAGAATTCCCGGCGTTCCCGTCGCATCTCAAGAGGAGGCGCTCTCCACAGGAAAGGCGAGAGGAACTCCAGGGTCGAGACACCATTCCAAGAGTCCCCCAGATGTGTCAGTCCATTCCAGAGGAACCTGTTTTCCCTGCACTGCCTTGACGTTCAAGCCGAGGATCGACTCCCACCACGTGTGCACGTGGGACAGCCCTGTGGGAAAGCCTCGTGGGAAAGCCTCGTGGGAAAGACTCGAGGGAAAACCATAGATCCTTTGATCCACGCGGCGGACTGCGTGACACTGCTGCTACAGCTCTGGAGGAAAGCGCAAATGCATGCCCGCATTCGAGACGAGGACTGACTCCCCTGGGGAGACTCCAGAAGTACCCCAAGATCCATGTCAGCACTGGAGAGGAATCCTCAGGTTCCAGCCCCGACTCCACACAAGGTCTTAGGCCCCGCCATCGACGGGAGAGGAATCCCGAGTGTCCCCCGAGGAACTCGCATGGGGACTGGCCTTTCCTGAGGCCACCAGAGCGGGTCCCTGAGGTCCCCGTCGTAAGTCGAGAGCACCTGCCGCAACTCGAGAAAATCCAGGAGGTTTTGCCCTCCAGGCGAGATGAGGCCCATTTCTGCTAAGGCTTCTCGAGGCCAATCACATCTATCCACTGGAACTTTCAAAGGGTCCTTCACACCCTTGCTGCAACTCAAGAAGTTCCCCGACATACCCGTCTCCACTCGAGAGGAAGCACGTGGTGTCCCGCACACATCCAGGGGAGCCCCGTTTCTGCCTCCTAGCTCGAGATGAGGGATCCTTTCCCTGTTTCGTAGGGAAAGAATTCCCGGCGTTCCCGTCGCATCTCAAGAGGAGGCGCTCTCCACAGGAAAGGCGAGAGGAACTCCAGGGTCATGCCACCATTCCAAGAGTCCCCCAGATGTGTCAGTCCATTCCAGAGGAACCTGTTTTCCCTGCACTGCCTTGACGTTCAAGCCGAGGATCGACTCCCACCACGTGTGCACGTGGGACAGCCCTGTGGGAAAGCCTCGTGGGAAAGCCTCGTGGGAAAGACTCGAGGGAAAACCATAGATCCTTTGATCCACGCGGCGGACTGCGTGACACTGCTGCTACCGCTCTGGAGGAAAGCGCAAGTGCATGCCCGCATTCGAGACGAGGACTGACTTCCTTGGGGAGACTCCAGAAGTACCCCAAGATCCATGTCAGCACTGGAGAGGAATCCTCAGGTTCCGGCCCCGACTCCACACAAGGTCTTAGGCCCCGGCATCGACGGGAGAGGAATCCCGAGAGGCCCCCGAGGAACTCGCATTGGGACTGGCCTTTCCTGAGGCCACCAGAGCGGGTCCCTGAGGTCCCCGTCGTAAGTCGAGAGCACCTGCCGCAACTCGAGAAAATCCAGGCGGTTTTGCCCTCCAGGCGAGATGAGGCCCATTTCCGCTGAGGCTTCTCGAGGCTAATCACGTCTAACCACTGGAACTTCCAAAGGGTCCTTCACACCCTTGCTGCAACTCAAGAAGTTCCCCGACATACCCGTCTCCACTCGAGAGGAAGCATGTGGTGTCCCGCACACATCCAGGGGAGCCCCGTTTCCGCCTCCTAGCTCGAGATGAGGGATCCTTTCCCTGTTTCGTAGGGAAAGAATTCCCGGCGTTCCCGTCGCATCTCAAGAGGTGGCGCTCTCCACAGGAAAGGCGAGAGGAACTCCAGGGTCGAGACACCATTCCAAGAGTCCCCCAGATGTGTCAGTCCATTCCAGAGGAACCTGTTTTCCCTGCACTGCCTTGACGTTCAAGCCGAGGATCGACTCCCACCACGTGTGCACGTGGGACAGCCCTGTGGGAAAGCCTCGTGGGAAAGCCTCGTGGGAAAGACTCGAGGGAAAACCATAGATCCTTTGATCCACGCGGCGGACTGCGTGACACTGCTGCTACCGCTCTGGAGGAAAGCGCAAGTGCATGCCCTCATTCGAGACGAGGACTGACTCCCCTGGGGAGACTCCAGAAGTACCCCAAGATCCATGTCAGCACTGGAGAGGAATCCTCAGGTTCCGGCCCCGACTCCACACAAGGTCTTAGGCCCCGGCATCGACGGGAGAGGAATCCCGAGAGGCCCCCGAGGAACTCGCATGGGGACTGGCCTTTCCTGAGGCCACCAGAGCGGGTCCCTGAGGTCCCCGTCGTAAGTCTAGAGCACCTGCCGCAACTCGTGAAAATCCAGGAGGTTTTGCACTCCAGGCGAGATGAGGCCCATTTCCACTGAGGCTTCTCGAGGCTAATTACGTCTAACCACTGGAACTTCCAAAGGGTCCTTCACACCCTTGCTGCAATTCAAGAAGTTCCCCGACATACCCGTCTCCACTCGAGAGGAAGCACGTGGGTCCCGCACACATCCAGGGGAGCCCCGTTTCCGCCTCCTAGCTCGAGATGAGGGATCCTTTCCCTGTTTCGTAGGGAAAGAATTCCCGGCGTTCCCGTCGCATCTCAAGAGGAGGCGCTCTCCACAGGAAAGGCGAGAGGAACTCCAGGGTCGTGACACCATTCCAAGAGTCCCCCAGATGTGTCAGTCCATTCCAGAGGAACCTGTTTTCCCTGCACTGCCTTGACGTTCAAGCCGAGGATCGACTCCCACCACGTGTGCACTTGGGACAGCCCTGTGGGAAAGCCTCGTGGGAAAGCCTCGTGGGAAAGACTCGAGGGAAAACCATAGATCCTTTGATCCACGCGGCGGACTGCGTGACACTGCTGCTACCGCTCTGGAGGAAAGCGCAAGTGCATGCCCGCATTCGAGACGAGGACTGACTCCCCTGGGGAGACTCCAGAAGTACCCCAAGATCCATGTCAGCACTGGAGAGGAATCCTCAGGTTCCGGCCCCGACTCCACACAAGGTCTTAGGCCCCGGCATCGACGGGAGAGGAATCCCGAGAGGCCCCCGAGGAACTCACATGGGGACTGGCCTTTCCTGAGGCCACCAGAGCGGTTCCCTGAGGTCCCCGTCGAAAGTCGAGAGCACCTTCCGCAACTCGAGAAAATCCAGGAGGTTTTTCCCTCCAGGCGAGATGAGGCCCATTTCCTCTGAGGCTTCTCGAGGCCAATCACATCTAACCACTGGAACTTCCAAAGGGTCCTTCACACCCTTGCTGCAACTCAAGAAGTTCCCCGACATACCCGTCTCCACTCGAGAGGAAGCACGTGGGGTCCCGCACACATCCAGGGGAGCCCCGTTTCCGCCTCCTAGCTCGAGATGAGGGATCCTTTCCCTGTTTCGTAGGGAAAGAATTCCCGGCGTTCCCGTCGCATCTCAAGAGGAGGCGCTCTCCACAGGAAAGGCGAGAGGAACTCCAGGGCCGTGCCACCATTCCAAGAGTCCCCCAGATGTGTCAGTCCATTCCAGAGGAACCTGTTTTCCCTGCACTGCCTTGACGTTCAAGCCGAGGATCGACTCCCACCACGTGTGCACGTGGGACAGCCCTGTGGGAAAGCCTCGTGGGAAAGCCTCGTGGGAAAGACTCGAGGGAAAACCATAGATCCTTTGATCCGCGCGGCGGACTGCGTGACACTGCTGCTACCGCTCTGGAGGAAAGCGCAAGTGCATGCCCGCATTCGAGACGAGGACTGACTCCCCTGGGGAGACTCCAGAAGTACCCCAAGATCCATGTCAGCACTGGAGAGGAATCCTCAGGTTCCGGCCCCGACTCCACACAAGGTCTTAGGCCCCGGCATCGACGGGAGAGGAATCCCGAGAGGTCCCCGAGGAACTCGCATGGGGACTGGCCTTTCCTGAGGCCACCAGAGCGTGTCCCTGAGGTCCCCGTCGTAAGTCGAGAGCACCTGCCGCAACTCGAGAAAATCCAGGAGGTTTTGCCCTCCAGGCGAGATGAGGTCCATTTCCGCTGAGGCTTCTCGAGGCCAATCACATCTAACCACTGGAACTTCCAAAGGGTCCTTCACACCCTTGCTGCAACTCAAGAAGTTCCCCGACATACCCGTCTCCACTCGAGAGGAAACACCTGGTGTCCCGCACACATCCAGGGGAGCCCCGTTTCCGCCTCCTAGCTCGAGATGAGGGATCCTTTCCCTGTTTCGTAGGGAAAGAGTTCCCGGCGTTCCCGTCGCATCTCAAGAGGAGGCGATCTCCACAGGAAAGGCGAGAGGAACTCCAGGGTCGTGCCACCATTCCAAGAGTCCCCCAGATGTGTCAGCCCATTCCAGAGGAACCTGTTTTCCCTGCACTGCCTTGACGTTCAAGCCGAGGATCGACTCCCACCACGTGTACACGTGGGACAGCCCTGTGGGAAAGCCTCGTGGGAAAGCCTCGTGGGAAAGACTCGAGGGAAAACCATAGATCCTTTGATCCACGCGGCGGACTGCGTGACACTGCTGCTACTGCTCTGGAGGAAAGCGCAAGTGCATGCCCGCATTCGAGACGAGGACTGACTCCCCTGGGGAGACTCCAGAAGTACCCCAAGATCCATGTCAGCACTTGAGAGGAATCCTCAGTTTCCGGCCCCGACTCCACACAAGGTCTTAGGCCCCGGCATCGACGGGAGAGGAATCCCGATAGGCCTCCGAGGAACTCGCATGGGGACTGGCCTTTCCTGAGGCCACCAGAGCGGGTCCCTGAGGTCCCCGTCGTAAGTCTAGAGCACCTTCCGCAACTCGAGAAAATCCAGGAGGTTTTGACCTCCAGGCGAGATGAGGCCCATTTCCGCTGAGGCTTCTCGAGGCCAATCACATCTAACCACTGGAACTTCCAAAGGGTCCTTCACACCATTGCTGCAACTCAAGAAGTTCCCCGACATACCCGTCTCCACTCGAGAGGAAGCACGTGGGGTCCCGCACACATCCAGGGGAGCCCCGTTTCCGCCTCCTAGCTCGAGATGAGGGATACTTTCCCTGTTTCGTAGGGAAAGAATTCCCGGCGTTCCCGTCGCTTCTCAAGAGGAGGTGCTCTCCACAGGAAAGGCGAGAGGAACACCAGGGTCGTGCCACCATTCCAAGAGTCCCCCAGATGTGTCAGTCCATTCCAGAGGAACCTGTTTTCCCTGCACTGCCTTGACGTTCAAGCCGAGGATCGACTCCCACCACGTGTGCACGTGGGACAGCCCTGTGCGAAAGCCTCGTGGGAAAGCCTCGTGGGAAAGACTCGAGGGAAAACCATAGATCCTTTGATCCACGCGGCGGACTGCGTGACACTGCTGCTACCGCTCTGGCGGAAAGCGCAAGTGCATGCCCGCATTCGAGACGAGGACTGACTCCCCTGGGGAGACTCCAGAAGTACCCCAAGATCCATGTCAGCACTGGAGAGGAATCCTCAGGTTCCAGCCCCGACTCCACACAAGGTCTTAGGCCCCGCCATCGACGGGAGAGGAATCCCGAGTGTCCCCCGAGGAACTCGCATGGGGACTGGCCTTTCCTGAGGCCACCAGAGCGGGTCCCTGAGGTCCCCGTCGTAAGTCGAGAGCACCTGCCGCAACTCGAGAAAATCCAGGAGGTTTTGCCCTCCAGGCGAGATGAGGCCCATTTCTGCTGAGGCATCTCGAGGCCAATCACATCTATCCACTGGAACTTTCAAAGGGTCCCTCACACCCTTGCTGCAACTCAAGAAGTTCCCCGACATACCCGTCTCCACTCGAGAGGAAGCACGTGGTGTCCCGCACACATCCAGGGGACCCCCGTTTCTGCCTCCTAGCTCGAGATGAGGGATCCTTTCCCTGTTTCGTAGGGAAAGAATTCCCGGCGTTCCCGTCGCATCTCAAGAGGAGGCGCTCTCCACAGGAAAGGCGAGAGGAACTCCAGGGTCGAGACACCATTCCAAGAGTCCCCCAGATGTGTCAGTCCATTCCAGAGGAACCTGTTTTCCCTGCACTGCCTTGACGTTCAAGCCGAGGATCGACTCCCACCACGTGTGCACGTGGGACAGCCCTGTGGGAAAGCCTCGTGGGAAAGCCTCGTGGGAAAGACTCGAGGGAAAACCATAGATCCTTTGATCCACGCGGCGGACTGCGTGACACTGCTGCTACCGCTCTGGAGGAAAGCGCAAGTGCATGCCCGCATTCGAGACGAGGCCTGACTCCCCTGGGGAGACTCCAGAAGTACCCCAAGATCCATGTCAGCACTGGAGAGGAATCCTCAGGTTCCAGCCCCGACTCCACACAAGGTCTTAGGCCCCGCCATCGACGGGAGAGGAATCCCGAGAGGCCCCCGAGGAACTCGCATGGGGACTGGCCTTTCCTGAGGCCACCAGAGCGGGTCCCTGAGGTCCCCGTCGTAAGTCGAGAGCACCTGCCGCAACTCGAGAAAATCCAGGCGGTTTTGCCCTCCAGGCGAGATGAGGCCCATTTCCGCTGAGGCTTCTCGAGGCTAATCACGTCTAACCACTGGAACTTCCAAAGGGTCCTTCACACCCTTGCTGCAACTCAAGAAGTTCCCCGACATACCCGTCTCCACTCGAGAGGAAGCATGTGGTGTCCCGCACACATCCAGGGGAGCCCCGTTTCCGCCTCCTAGCTCGAGATGAGGGATCCTTTCCCTGTTTCGTAGGGAAAGAATTCCCGGCGTTCCCGTCGCATCTCAAGAGGAGGCGCTCTCCACAGGAAAGGCGAGAGGAACTCCAGGGTCGAGACACCATTCCAAGAGTCCCCCAGATGTGTCAGTCCATTCCAGAGGAACCTGTTTTCCCTGCACTGCCTTGACGTTCAAGCCGAGGATCGACTCCCACCACGTGTGCACGTGGGACAGCCCTGTGGGAAAGCCTCGTGGGAAAGCCTCGTGGGAAAGACTCGAGGGAAAACCATAGATCCTTTGATCCACGCGGCGGACTGCGTGACACTGCTGCTACCGCTCTGGAGGAAAGCGCAAGTGCATGCCCGCATTCGAGACGAGGACTGACTCCCCTGAGGAGACTCCAGAAGTACCCCAAGATCCATGTCAGCACTGGAGAGGAATCCTCAGGTTCCGGCCCCGACTCCACACAAGGTCTTAGGCCCCGGCATCGACGGGAGAGGAATCCCGAGAGGCCCCCGAGGAACTCGCATGGGGACTGGCCTTTCCTGAGGCCACCAGAGCGGGTCCCTGAGGTCCCCGTCGTAAGTCGAGAGCACCTGACGCAACTCGAGAAAATCCAGGAGGTTTTGCCCTCCAGGCGAGATGAGGCCCATTTCCGCTGAGGCTTCTCGAGGCCAATCACATCTAACCACTGGAACTTCCAAAGGGTCCTTCACACCCTTGCTGCAACTCAAGAAGTTCCCCGACATACCCGTCTCCACTCGAGAGGAAGCACGTGGTGTCCCGCACACATCCAGGGGAGCCCCGTTTCCGCCTCCTAGCTCGAGATGAGGGATCCTTTCCCTGTTTTGTAGGGAAAGAATTCCCGGCGTTCCCGTCGCATCTCAAGAGGAGGCGCTCTCCACAGGAAAGGCGAGAGGAACTCCAGGGTCGTGCCACCATTCCAAGAGTCCCCCAGATGTGTCAGTCCATTCCAGAGGAACCTGTTTTCCCTGCACTGCCTTGACGTTCAAGCCGAGGATCGACTCCCACCACGTGTGCACGTGGGACAGCCCTGTGGAAAAGCCTCGTGGGAAAGCCTCGTGGGAAAGACTCGAGGGAAAACCATAGATCCTTTGATCCACGCGGCGGACTGCGTGACACTGCTGCTACCGCTCTGGAGGAAAGCGCAAGTGCATGCCCGCATTCGAGACGAGGACTGACTCCCCTGGGGAGACTCCAGAAATACCCCAAGATCCATGTCAGCACTGGAGAGGAATCCTCAGGTTCCGGCCCCGACTCCACACAAGGTCTTAGGCCCCGGCATCGACGGGAGAGGAATCCGGAGACGCCCACGAGGAACTCGCATGGGGACTGGCCTTTCCTGAGGCCACCAGAGCGGGTCCCTGAGGTCCCCGTCGTAAGTCGAGAGCACCTGCCGCAACTCGAGAAAATCCAGGAGGTTTTGCCCTCCAGGCGAGATGAGGCCCATTTCCACTGAAGCTTCTCGAGGCTAATCATGTCTAACCACTGGAACTTCCAAAGGGTCCTTCACACCCTTGCTGCAACTCAAGAAGTTCCCCGACATACCCGTCTCCACTCGAGAGGAAGCACGTGGGTCCCGCACACATCCAGGGAAGCCCCGTTTCCGCCTCCTAGCTCGAAATGAGGGATCCTTTCCCTGTTTCGAAGGGAAAGAATTCCCGGCGTTCTCGTCGCATCTCAAGAGGAGGCGCTCTCCACAGGAAAGGCGAGAGGAACTCCAGGGTCGTGCCACCATTCCAAGAGTCCCCCAGATGTGTCAGTCCATTCCAGAGGAACCTGTTTTCCCTGCACTGCCTTGACGTTCAAGCCGAGGATCGACTCCCAACACGTGTGCACTTGGGACAGCCCTGTGGGAAAGCCTCGTGGGAAAGCCTCGTGGGAAACACTCGAGGGAAAACCATAGATCCTTTGATCCACGCGGCGGACTGCGTCACACTGCTGCTACCGCTCTGGAGGAAAGCGCAATGCATGCCCACATTCGAGACGAGGACTGACTCCCCTGGGGAGACTCCAGAAGTACCCCAAGATCCATGTCAGCACTGGAGAGGAATCCTCAGGTTCCGGCCCCGACTCCACACAAGGCCTTAGGCCCCGGCATCGACGGGAGAGGAATCCCGAGCGGGCCCCGAGGAACTCGCATGGGGACTGGCCTTTCCTGAGGCCACCAGAGCGGGTCCCTGAGGTCCCCGTCGTAAGTCGAGAGCACCTGCCGCAACTCGAGAAAATCCAGGAGGTTTTGCCCTCCAGGCGAGATGAGGCCCATTTCCGCTGAGGCTTCTCGAGGCCAATCACATCTAACCACTGGAATTTCCAAAGGGTCCTTCACACCCTTGCTGCAACTCAAGAAGTTCCCCGACATACCCGTCTCCACTCGAGAGGAAGCACGTGGTGTCCCGCACACATCCAGGGGAGCCCCGTTTCCGCCTCCTAGCTCGAGATGAGGGATCCTTTCCCTGTTTCGTAGGGAAAGAATTCCCGGCGTTCCCGTCGCATCTCAAGAGGAGGCGCTCTCCACAGGAAAGGCGAGAGGAACTCCAGGGTCGAGACACCATTCCAAGTGTCCCCCAGATGTGTCAGTGCAATCCAGAGGAACCTGTTTTCCCTGCACTGCCTTGACGTTCAAGCCGAGGATCGACTCCCACCACGTGTGCACGTGGGACAGCCCTGTGGGAAAGCCTCGTGGGAAAGCCTCGTGGGAAAGACTCGAGGGAAAACCATAGATCCTTTGATCCACGCGGCGGACTGCGTGACACTGCTGCTACCGCTCTGGAGGAAAGCGCAAGTGCATGCCCGCATTCGAGACGAGGACTGACTCCCCTGGGGAGACTCCAGAAGTACCCCAAGATCCATGTCAGCACTGGAGAGGAATCCTCAGGTTCCGGCCCCGACTCCACACAAGGTCTTAGGCCCCGGCATCGACGGGAGAGGAATCCCGAGAGGCCCCCGAGGAACTCGCATGGGGACTGGCCTTTCCTGAGGCCACCAGAGCGGGTCCCTGAGGTCCCCGTCGTAAGTCGAGAGCACCTGCCGCAACTCGAGAAAATCCAGGAGGTTTTGCCCTCCAGGCGAGATGAGGCCCATTTCCGCTGAGGCTTCTCGAGGCCAATCACATCTAACCACTGGAACTTCCAAAGGGTCCTTCACACCCTTGCTGCAACTCAAGGAGTTCCCCGACATACCCGTCTCCATTCGAGAGGAAGCACGTGGGGTCCCGCACACATCCAGGGGAGCCCCGTTTCCGCCTCCTAGCTCGAGATGAGGGATCCTTTCCTTGTTTTGTAGGGAAAGAATTCCCGGCGTTCCCGTCGCATCTCAAGAGGAGGCGCTTTCCACAGGAAAGGCGAGAGGAACTCCAGGGTCGAGACACCATTCCAAGAGTCCCCCAGATGTGTCAGTCCATTCCAGAGGAACCTGTTTTCCCTGCACTGCCTTGACGTTCAAGCCGAGGATCGACTCCCACCACGTGTGCACGTGGGACAGCCCTGTGGGAAAGCCTCGTGGGAAAGCCTCGTTGGAAAGACTCGAGGGAAAAACATAGATCCTTTGATCCACGCGGCGGACTGCGTGACACTGCTGCTACCGCTCTGGAGGAAAGCGCAATGCATGCCCGCATTCGAGACGAGGACTGACTCCCCTGGGGAGACTCCAGAAGTACCCCAAGATCCATGTCAGCACTGGAGAGGAATCCTCAGGTTCCGGCCCCGACTCCACACAAGGCCTTAGGCCCCGGCATCGACGGGAGAGGAATCCCGAGAGGCCCCCGAGGAACTCGCATGGGGACTGGCCTTTCCTGAGGCCACCAGAGCGGGTCCCTGAGGTCCCCGTCGTAAGTCGAGAGCACCTGCCGCAACTCGAGAAAATCCAGGAGGTTTTGCCCTCCAGGCGAGATGAGGCCCATTTCCGCTGAGGCTTCTCGAGGCCAATCACATCTAACCACTGGAACTTCCAAAGGGTCCTTCACACCCTTGCTGCAACTCAAGAAGTTCCCCGACATACCCGTCTCCACTCGAGAGGAAGCACGTGGTGTCCCGCACACATCCAGGGGAGCCCCGTTTCCGCCTCCTAGCTCGAGATGAGGGATCCTTTCCCTGTTTCGTAGGAAAGAATTCCCGGCGTTCCCGTCGCATCTCAAGAGGAGGCGCTCTCCACAGGAAAGGCGAGAGGAACTCCAGGGTAATGCCACCATTCCAAGAGTCCCCCAGATGTGTCAGCCCATTCCAGAGGAACCTGTTTTCCCTGCACTGCCTTGACGTTCAAGCCGAGGATCGACTCCAACCACGTGTGCACGTGGGACAGCCCTGTGGGAAAGCCTCGTGGGAAAGCCTCGTGGGAAAGACTCGAGGGAAAACCATAGATCCTTTGATCCACGCGGCGCACTGCGTGACACTGCTGCTACCGCTCTGGAGGAAAGCGCAAGTGCATGCCCGCATTCGAGACGAGGACTGACTCCCCTGGGGAGACTCCAGAAGTACCCCAAGATCCATGTCAGCACTGAAGAGGAATCCTCAGGTTCCGGCCCCGACTCCACACAAGGTCTTAGGCCCCGGCATCGACGGGAGAGGAATCCCGAGAGGCCCCCGAGGAACTCGCATGGGGACTGGCCTTTCCTGAGGCCACCAGAGCGGTTCCCTGAGGTCCCCGTCGTAAGTCGAGAGCACCTGCCGCAACTCGAGAAAATCCAGGAGGTTTTGCCCTCCAGGCGAGATGAGGCCCATTTCCGCTGAGGCTTCTCGAGGCCAATCACATCTAACCACTGGAACTTCCAAAGGGTCCTTCACACCATTGCTGCCACTCAGGAAGTTCCCCGACATACCCGTCTCCACTCGAGAGGAAGCACGTGGGTTCCCGCACACATCCAGGGGAGCCCCGTTTCCGCCTCCTAGCTCGAGATGAGGGATCCTTTCCCTGTTTCGTAGGGAAAGAATTCCCGGCGTTCCCGTCGCATCTCAAGAGGAGGCGCTCTCCACAGGAAAGGCGAGAGGAACTCCAGGGTAATGCCACCATTCCAAGAGTCCCCCAGTAGTGTCAGCCCATTCCAGAGGAACCTGTTTTCCCTGCACTGCCTTGACGTTCAAGCCGAGGATCGACTCCAACCACGTGTGCACGTGGGACAGCCCTGTGGGAAAGCCTCGTGGGAACGCCTCGTGGGAAAGACTCGAGGGAAAACCATAGATCCTGTGATCCACGCGGCGCACTGCGTGACACTGCTGCTACCGCTCTGGAGGAAAGCGCAAGTGCATGCCCGCATTCGAGACGAGGACTGACTCCCCTGGGGAGACTCCAGAAGTACCCCAAGATCCATGTCAGCACTGGAGAGGAATCCTCAGGTTCCGGCCCCGACTCCACACAAGGTCTTAGGCCCCGGCATCGACGGGAGAGGAATCCCGAGAGGCCCCCGAGGAACTCGCATGGGGACTGGCCTTTCCTGAGGCCACCAGAGCGGTTCCCTGAGGTCCCCGTCGTAAGTCGAGAGCACCTGCCGCAACTCGAGAAAATCCAGGAGGTTTTGCCCTCCAGGCGAGATGAGGCCCATTTCCGCTGAGGCTTCTCGAGGCCAATCACATCTAACCACTGGAACTTCCAAAGGGTCCTTCACACCATTGCTGCCACTCAGGAAGTTCCCCGACATACCCGTCTCCACTCGAGAGGATGCACGTGGGTTCCCGCACACATCCAGGGGAGCCCCGTTTCCGCCTCCTAGCTCAAGATGAGGGATCCTTTCCCTGTTTCGTAGGGAAAGAATTCCCGGCGTTCCCGTCGCATCTCAAGAGGAGGCGCTCTCCACAGGAAAGGCGAGAGGAACTCCAGGGTCGAGACACCATTCCAAGAGTCCCCCAGATGTGTCAGTCCAATCCAGAGGAACCTGTTTTCCCTGCACTGCCTTGACGTTCAAGCCGAGGATCGACTCCCACCACGTGTGCACGTGGGACAGCCCTGTGGGAAAGCCTCGTGGGAAAGCCTCGTGGGAAAGACTCGAGGGAAAACCATAGATCCTTTGATCCACGCGGCGGACTGCGTGACACTGCTGCTACCGCTCTGGAGGAAAGCGCAAGTGCATGCCCGCATTCGAGACGAGGACTGACTCCCCTGGGGAGACTCCAGAAGTACCCCAAGATCCATGTCAGCACTGGAGAGGAATCCTCAGGTTCCGGCCCCGACTCCACACAAGGTCTTAGGCCCCGGCATCGACGGGAGAGGAATCCCGAGACGCCCCCGAGGAACTCGCATGGGGACTGGCCTTTCCTGAGGCCACCAGAGCGGTTCCCTGAGGTCCCCGTCGAAAGTCGAGAGCACCTTCCGCAACTCGAGAAAATCCAGGAGGTTTTGCCCTCCAGGCGAGATGAGGCCCATTTCCTCTGAGGCTTCTCGAGGCCAATCACATCTAACCACTGGAACTTCCAAAGGGTCCTTCACACCCTTGCTGCAACTCAAGAAGTTCCCCGACATACCCGTCTCCACTCGAGAGGAAGCACGTGGGGTCCCGCACACATCCAGGGGAGCCCCGTTTCCGCCTCCTAGCTCGAGATGAGGGATCCTTTCCCTGTTTCGTAGGGAAAGAATTCCTGGCGTTCCCGTCGCATCTCAAGAGGAGGCGCTCTCCACAGGAAAGGCGAGAGGAACTCCAGGGCCGTGCCACCATTCCAAGAGTCCCCCAGATGTGTCAGTCCATTCCAGAGGAACCTGTTTTCCCTGCACTGCCTTGACGTTCAAGCCGAGGATCAACTCCCACCACGTGTGCACGTGGGACAGCCCTGTGGGAAAGCCTCGTGGGAAAGCCTCGTGGGAAAGACTCGAGGGAAAACCATAGATCCTTTGATCCGCGCGGCGGACTGCGTGACACTGCTGCTACCGCTCTGGAGGAAAGCGCAAGTGCATGCCCGCATTCGAGACGAGGACTGACTCCCCTGGGGAGACTCCAGAAGTACCCCAAGATCCATGTCAGCACTGGAGAGGAATCCTCAGGTTCCGGCCCCGACTCCATTCAAGGTCTTAGGCCCCGGCATCGACGGGAGAGGAATCCCGAGAGGTCCCCGAGGAACTCGCATGGGGACTGGCCTTTCCTGAGGCCACCAGAGCGTGTCCCTGAGGTCCCCGTCGTAAGTCGAGAGCACCTGCCGCAACTCGAGAAAATCCAGGAGGTTTTGCCCTCCAGGCGAGATGAGGTCCATTTCCGCTGAGGCTTCTCGAGGCCAATCACATCTAACCACTGGAACTTCCAAAGGGTCCTTCACACCCTTGCTGCAACTCAAGAAGTTCCCCGACATACCCGTCTCCACTCGAGAGGAAACACCTGGTGTCCCGCACACATCCAGGGGTGCCCCGTTTCCGCCTCCTAGCTCGAGATGAGGGATCCTTTCCCTGTTTCGTAGGGAAAGAGTTCCCGGCGTTCCCGGCGCATCTCAAGAGGAGGCGCTCTCCACAGGAAAGGCGAGAGGAACTCCAGGGTCGTGCCACCATTCCAAGAGTCCCCCAGATGTGTCAGCCCATTCCAGAGGAACCTGTTTTCCCTGCACTGCCTTGACGTTCAAGCCGAGGATCGACTCCCACCACGTGTACACGTGGGACAGCCCTGTGGGAAAGCCTCATGGGAAAGCCTCGTGGGAAAGACTCGAGGGAAAACCATAGATCTTTGATCGACGCGGCGGACTGCGTGACACTGCTGCTACTGCTCTGGAGGAAAGCGCAAGTGCATGCCCGCATTCGAGACGAGGACTGACTCCCCTGGGGAGACTCCAGAATTACCCCAAGATCCATGTCAGCACTTGAGAGGAATCCTCAGTTTCCGGCCCCGACTCCACACAAGGTCTTAGGCCCCGGCATCGACGGGAGAGGAATCCCGATAGGCCTCCGAGGAACTCGCATGGGGACTGGCCTTTCCTGAGGCCACCAGAGCGGGTCCCTGAGGTCCCCGTCGTAAGTCTAGAGCACCTTCCACAACTCGAGAAAATCCAGGAGGTTTTGACCTCCAGGCGAGATGAGGCCCATTTCCGCTGAGGCTTCTCGAGGCCAATCACATCTAACCACTGGAACTTCCAAAGGGTCCTTCACACCATTGCTGCAACTCAAGAAGTTCCCCGACATACCCGTCTCCACTCGAGAGGAAGCACGTGGGGTCCCGCACACATCCAGGGGAGCCCCGTTTCCGCCTCCTAGCTCGAGATGAGGGATACTTTCCCTGTTTCGTAGGGAAAGAATTCCCGGCGTTCCCGTCGCATCTCAAGAGGAAGCGCTCTCCACAGGAAAGGCGAGAGGAACTCCAGGGTCGTGACACGATTCCAAGAGTCCCCCAGATGTGTCAGTGCATTCCAGAGGAACCTGTTTTCCCTGCACTGCCTTGACGTTCAAGCCGAGGATCGACTCCCACCACGTGTGCACGTGGGACAACCCTGTGGGAAAGCCTCGGGGGAAAGCCTCGTGGGAAAGACTCGAGGGAAAACCATAGATCCTTTGATCCACGCGGCAGACTGCGTGACACTGCTGCTACCGCTCTGGAAGAAAGTGCAAGTGCATGCCCGCATTCGAAACGAGGACTGACTCCCCTGGGGAGACTGCAGATGTACCCCAAGATCCATGTCAGCACTGGAGAGGAATCCTCAGGTTCCGGCCCCGACTCCACACGAGGTCTTAGGCCCCGGCATCGACGGGAGAGGAATCCCGAGAGGCCCCCGAGGAACTCGCATGGGGACTGGCCTTTCCTGAGTAAACCAGAGCGGGTCCCTGAGGTCTCCGTCGTAAGTCGAGAGCACCTGCCGCAACTCGAGAAAATCCAGGAGGTTTTGCCCTCCAGGAGAGATGAGGCCCATTTCCGCTGAGGCTTCTCGACGCTAATCACGTCTAACCACTGGAACTTCCAAAGGGTCCTTCACACCCTTGCTGCAACTCAAGAAGTTCCCCGACATACCCGTCTCCACTCGAGAGGACGCACGTGGGTCCCGCACACATCCAGGGGAGCCCTGTTTCCGCCTCCTAGCTCGAGATGAGGGATCCTTTCCCTGTTTCGTAGGGAAAGAATTCCCGGCGTTCCCGTCGCTTCTCAAGAGGAGGTGCTCTCCACAGGAAAGGCGAGAGGAACTCCAGGGTCGTGCCACCATTCCAAGAGTCCCCCAGATGTGTCAGTCCATTCCAGAGGAACCTGTTTTCCCTGCACTGCCTTGACGTTAAAGCCGAGGATCGACTCCCACCACGTGTGCACGTGGGACAGCCCTGTGCGAAAGCCTCGTGGGAAAGCCTCGTGGGAAAGACTCGAGGGAAAACCATAGATCCTTTGATCCACGCGGCGGACTGCGTGACACTGTTGCTACCGCTCTGGAGGAAAGCGCAAGTGCATGCCCGCATTCGAGACGAGGACTGACTCCCCTGGGGAGACTCCAGAAGTACCCCAAGATCCATGTCAGCACTGGAGAGGAATCCTCAGGTTCCAGCCCCGACTCCACACAAGGTCTTAGGCCCCGCCATCGACGGGAGAGGAATCCCGAGTGTCCCCCGAGGAACTCGCATGGGGACTGGCCTTTCCTGAGGCCACCAGAGCGGGTCCCTGAGGTCCCCGTCGTAAGTCGAGAGCACCTGCCGCAACTCGAGAAAATCCAGGAGGTTTTGCCCTCCAGGCGAGATGAGGCCCATTTCTGCTGAGGCTTCTCGAGGCTAATCACGTATAACCACTGGAACTTCCAAAGGGTCCTTCACACCCTTGCTGCAACTCAAGAAGTTCCCCGACCTACCCGTCTCCACTCGAGAGGAAGCACGTGGGTCCCGCACACATCCAGGGGAGCCCCGTTTCCGCCTCCTAGCTCGAGATGAGGGATCCTTTCCCTGTTTCGTAGGGAAAGAATTCCCGGCGTTCCCGTCGCATCTCAAGAGGAGGCGCTCTCCACAGGAAAGGCGAGAGGAACTCCAGGGTCGAGACACCATTCCAAGAGTCCCCCAGATGTGTCAGTCCATTCCAGAGGAACCTGTTTTCCCTGCACTGCCTTGACGTTCAAGCCGAGGATCGACTCCCACCACGTGTGCACGTGGGACAGCCCTGTGGGAAAGCCTCGTGGGAAAGCCTCGTGGGAAAGACTCGAGGGAAAACCATAGATCCTTTGATCCACGCGGCGGAGTGCGTGACACTGCTGCTACCGCTCTGGAGGAAAGCGCAAGTGCATGCCCGCATTCGAGACGAGGACTGACTCCCCTGGGGAGACTCCAGAAGTACCCCAAGATCCATGTCAGCACTGGAGAGGAATCCTCAGGTTCCGGCCCCGACTCCACACAAGGTCTTAGGCCCCGGCATCGACGGGAGAGGAATCCCGAGAGGCCCCTGAGGAACTCGCATGGGGACTGGCCTTTCCTGAGGCCACCAGAGCGGGTCCCTGAGGTCCCCGTCGTAAGTCGAGAGCACCTGCCGCAACTCGAGAAAATCCAGGCGGTTTTGCCCTCCAGGCGAGATGAGGCCCATTTCCGCTGAGGCTTCTCGAGGCTAATCACGTCTAACCACTGGAACTTCCAAAGGGTCCTTCACACCCTTGCTGCAACTCAAGAAGTTCCCCGACCTACCCGTCTCCACTCGAGAGGAAGCACGTGGGTCCCGCACACATCCAGGGGAGCCCCGTTTCCGCCTCCTAGCTCGAGATGAGGGATCCTTTCCCTGTTTCGTAGGGAAAGAATTCCCGGCGTTCCCGTCGCATCTCAAGAGGAGGCGCTCTCCACAGGAAAGGCGAGAGGAACTCCAGGGTCGTGACACCATTCCAAGAGTCCCCCAGATGTGTCAGTCCATTCCAGAGGAACCTGTTTTCCCTGCACTTCCTTGACGTTCAAGCCGAGGATCGACTCCCACCACGTGTGCACGTGGGACAGCCCTGTGGGAAAGCCTCGGGGGAAAGCCTCGTGGGAAAGACTCGAGGGAAAACCATAGATCCTTTGATCCACGCGGCGGACTGCGTGACACTGCTGCTACCGCTCTGGAGGAAAGCGCAAGTGCATGCCCGCATTCGAAACGAGGACTAACTCCCCTGGGGAGACTGCAGAAGTACCCCAAGATCCATGTCAGCACTGGAGAGGAATCCTCAGGTTCCGGCCCCGACTCCACACAAGGTCTTAGGCCCCGGCATCGACGGGAGAGGAATCCCGAGAGGCCCCCGAGGAACTCGCATGGGGACTGGCCTTTCCTGAGGCCACCAGAGCGGGTCCCTGAGGTCCCCGTCGTAAGTCGAGAGCACCTGCCGCAACTCGAGAAAATCCAGGAGGTTTTGCCCTCCAGGCGAGATGAGGCCCATTTCCGCTGAGGCTTCTCGAGGCCAATCACATCTAACCACTGGAACTTCCAAAGGGTCCTTCACACCCTTGCTGCAACTCAAGAAGTTCCCCGACATACCCGTCTCCACTCGAGAGGATGCACGTGGGTCCCGCACACATCCAGGGGAGCCCCGTTTCCGCCTCCTAGCTCGAGATGAGGGATCCTTTCCCTGTTTCGTAGGGAAAGAATTCCCGGCGTTCCCGTCGCATCTCAAGAGGAGGCGATCTCCACAGGAAAGGCGAGAGGAACTCCAGGGTCGTGCCACCATTCCAAGAGTCCCCCAGATGTGTCAGCCCATTCCAGAGGAACCTGTTTTCCCTGCACTGCCTTGACGTTCAAGCCGAGGATCGACTCCCACCACGTGTGCACGTGGGACAGCCCTGTGGGAAAGCCTCGTGGGAAAGCCTCGTGGGAAAGACTCGAGGGAAAATCATAGATCCTTTGATCCACGCGGCGGACTGCGTGACACTGCTGCTACCGCTCTGGAGGAAAGCGCAAGTGCATGCCCGCATTCGAGACGAGGACTGACTCCCCTGGGGAGACTCCAGAAGTACCCCAAGATCCATGTCAGCACTGGAGAGGAATCCTCAGGTTCCGGCCCTGACTCCACACAAGGGCTTAAGTCCGGGCATCGCCGGGAGTGGAATCCCGAGACGCCCCCGAGGAACTCGCATGGGGACTGGCCTTTCCTGAGACCACCAGAGCGGGTCCCTGAGGTCCCCGTCGTAAGTCGAGAGCACCTGCCGCAACTCGAGAAAATCCAGGAGGTTTTGCCCTCCAGGCGAGATGAGGCCCATTTCCGCTGAGGGTTCTCAAGGCCAATCACATCTAACCACTGGAACTTCCAAAGGGTCCTTCACACCATTGCTGCAACTCAAGAAGTTCCCCGACATACCCGTCTCCACTCGAGAGGAAGCACGTGGTGTCCCGCATACATCCAGGGGAGCCCCGTTTCCGCCTCCTAGCTCGAGATGAGGGATCCTTTCCCTGTTTCGTAGGGAAAGAATTCCCGGCGTTCCCGTCGCATCTCAAGAGGAGGCGATCTCCACAGGAAAGGCGAGAGGAACTCCAGGGTCGTGCCACCATTCCAAGAGTCCCCCAGATGTGTCAGCCCATTCCAGAGGAACCTGTTTTCCCTGCACTGCCTTGACGTTCAAGCTGAGGATCGACTCCCACCACGTGTGCACGTGGGACAGCCCTGTGGGAAAGCCTCGTGGGAAAGCCTCGTGGGAAAGACTCGAGGGAAAACCATAGATCCTTTGATCCACGCGGCGGACTGCGTGACACTGCTGATACCGCTCTGGAGGAAAGCGCAAGTGCATGCCCGCATTCGAGACGAGGACTGACTCCCCTGGGGAGACTCCACAAGTACCCCAAGATCCATGTCAGCACTGGAGAGGAATCCTCAGGTTCCGGCCCCGACTCCACACAAGGGCTTAGGCCCCGGCATCGACGGGAGAGGAATCCCGAGACGCCCCCGAGGAACTCGCATGGGGACTGGCCTTTCCTGAGGCCACAAGAGCAGGTACCTGCGGTCCCCGTCGTAAGTCGAGAGCACCTGCCGCAACTCGAGAAAATCCAGGAGGTTTTGCCCTCCAGGCGAGATGAGGCCCATTTCCGCTGAGGCTTCTCGAGGCCAATCACATCTAACCACTGGAACTTCCAAAGGGTCCTTCACACCCTTGCTGCAACTCAAGAAGTTCCCCGACATACCCGTCTCCACTCGAGAGGAAGCACGTGGTGTCCCGCACACATCCAGGGGAGCCCCGTTTCCGCCTCCTAGCTCGAGATGAGGGATCCTTTCCCTGTTTCGTAGGGAAAGAATTCCCGGCGTTCCCGTCGCATCTCAAGAGGAGGCGCTCTCCACAGGAAAGGCGAGAGGAACTCCAGGGTCGAGACACCATTCCAAGAGTCCCCCAGATGTGTCAGTCCATTCCAGAGGAACCTGTTTTCCCTGCACTGCCTTGACGTTCAAGCCGAGGATCGACTCCCACCACGTGTGCACGTGGGACAGCCCTGTGGGAAAGCCTCGTGGGAAAGCCTCGTGGGAAAGACTCGAGGGAAAACCATAGATCCTTTGATCCATGCGGAGGACTGCGTGACACTGCTGCTACCGCTCTGGAGGAAAGCGCAAGTGCATGCCCGCATTCGAGACGAGGACTGACTCCCCTGGGGAGACTCCAGAAGTACCCCAAGATCCATGTCAGCACTGGAGAGGAATCCTCAGGTTCCGGCCCCGACTCCACACAAGGTCTTAGGCTCCGGCATCGACGGGAGAGGAATCCCGAGACGCCCCCGAGGAACTCGCATGGGGACTGGCCTTTCCTGAGGCCACCAGAGCGGTTCCCTGAGGTCCCCGTCGTAAGTCGAGAGCACCTGCCGCAACTCGAGAAAATCCAGGAGGTTTTGCCCTCCAGGCGAGATGAGGCCCATTTCCGCTGAGGCTTCTCGAGGCCAATCACATCTAACCACTGGAACTTCCAAAGGGCCCTTCACACCCTTGCTGCAACTCAAGAAGTTCCCCGACATACCCGTCTCCACTCGAGAGGAAGCACGTGGTGTCCCGCACACATCCAGGGGAGCCCCGTTTCCGCCTCCTAGCTCGAGATGAGGGATCCTTTCCCTGTTTGGTAGGGAAAGAATTCCCGGCGTTCCCGTCGCATCTCAAGAGGAGGCGCTCTCCACAGGAAAGGCGAGAGGAACTCCAGGGTAATGCCACCATTCCAAGAGTCCCCCAGATGTGTCAGCCCATTCCAGAGGAACCTGTTTTCCCTGCACTGCCTTGACGTTCAAGCCGAGGATCGACTCCCACCACGTGTGCACGTGGGACAGCCCTGTGGGAAAGCCTCGTGGGAAAGCCTCGTGGGAAAGACTCGAGGGAAAACCATAGATCCTTTGATCCACGCGGCGCACTGCGTGACACTGCTGCTACCGCTCTGGAGGAAAGCGCAAGTGCATGCCCGCATTCGAGACGAGGACTGACTCCCCTGGGGAGACTCCAGAAGTACCCCAAGATCCATGTCAGCACTGGAGAGGAATCCTCAGGTTCCGGCCCCGACTCCACACAAGGTCTTAGGCCCCGGCATCGACGGGAGAGGAATCCCGAGAGGCCCCCGAGGAACTCGCATGGGGACTGGCCTTTCCTGAGGCCACCAGAGCGGGTCCCTGAGGTCCCCGTCGTAATCGAGAGCACCTGCCGCAACTCGAGAAAATCCAGGAGGTTTTGCCCTCCAGGCGAGATGAGGCCCATTTCCGCTGAGGCTTCTCGAGGCCAATCACATCTAACCACTGGAATTTTCAAAGGGTCCTTCACACCCTTACTGCAACTCAAGAAGTTCCCCGACATACCCGTCTGCACTCGAGAGGAAGCACATGGTGTCCCGCACACATCCAGGGGAGTCCCGTTTCCGCCTCCTAGATCGAGATGAGGGATCTTTTCCCTGTTTCGTAGGGAAAGAATTCCCGGCGTTCCCGTCGCATCTCACGAGGAGGCGCTCTCCACAGGAAAGGCGAGAGGAACTCCAGGGTCATGCCACCATTCCAAGAGTCCCCCAGATGTGTCAGTCCATTCCAGAGGAACCTGTTTTCCCTGCACTGCCTTGACGTTCAAGCCGAGGATCGACTCCCACTACGTGTGCACGTGGGACAGCCCTGTGGGAAAGCCTCGGGGGAAAGCCTCGTGGGAAAGACTCGAGGGAAAACCATAGATCCTTTGATCCACGCGGCGGACTGCGTGACACTGCTGCTACCCCTCTGGAGGAAAGTGCAAGTACATGCCCGCATTCGAAACGAGGACTGACTCCCCTGGGGAGACTGCAGAAGTACCCCAAGATCCATGTCAGCACTGGAGAGGAATCCTCAGGTTCCGGCCCTGACTCCACACAAGGTCTTAGGCCCGGGCATCGCCGGGAGAGGAATCCCGAGATGCCCCCGAGGAACTCGCATGGGGACTGGCCTTTCCTGAGGCCACCAGAGCGGGTCCCTGAGGTCCCCGTCGTAAGTCGAGAGCACCTGCCGCAACTCGAGAAAATCCAGGAGGTTTTGCCCTCCAGGCGAGATGAGGCCCATTTCCGCTGAGGGTTCTCAAGGCCAATCACATCTAACCACTGGAACTTCCAAAGGGTCCTTGACACCATTGCTGCAACTCAAGAAGTTCCCCGACATACCCGTCTTCAATCGAGAGGAAGCACGTGGTGTCCCGCACACATCCAGGGGAGCCCCGTTTCCGCCTCCTAGCTCGAGATGAGGGATCCTTTCCCTGTTTCCTAGGGAAAGAATTCCCGGCGTTCCCGTCGCATCTCAAGAGGAGGCGCTCTCCACAGGAAAGGCGAGAGGAACTCCAGGGTCGAGACACCATTCCAAGAGTCCCCCAGATGTGTCAGTCCATTCCAGAGGAACCTGTTTTCCCTGCACTGCCTTGACGTTCAAGCCGAGGATCGACTCCCACCACGTGTGCACGTGGGACAGCCCTGTGGGAAAGCCTCGTGGGAAAGCCTCGTGGGAAAGACTCGAGGGAAAACCATAGATCCTTTGATCCACGCGACGGACTGCGTGACACTGCTGCTACCGCTCTGGAGGAAAGCGCAAGTGCATGCCCGCATTCGAGACGAGGACTGACTCCCCTGGGGAGACTCCAGAAGTACCCCAAGATCCATGTCAGCACTGGAGAGGAATCCTCAGGTTCCGGCCCCGACTCCACACAAGGTCTTAGGCTCCGGCATCGACGGGAGAGGAATCCCGAGACGCCCCCGAGGAACTCGCATGGGGACTGGCCTTTCCTGAGGCCACCAGAGCGGGTCCCTGAGGTCCCCGTCGTAAGTCGAGAGCACCTGCCGCAACTCGAGAAAATCCAGGAGGTTTTGCCCTCCAGGCGAGATGAGGCCCATTTCCGCTGAGGCTTCTCGAGGCCAATCACATCTAACCACTGGAACTTCCAAAGGGTCCTTCACACCATTGCTGCAACTCAAGAAGTTCCCCGACATACCCGTCTCCACTCGAGAGGAAGCACGTGGGTCTCGCACACATCCAGGGGAGCCCCGTTTCCGCCTCCTAGCTCGAGATGAGGGATCCTTTCCGTGTTTCGTAGGGAAAGAATTCCCGGCGTTCCCGTCGCATCTCAAGAGGAGGCGATCTCCACAGGAAAGGCGAGAGGAACTCCAGGGTCGTGCCACCATTCCAAGAGTCCCCCAGATGTGTCAGCCCATTCCAGAGGAACCTGTTTTCCCTGCACTGCCTTGACGTTCAAGCCGAGGATCGACTCCCACCACGTGTGCACGTGGGACAGCCCTGTGGGAAAGCCTCGTGGGAAATCCTCGTGGGAAAGACTCGATGGAAAACCATAGATCCTTTGATCCACGCGGCGGACTGCGTGACACTGCTGCTACCGCTCTGGAGGAAAGCGCAAGTGCATGCCCGCATTCGAGACGAGGACTGACTCCCCTGGGGAGACTCCAGAAGTACCCCAAGATACATGTCAGCACTGGAGAGGAATCCTCAGGTTCCGGCCCGGACTCCACACAAGGGCTTAGGCCCCGGCATCGACGGGAGAGGAATCCCGAGACGCCCCCGAGGAACTCGCATGGGGACTGGCCTTTCCTGAGGCCACCAGAGCGGGTCCCTGAGGTCCCCGTCGTAAGTCGAGAGCACCTGCCGCAACTCGAGAAAATCCAGGAGGTTTTGCCCTCCAGGCGAGATGAGGCCCATTTCCGCTGAGGCTTCTCGAGGCCAATCACATCTAACCACTGGAACTTCCAAAGAGTCCTTCACACCCTTGCTGCAACTCAAGAAGTTCCCCGACATACCCGTCTCCACTCGAGAGGATGCACGTGGGTCCCACACATCCAGGGGAGCCCCGTTTCCGCCTCCTAGCTCGAGATGAGGGATCCTTTCCCTGTTTCGTAGGGAAAGAATTCCCGGCGTTCCCGTCGCATCTCAAGAGGAGGCGATCTCCACAGGAAAGGCGAGAGGAACTCCAGGGTCGTGCCACCATTCCAAGAGTCCCCCAGATGTGTCAGCCCATTCCAGAGGAACCTGTTTTCCCTGCACTGCCTTGACGTTCAAGCCGAGGATCGACTCCCACCACGTGTGCACGTGGGAGAGCCCTGTGGGAAAGCCTCGTGGGAAAGCCTCGTGGGAAAGACTCGAGGGAAAATCATAGATCCTTTGATCCACGCGGCGGACTGCGTGACACTGCTGCTACCGCTCTGGAGGAAAGCGCAAGTGCATGCCCGCATTCGAGACGAGGACTGACTCCCCTGGGGAGACTCCAGAAGTACCCCAAGATCCATGTCAGCACTGGAGAGAAATCCTCAGGTTCCGGCCCTGACTCCACACAAGGGCTTAGGTCCGGGCATCGCCGGGAGAGGAATCCCGAGACGCCCCCGAGGAACTCGCATGGGGACTGGCCTTTCCTGAGACCACCAGAGCGGGTCCCTGAGGTCCCCGTCGTAAGTCGAGAGCACCTGCGGCAACTCGAGAAAATCCAGGAGGTTTTGCCCTCCAGGCGAGATGAGGCCCATTTCCGCTGAGGGTTCTCAAGGCCAATCACATCTAACCACTGGAACTTCCAAAGGGTCCTTCACACCATTGCTGCAACTCAAGAAGTTCCCCGACATACCCGTCTCCACTCGAGAGGAAGAACGTGGTGTCCCGCATACATCCAGGGGAGCCCCGTTTCCGCCTCCTAGCTCGAGATGAGGGATCCTTTCCCTGTTTCGTAGGGAAAGAATTCCCGGCGTTCCCGTCGCATCTCAAGAGGAGGCGATCTCCACAGGAAAGGCGAGAGGAACTCCAGGGTCGTGCCACCATTCCAAGAGTCCCCCAGATGTGTCAGCCCATTCCAGAGGAACCTGTTTTCCCTGCACTGCCTTGACGTTCAAGCTGAGGATCGACTCCCACCACGTGTGCACGTGGGACAGCCCTGTGGGAAAGCCTCGTGGGAAAGCCTCGTGGGAAAGACTCGAGGGAAAACCATAGATCCTTTGATCCACGCGGCGGACTGCGTGACACTGCTGATACCGCTCTGGAGGAAAGCGCAAGTGCATGCCCGCATTCGAGACGAGGACTGACTCCCCTGGGGAGACTCCAGAAATACCCCAAGATCCATGTCAGCACTGGAGAGGAATCCTCAGGTTCCGGCCCCGACTCCACACAAGGGCTTAGGCCCCGGCATCGACGGGAGAGGAATCCCGAACGCCCCCGAGGAACTCGCATGGGGACTGGCCTTTCCTGAGGCCACCAGAGCGGGTTCCTGAGGTCCCCGTCGTAAGTCGAGAGCACCTGCCGCAACTCGAGAAAATCCAGGAGGTTTTGCCCTCCAGGCGAGATGAGGCCCATTTCCACTGAGGCTTCTCGAGGCCAATCACATCTAACCACTGGAACTTCCAAAGGGTCCTTCACACCATTGCTGCAACTCAAGAAGTTCCCCGACATACCCGTCTCCACTCGAGAGAAAGCACGTGGGGTCCCTCACACATCCAGGGGAGCCCCGTTTCCGCATCCTAGCTCGAGATGAGGGATCCTTCCCTGTTTGGTAGGGAAAGAATTCCCGGCGTTCCAGTCGCATCTCAAGAGGAGGCGCTCTCCACAGGAAAGGCGAGAGGAACTCCAGGGTCGTGCCACCATTCCAAGAGTCCCCCAGATGTGTCAGTCCATTCCAGAGGAACCTGTTTTCCCTGCACTGCCTTGACGTTCAAGCCGAGGATCGACTCCCACCACGTGTGCACGTGGGACAGCCCTGTGGGAAAGCCTCGGGGGAAAGCCTCGTGGGAAAGACTCGAGGGAAAACCATAGATCCTTTGATCCGCGCGGCGGACTGCGGGACACTGCTGCTACCGCTCTGGAGGAAAGCGCAAGTGCATGCCCGCATTCGAGACGAGGACTGACTCCCCTGGGGAGACTCCAGAAGTACCCCAAGATCCATGTCAGCACTGGAGAGGAATCCTCAGGTTCCGGCCCCGACTCCACACAAGGGCTTAGGCCCCGGGTTCGACGGGAGAGGAATCCCGAGACGCCCCCGAAGAACTCGCATGGGGACTGGCCTTTCCTGAGGCCACCAGAGCGGGTCCCTGAGGTCCCCGTCGTAAGTCGAGAGCACCTGCCGCAACTCGAGAAAATCCAGGAGGTTTTTCCCTCCAGGCGAGATGAGGCCCATTTCTGCTGAGGCTTCTCGAGGCCAATCAAATCTAACCACTGGAACTTTCAAAGGGTCCTTCACACCCTTGCTGCAACTCAAGAAGTTCCCCGACATACCCGTCTGCACTCGAGAGGAAGCACGTGGTGTCCCGCACACATCCAGGGGAACCCCGTTTCCGCCTCCTAGCTCGAGATGAGGGATCCTTTCCCTGTTTCGTAGGGAAAGAATTCCCGGCGTTCCCGTCGCATCTCAAGAGGAGGCGCTCTCCACAGGAAAGGCGAGAGGAACTCCAGGGTCATGCCACCATTCCAGGAGTCCGCCAGATGTGTCAGTCCATTCCAGAGGAACCTGTTTTCGCTGCACTGCCTTGACGTTCAAGCCGAGGATCGACTCCCACCACGTGTGCACGTGGGACAGCCCTCTGGGAAAGCCTCGGTGGAAAGCCTCGTGGGAAAGACTCGAGGGAAAACCATAGATCCTTTGATCCACGCGGCGGACTGCGTGACACTGCTGTTACCGCTCTGGAGGAAAGCACAAGTGCATGCCCGCATTCGAGACGAGGACTGACTCCCCTGGGGAGACTCCAGAAGTACCCCAAGATCCATGTCAGCACTGGAGAGGAATCCTCAGGTTCCGGCCCAGACTCCACACAAGGTCTTAGGCCCCGGCATCGACGGGAGAGGAATCCCGAGAGGCCCCCGAGGAACTCGCATCGGGACTGGCCTTTCCTGAGGCCACCAGAGCGGGTCCCTGAAGTCCCCGTCGTAAATCGAGAGCACCTGCCGCAACTGGAGAAAATCCAGGAGGTTTTGCCCTCCAGGCGAGATGAGGCCCATTTCCGCTGAGGCTTCTCGAGGCCAATCACATCTAACCACTGGAACTTCCAAAGGGTCCTTCACACCCTTGCTGCAACTCAAGAAGTTCCCCGACATACCCGTCTCCACTCGAGAGGAAGCACGTGGTGTCCCGCACACATCCAGGGGAGCCCCGTTTCCGCCTCCTAGCTCGAGATGAGGGATCCTTTCCCTGTTTCGTAGGGAAAGAATTCCCGGCGTTCCCGTCGCATCTCAAGAGGAGGCGCTCTCCACAGGAAAGGCGAGAGGAACTCCAGGGTCTTGACACCATTCCAAGAGTCCCCCAGATGTGTCAGTCCATTCCAGAGGAACCTGTTTTCCCTGCACTGCCTTGACGTTCAAGCCGAGGATCGACTCCCACCACGTGTGCACGTGGGACAGCCCTGTGGGAAAGCCTCGTCGGAAAGCCTCGTGGGAAAGACTCGAGGGAAAACCATAGATCCTTTGATCCACGCGGCGGACTGCGTGACACTGCTGCTGCCGCTCTGGAGGAAAGCGCAAGTGCATGCCCGCATTCGAGACGAGGACTGACTCCCCTGGGGAGACTCCAGAAGTACCCCAAGATCCATGTCAGCACTGGAGAGGAATCCTCAGGTTCAGGCCCCGACTCCACACAAGGTCTTAGGCCCCAGCATCGACGGGAGAGGAATCCCGAGAGGCCCCCGAGGAACTCGCATGGGGACTGGCCTTTCCTGAGGCCACCAGAGCGGGTCCCTGAGGTCCCCGTCGTAAGTCGAGAGCACCTGCCGCAACTCGAGAAAATCCAGGAGGTTTTGCCCTCCAGGCGAGATGAGGCCCATTTCCTCTGAGGCTTCTCGAGGCCAATCACATCTAACCAATGGAACTTTCAAAGGGTCCTTCACACCCGTGCTGCAACTCAAGAAGTTCCCCGACATACCCGTCTCCACTCGAGAGGAAGCACGTGGTGTCCCGCACACACCCAGGGGAGCCCCGTTTCCGCCTCCTAGCTCGAGATGAGGGATCCTTTCCCTGTTTCGTAGGGAAAGAATTCCCGGCGTTCCCGTCGCATCTCAAGAGGAGGCGCTCTCCAGAAAAAGGCGAGAGGAACTCCAGGGTCGTGCCACCATTCCAAGAGTCCCCCATATGTGTCAGTCCATTCCAGAGGAACCTGTTTTCCCTGCACTGCCTTGACGTTCAAGCCGAGGATCGACTCCCACCACGTGTGCACGTGGGACAGCCCTGTGGGAAAGCCTCGTGGGAAAGCCTCGTGGGAAAGACTCGAGGGAAAACCATACATCCTTTGATCCACGCGGCGGACTGCGTGACACTGCTGCTACCGCTCTGGAGGAAAGCGCAAGTGCATGCCCGCATTCGAGACGAGGACTGACTCCCCTGGGGAGACTCCAGAAGTACCCCAAGATCCATGTCAGCACTGGAGAGGAATCCTCAGGTTCCGGCCCCGACTCCACACAAGGTCTTAGGCCCCGGCATCGACGGGAGAGGAATCCCGAGAGGCGCCCGAGGAACTCGCATGGGGACTGGCCTTTCCTGCGGCCACCAGAGCGGGTCCCTGAGGTCCCCGTCGTAAGTCGAGAGCACCTGCCGCAACTCGAGAAAATCCAGGAGGTTTTGCCCTCCAGGCGAGATGAGGCCCATTTCCGCTGAGGCTTCTCGAGGCTAATCACCTCTAACCACTGGAACTTACAAAGGGATCTTCACACCCTTGCTGCAACTCAAGAAGTTCCCCGACATACCCGTCTCCACTCGAGAGGAAGCACGTGGGTCCCGCACATATCCAGGGGAGCCCCGTTTCCGCCTCCTAGCTCGAGATGAGGGATCCTTTCCCTGTTTCATAGGGAAAGAATTCCCGGCGTTCCCGTCGCATCTCAAGAGGAGGCGCTCTCCACAGGAAAGGCGAGAGGAACTCCAGGGTCGAGACACCATTCCAAGAGTCCCCCAGATGTGTCAGTCCATTCCAGAGGAACCTGTTTTCCCTGCACTGCCTTGACGTTCAAGCCGAGGATCGACTCCCACCACGTGTGCACGTGGGACAGCCCTGTGGGAAAGCCTCGTGGGAAAGCCTCGTGGGAAAGACTCGATGGAAAACCATACATCCTTTGATCCACGCGGCGGACTGCTTGACACTGCTGCTACCGCTCTGGAGGAAAGTGCAAGTGCATGCCCGCATTCGATACGAGGACTGACTCCCCTGGGGAGACTCCAGAATGCCCCAAGATCCATGTCAGCACTGGAGAGGAATCCTCAGGTTCCGGCCCCGAATCCACACAAGGTCTTAGGCCCCGGCATCGACGGGAGAGGAATCCCCAGAGGCCCCCGAAGAACTCGCATGGGGACTGGCCTTTCCTGAGGCCACCAGAGGGGTTCCCTGAGGTCCCCGTCGTAAGTCGAGAGCACCTGCCGCAACTCGAGAAAATCCAGGAGGTTTTGCCCTCCAGGCGAGATGAGGCCCATTTCCGCTGAGGCTTCTCGAGGCCAATCACATCTAACCACTGGAACTTCCAAAGGTCCTTCACACCATTGCTGCAACTCAAGAAGTTCCCCGACATACCCGTCTCCACTCGAGAGGAAGCACGTGGGGTCCCGCACACATCCAGGGGAGCCCCGTTTCCGCCTCCTAGCTCGAGATGAGGGATCCTTTCCCTGTTTCGTAGGGAAAGAATTCCCGGCGTTCCCGTCGCATCTCAAGAGGAGGCGCTCTCCAGAAAAAGGCGAGAGGAACTCCAGGGTCGTGCCACCATTCCAAGAGTCCCCCATATGTGTCAGTCCATTCCAGAGGAACCTGTTTTCCCTGCACTGCCTTGACGTTCAATCCGAGGATCGACTCCCACCACGTGTGCACGTGGGACAGCCCTGTGGGAAAGCCTCGTGGGAAAGCCTCGTGGGAAAGACTCGAGGGAAAACCATACATCCTTTGATCCACGCGGTGGACTGCGTGACACTGCTGCTACCGCTCTGGAGGAAAGCGCAAGTGCATGCCCGCATTCGAGACGAGGACTGACTCCCCTGGGGAGACTCCAGAAGTACCCCAAGATCCATGTCAGCACTGGAGAGGAATCCTCAGGTTCCGGCCCCGACTCCACACAAGGTCTTAGGCCCCGGCATCGACGGGAGAGGAATCCCGAGAGGCGCCCGAGGAACTCGCATGGGGACTGGCCTTTCCTGCGGCCACCAGAGCGGGTCCCTGAGGTCCCCTTCGTAAGTCGAGAGCACCTGCCGCAACTCGAGAAAATCCAGGAGGTTTTGCCCTCCAGGCGAGATGAGGCCCATTTCCGCTGAGGCTTCTCGAGGCCAATCACATCTAACCACTGGAACTTCCAAAGGTCCTTCACACCATTGCTGCAACTCAAGAAGTTCCCCGACATACCCGTCTCCACTCGAGAGGAAGCACGTGGTGTCCCGCACACATCCAGGGGAGCCCCGTTTCCGCCTCCTAGCTCGAGATGAGGGATCCTTTCCCTGTTTCGTAGGGAAAGAATTCCCGGCGATCCCGTCGCATCTCAAGAGGAGGCGCTCTCCACAGGAAAGGCGAGAGGAACTCCAGGGTCGTGCCACCATTCCAAGAGTCCCCCAGATGTGTCAGTCCATTCCAGAGGAACCTGTTTTCCCTGCACTGCCTTGACGTTCAAGCCGAGGATCGACTCCCACCACGTGTGCACGTGGGACAGCCCTGTGGGAAAGCCTCGTGGGAAAGCCTCGTGGGAAAGACTCGAGGGAAAACCATAGATCCTTTGATCCACGCGGCGGACTGCGTGACACTGCTGCTGCCGCTCTGGAGGAAAGCGCAAGTGCATGCCCGCATTCGAGACGAGGACTGACTCCCCTGGGGAGACTCCAGAAGTACCCCAAGATCCATGTCAGCACTGGAGAGGAATCCTCAGGTTCAGGCCCCGACTCCACACAAGGTCTTAGGCCCCAGCATCGACGGGAGAGGAATCCCGAGACGCCCCCGAGGAACTCGCATGGGGACTGGCCTTTCATGAGGCCACCAGAGCGGGTCCCTGAGGTCCCCGTCGTAAGTCGAGAGCACCTGCCGCAACTCGAGAAAATCCAGGAGGTTTTGCCCTCCAGGCGAGATGAGGCCCATTTCCGTTGAGGCTTCTCGAGGCCAATCACATCTAACCACTGGAACTTCCAAAGGGTCCTTCACACCATTGCTGCAACTCAAGAAGTTCCCCGACATACCCGTCTCCACTCGAGAGGAAGCACGTGGGGTCCCGCACACATCCAGGGGAGCCCCGTTTCCGCCTCCTAGCTCGAGATGAGGGATCCTTTCCCTGTTTCGAAGGGAACGAATTCCCGGCGTTCCCGCCGCATCTCAAGAGGAGGCGCTCTCCACAGGAAAGGCGAGAGGAACTCCAGGGTCGAGACACCATTCCAAGAGTCCCCCAGATGTGTCAGTCCATTCCAGAGGAACCTGTTTTCCCTGCACTGCCTTGACATTCAAGCCGAGGATCGACTCCCACCACGTGTGCACGTGGGACAGCCCTGTGGGAAAGCCTCGTGGGAAAGCCTCGTGGGAAAGACTCGATGGAAAACCATACATCCTTTGATCCACGCGGCGGACTGCGTGACACTGCTGCTACCGCTCTGGAGGAAAGTGCAAGTGCATGCCCGCATTCGATACGAGGACTGACTCCCCTGGGGAGACTCCAGAATACCCCAAGATCCATGTCAGCACTGGAGAGGAATCCTCAGGTTTCGGCCCCGAATCCACACAAGGTCTTAGGCCCCGGCATCGACGGGAGAGGAATCCCCAGAGGCCCCCGAAGAACTCGCATGGGGACTGGCCTTTCCTGAGGCCACCAGAGCGGTTCCCTGAGGTCCCCGTCGTAATTCGAGAGCACCTGCCGCAACTCGAGAAAATCCAGGAGGTTTTGCCCTCCAGGCGAGATGAGGCCCATTTCCGCTGAGGCTTCTCGAGGCCAATCACATCTAACCACTGGAACTTCCAAAGGGTCCTTCACACCATTGCTGCAACTCAAGAAGTTCCCCGACATACCCGTCTCCACTCGAGAGGAAGCACGTGGGGTCCCGCACACATCCAGGGGAGCCCCGTTTCCGCCTCCTAGCTCGAGATGAGGGATCCTTTCCCTGTTTCGTAGGGAAAGAATTCCCGGCGTTCCCGCCGCATCTCAAGAGGAGGCGCTCTCCACAGGAAAGGCGAGAGGAACTCCAGGGTCGAGCCACCATTCCAAGAGTCCCCCAGATGTGTCAGTCCATTCCAGAGGAACCTGTTTTCCCTGCACTGCCTTGACGTTCAAGCCGAGGATCGACTCCCACCACGTGTGCACCTGGGACAGCCCTGTGGGAAAGCCTCGTGGGAAAGCCTCGTGGGAAAGACTCGAGGGAAAACCATAGATCCTTTGATCCACGCGGCGGACTGCGTGACACTGCTGCTACCGCTCCTGAGGAAAGCGCAAGTGCATGCCCGCATTCGAGACAAGGACTGACTCCCCTGGGGAGACTCCAGAAGTACCCCAAGATCCATGTCAGCACTGGAGAGGAATCCTCAGGTTCCGGCCCCGACTCCACACAGGGTCTTAGGCCCCGGCATCGACGGGAGAGGAATCCCGAGACGCCCCCGAGGAACTCGCATGGGGACTGGCCTTTCCTGAGGCCACAAGAGCGGGTCCCTGAGGTCCCCGTCGTAAGTCGAGAGCACCTGCCGCAACTCGAGAAAATCCAGGAGGTTTTGCCCTCCAGGCGAGATGAGGCCCATTTCCGTTGAGGCTTCTCGAGGCCAATCACATCTAACCACTGGAACTTCCAAAGGGTCCTTCACACCATTGCTGCAACTCAAGAAGTTCCCCGACATACCCGTCTCCACTCGAGAGGAAGCACGTGGGGTCCCGCACACATCCAGGGGAGCCCCGTTTCCGCCTCCTAGCTCGAGATGAGGGATCCTTTCCCTGTTTCGTAGGGAAAGAATTCCCGGCGTTCCCGCCGCATATCAAGAGGAGGCGCTCTCCACAGGAAAGGCGAGAGGAACTCCAGGGTCGAGCCACCATTCCAAGAGTCCCCCAGATGTGTCAGTCCATTCCAGAGGAACCTGGTTTCCCTGCACTGCCTTGACGTTCAAGCCGAGGATCGACTCCCACCACGTGTGCACGTGGGACAGCCCTGTGGGAACGCCTCGTGGGAAAGCCTCGTGGGAAAGACTCGAGGGAAAACCATAGATCCTTTGATACACGCGGCGGACTGCGTGACACTGCTGCTACCGCTCTGGAGTAAAGCGCAAGTGCATGCCCGCATTCGAGACGAGGACTGACTCCCCTGGGGAGACTCCAGAAGTACCCCAAGATCCATGTCAGCACTGGAGAGGAATCCTCAGGTTCCGACCCCGACTCCACCCATGGTCTTAAACCCCGGCATCGACGGGAGAGGAATCCCTAGAGGCCCTCGAGGAACTCGCATGGGGACTGGCCTTTCCTGAGGCCACCAGAGCGGGTCCCTGAGGTCCTCGTCGTAAGTCGAGAGCACCTGCCGCAACTCGAGAAAATCCAGGCGGTTTTGCCCTCCAGGAGAGATGAGGACCATTTCCGCTGAGGCTTCTCGAGGCCAATCACATCAAACCACTGGAACTTCCAAAGGGTCCTTCACACCCTTGCTGCACTAAAGAAGTTCCCCGACATACCCATCTGCACTCGAGAGGAAGCACGTGGGGTCCCGCACACATCCAGGGGAGCCCCGTTTCCGCCTCCTAGCTCGAGATGAGGGATCCTTTCCCTGTTTCGTAAGGAAAGAATTCCCGGCGTTCCCGTCGCATCTCAAGAGGAGGCGCTCTCCACAGGAAAGGCGAGAGGAACTCCAGGGTCGTGCCACCATTCCAAGAGTCCCCCAGATGTGTCAGTCCATTCCAGAGGAACCTGTTTTTCATGCACTACCTTGACGTTTAAGCCAAGGATCGACTCCCACCACGTGTGCACGTGGGACAGCCCTGTTGGAAAGCCTCGTGGGAAAGCCTCGTGGGAAAGACTCGAGGGAAAACCATAGATCCTTTGATCCATGCGGCGGACGGCGTGACACTGCTGCTACCGCTCTGGAGGAAAGCGCAAGTGCATGCCCACATTCGAGACGAGGACTGACTCCCCTGGGGAGACTCCAGAAGTACCCCAAGATCCATGTCAGCACTGGAGAGGAATCTTCAGGTTCCGGCCCCGACTCCACACAAAGTCTTAGGCCCCGGCATCGACGGGAGAGGAATCCCCAGAGGAACTCGCATGGGGACTGGCCTTTCCTGAGGCCACCAGAGCGGGTCCCTGAGGTCCTCGTCGTAAGTCGAGAGCACCTGCCGCAACTCGAGAAAATCCAGGCGGTTTTGCCCTCCAGGCGAGATGAGGCCCATTTCCGCTGAGGCTTCTCGAGGCCAATCACATCTAACCACTGGAACTTCCAAAGGGTCCTTCACACCGTTGCTGCAACTCAAGAAATTCCCCGACATACCCGTCTCCACTCGAGAGGAAGCACGTGGGGTCCCGCACACATCCAGGGGAGCTCCGTTTCTGCCTCCTAGCTCGAGATGAGGGATCCTTTCCCTGTTTCGTAGGGAAAGAATTCCCGACGTTCCCGTCGCATCTCAAGAGGAGGCGCTCTCCACAGGAAAGGCGAGAGGAACTCCACGGTCGTGACACCATTCCCAGAGTTCCCCAGATGTGTCAGTCCATTCCAGAGGAACCTGTTTTCCCTGCACTGCCTTGACGTTCAAGCCGAGGATCGACTCCCACCACGTGTGCACGTGGGACAGCCCTTTGGGAAAGCCTCGTCGGAAAGCCTCGTGGGAAAGACTCGAGGGAAAACCATAGATCCTTTGATCCACGCGGCGGACTGCGTGACACTGCTGCTGCCGCTCTGGAGGAAAGCGCAAGTGCATGCCCGCATTCGAGACGAGGACTGACTCCCCTGGGGAGACTCCAGAAGTACCCCAAGATCCATGTCAGCACTGGAGAGGAATCCTCAGGTTCAGGCCCCGACTCCACACAAGGTCTTAGGCCCCAGCATCGACGGGAGAGGAATCCCGAGAGGCCCCCGAGGAACTCGCATGGGGACTGGCCTTTCCTGAGGCCACCAGAGCGGGTCCCTGAGGTCCCCGTCGTAAGTCGAGAGCACCTGCCGCAACTCGAGAAAATCCAGGAGGTTTTGCCCTCCAGGCGAGATGAGGCCCATTTCCTCTGAGGCTTCTCGAGGCCAATCACATCTAACCAATGGAACTTTCAAAGGGTCCTTCACACCCGTGCTGCAACTCAAGAAGTTGCCCGACATACCCGTCTCCACTCGAGAGGAAGCACGTGGTGTCCCGCACACATCCAGGGGAGCCCCGTTTCCGCCTCCTAGCTCGAGATGAGGGATCCTTTCCCTGTTTCGTAGGGAAAGAATTCCCGGCGTTCCCGTCGCATCTCAAGAGGAGGCGCTCTCCAGAAAAAGGCGAGAGGAACTCCAGGGTCGTGCCACCATTCCAAGAGTCCCCCATATGTGTCAGTCCATTCCAGAGGAACCTGTTTTCCCTGCACTGCCTTGACGTTCAAGCCGAGGATCGACTCCCACCACGTGTGCACGTGGGACAGCCCTGTGGGAAAGCCTCGTGGGAAAGCCTCGTGGGAAAGACTCGAGGGAAAACCATACATCCTTTGATCCCCGCGGCGGACTGCGTGACACTGCTGCTACCGCTCTGGAGGAAAGCGCAAGTGCATGCCCGCATTCGAGACGAGGACTGACTCCCCTGGGGAGACTCCAGAAGTACCCCAAGATCCATGTCAGCACTGGAGAGGAATCCTCAGGTTCCGGCCCCGACTCCACACAAGGTCTTAGGCCCCGGCATCGACGGGAGAGGAATCCCGAGAGGCGCCCGAGGAACTCGCATGGGGACTGGCCTTTCCTGCGGCCACCAGAGCGGGTCCCTGAGGTCCCCGTCGTAAGTCGAGAGCACCTGCCGCAACTCGAGAAAATCCAGGAGGTTTTGCCCTCCAGGCGAGATGAGGCCCATTTCCGCTGAGGCTTCTCGAGGCTAATCACCTCTAACCACTGGAACTTACAAAGGGATCTTCACACCCTTGCTGCAACTCAAGAAGTTCCCCGACATACCCGTCTCCACTCGAGAGGAAGCACGTGGGTCCCGCACATATCCAGGGGAGCCCCGTTTCCGCCTCCTAGCTCGAGCTGAGGGATCCTTTCCCTGTTTCATAGGGAAAGAATTCCCGGCGTTCCCGTCGCATCTCAAGAGGAGGCGCTCTCCACAGGAAAGGCGAGAGGAACTCCAGGGTCGAGACACCATTCCAAGAGTCCCCCAGATGTGTCAGTCCATTCCAGAGGAACCTGTTTTCCCTGCACTGCCTTGACGTTCAAGCCGAGGATCGACTCCCACCACGTGTGCACGTGGGACAGCCCTGTGGGAAAGCCTCGTGGGAAAGCCTCGTGGGAAAGACTCGATGGAAAACCATACATCCTTTGATCCACGCGGCGGACTGCGTGACACTGCTGCTACCGCTCTGGAGGAAAGTGCAAGTGCATGCCCGCATTCGATACGAGGACTGACTCCCCTGGGGAGACTCCAGAATGCCCCAAGATCCATGTCAGCACTGGAGAGGAATCCTCAGGTTCCGGCCCCGAATCCACACAAGGTCTTAGGCCCCGGCATCGACGGGAGAGGAATCCCCAGAGGCCCCCGAAGAACTCGCATGGGGACTGGCCTTTCCTGAGGCCACCAGAGGGGTTCCCTGAGGTCCCCGTCGTAAGTCGAGAGCACCTGCCGCAACTCGAGAAAATCCAGGAGGTTTTGCCCTCCAGGCGAGATGAGGCCCATTTCCGCTGAGGCTTCTCGAGGCCAATCACATCTAACCACTGGAACTTCCAAAGGTCCTTCACACCATTGCTGCAACTCAAGAAGTTCCCCGACATACCCGTCTCCACTCGAGAGGAAGCACGTGGGGTCCCGCACACATCCAGGGGAGCCCCGTTTCCGCCTCCTAGCTCGAGATGAGGGATCCTTTCCCTGTTTCGTAGGGAAAGAATTCCCGGCGTTCCCGGTGCATCTCAAGAGGAGGCGCTCTCCACAGGAAAGGCGAGAAACTCCAGGGTCGTGGCACCATTCCAAGAGCCCCCCAGATGTGTCAGTCCATTCCAGAGAAATCTGTTTTCCCTGCACTGCCTTGACGTTCAAGCCGAGGATTGACTCCCACCACGTGTGCACGTGGGACAGCCCTGTGGCAAAGCCTCGTGGGAAAGCCTCGTGGGAAAGACTCGAGGGAAAACCATAGATCCTTTGATCCACGCGGCGGACTGCGTGACACTGCTGCTACCGCTCTGGAGGAAAGCGCAAGTGCATGCCCGCATTCGAGACGAGGACTGACTCCCCTGGGGAGACTCCAGAAGTACCCCAAGATCCATGTCAGCACTGGAGAGGAATCCTCAGGTTCCGGCCCCGACTCCACACAAGGTCTTAGGCCCCGGCATCGATGGGAGAGGAATCCCGAGCGGCCCCCGTGGAACTCGCATGGGGACTGGCCTTTCCTGAGGCCACCAGAGCGGGTCCCCGAGGTCCCCGTCGTAAGTCGAGAGCACCTGCCGCAACTCGAGAAAATCCAGGAGGTTTTGCCCTCCAGGCGAGATGAGGCCCATTTCCGCTGAGGCTTCTCGAGGCTAATCACATCTAACCACTGGAACTTCCAAAGGGTCCTTCACACCGTGGCTGGAAATCAAGAAGTTCCCCGACATACCCGTCTCCACTCGAGAGGAAGCACGTGGGGTCCCGCACACATCCAGGGGAGCCCCGTTTCCGCCTCCTAGCTCGAGATGAGGGATCCTTTCCCTGTTTCGTAGGGAAAGAATTCCCGGCGTTCCCGTCGCATCTCAAGAGGAGGCGCTCTCCACAGGAGAGGCGAGAGGAACTCCAGGGTCGTGCCACCATTCCAAGAGACGCCCAGATGTGTCAGTCCATTACAGAGGAACCTGTTTTCCCTGTACTGCCTTGACGTTCAAGCCGAGGATCGACTCCCACCACGTGTGCACGTGGGACAGCCCTGTGGGAAAGCCTCGTGGGAAAGCCTCGTGGGAAAGACTAGAAGGAAAACCATAGATCCTTTGATCCACGGGGCGGACTGCGTGACACTGCTGCTACCGCTCTGGAGGAAAGCGCAAGTGCATGCCCGCATTCGAGACGAGGACTGACTCCCCTGGGGAGACTCCAGAAGTACCCCAAGATCCATGTCAGCACTGGAGAGGAATCCTCAGGTTCCGGCCCCGACTCCACACAAGGACTTAGGCCCCGGCATCGACGGGAGAGGAATCCCGAGAGGCCCCCGAGGAACTCGCATGGGGACTGGCCTTTCCTGAGGCCACCAGAGCGGGTCCCTGAGGTCCCCGTAGTAATTCGAGAGCACCTGCCGCAACTCGAGAAAATCCAGGAGGTTTTGCCCTCCAGGCGAGATGAGGCCCATTTCCGCTGAGGCTTCTCGAGGCTAATCACGTCTAACCACTGGAACTTCCAAAGGGTCCTTCACAACCTTGCTGCAACTCAAGAAGATCCCCGACATACCCGTCTCCACTCGAGAGGAAGTACGTGGGGTCCCGCACACATCCAGGGGAGCCCCGTTTCCGCCTCCTAGCTCGAGATGAGGGGTCCTTTCCCTGTTTCGTAGGGAAAGAATTCCCGGCGTTCCCATCGCATCTCAAGAGGAGGCGCTCTCCACAGGAAAGGCGAGAGGAACTCCAGGGTCGTGCCACCATTCCAAGAGTCCCCCAGATGTGTCAGTCCATTCCAGAGGAACCTGTTTTTCATGCACTACCTTGACGTTTAAGCCAAGGATCGACTCCCACCACGTGTGCACGTGGGACAGCCCTGTTGGAAAGCCTCGTGGGAAAGCCTCGTGGGAAAGACTCGAGGGAAAACCATAGATCCTTTGATCCATGCGGCGGACGGCGTGACACTGCTGCTACCGCTCTGGAGGAAAGCGCAAGTGCATGCCCACATTCGAGACGAGGACTGACTCCCCTGGGGAGACTCCAGAAGTACCCCAAGATCCATGTCAGCACTGGAGAGGAATCTTCAGGTTCCGGCCCCGACTCCACACAAAGTCTTAGGCCCCGGCATCGACGGGAGAGGAATCCCCAGAGGAACTCGCATGGGGACTGGCCTTTCCTGAGGCCACCAGAGCGGGTCCCTGAGGTCCTCGTCGTAAGTCGAGAGCACCTGCCGCAACTCGAGAAAATCCAGGCGGTTTTGCCCTCCAGGCGAGATGAGGCCCATTTCCGCTGAGGCTTCTCGAGGCCAATCACATCTAACCACTGGAACTTCCAAAGGGTCCTTCACACCGTTGCTGCAACTCAAGAAATTCCCCGACATACCCGTCTCCACTCGAGAGGAAGCACGTGGGGTCCCGCACACATCCAGGGGAGCTCCGTTTCTGCCTCCTAGCTCGAGATGAGGGATCCTTTCCCTGTTTCGTAGGGAAAGAATTCCCGACGTTCCCGTCGCATCTCAAGAGGAGGCGCTCTCCACAGGAAAGGCGAGAGGAACTCCACGGTCGTGACACCATTCCCAGAGTTCCCCAGATGTGTCAGTCCATTCCAGAGGAACCTGTTTTCCCTGCACTGCCTTGACGTTCAAGCCGAGGATCGACTCCCACCACGTGTGCACGTGGGACAGCCCTTTGGGAAAGCCTCGTCGGAAAGCCTCGTGGGAAAGACTCGAGGGAAAACCATAGATCCTTTGATCCACGCGGCGGACTGCGTGACACTGCTGCTGCCGCTCTGGAGGAAAGCGCAAGTGCATGCCCGCATTCGAGACGAGGACTGACTCCCCTGGGGAGACTCCAGAAGTACCCCAAGATCCATGTCAGCACTGGAGAGGAATCCTCAGGTTCAGGCCCCGACTCCACACAAGGTCTTAGGCCCCAGCATCGACGGGAGAGGAATCCCGAGAGGCCCCCGAGGAACTCGCATGGGGACTGGCCTTTCCTGAGGCCACCAGAGCGGGTCCCTGAGGTCCCCGTCGTAAGTCGAGAGCACCTGCCGCAACTCGAGAAAATCCAGGAGGTTTTGCCCTCCAGGCGAGATGAGGCCCATTTCCTCTGAGGCTTCTCGAGGCCAATCACATCTAACCAATGGAACTTTCAAAGGGTCCTTCACACCCGTGCTGCAACTCAAGAAGTTGCCCGACATACCCGTCTCCACTCGAGAGGAAGCACGTGGTGTCCCGCACACATCCAGGGGAGCCCCGTTTCCGCCTCCTAGCTCGAGATGAGGGATCCTTTCCCTGTTTCGTAGGGAAAGAATTCCCGGCGTTCCCGTCGCATCTCAAGAGGAGGCGCTCTCCAGAAAAAGGCGAGAGGAACTCCAGGGTCGTGCCACCATTCCAAGAGTCCCCCATATGTGTCAGTCCATTCCAGAGGAACCTGTTTTCCCTGCACTGCCTTGACGTTCAAGCCGAGGATCGACTCCCACCACGTGTGCACGTGGGACAGCCCTGTGGGAAAGCCTCGTGGGAAAGCCTCGTGGGAAAGACTCGAGGGAAAACCATACATCCTTTGATCCCCGCGGCGGACTGCGTGACACTGCTGCTACCGCTCTGGAGGAAAGCGCAAGTGCATGCCCGCATTCGAGACGAGGACTGACTCCCCTGGGGAGACTCCAGAAGTACCCCAAGATCCATGTCAGCACTGGAGAGGAATCCTCAGGTTCCGGCCCCGACTCCACACAAGGTCTTAGGCCCCGGCATCGACGGGAGAGGAATCCCGAGAGGCGCCCGAGGAACTCGCATGGGGACTGGCCTTTCCTGCGGCCACCAGAGCGGGTCCCTGAGGTCCCCGTCGTAAGTCGAGAGCACCTGCCGCAACTCGAGAAAATCCAGGAGGTTTTGCCCTCCAGGCGAGATGAGGCCCATTTCCGCTGAGGCTTCTCGAGGCTAATCACCTCTAACCACTGGAACTTACAAAGGGATCTTCACACCCTTGCTGCAACTCAAGAAGTTCCCCGACATACCCGTCTCCACTCGAGAGGAAGCACGTGGGTCCCGCACATATCCAGGGGAGCCCCGTTTCCGCCTCCTAGCTCGAGCTGAGGGATCCTTTCCCTGTTTCATAGGGAAAGAATTCCCGGCGTTCCCGTCGCATCTCAAGAGGAGGCGCTCTCCACAGGAAAGGCGAGAGGAACTCCAGGGTCGAGACACCATTCCAAGAGTCCCCCAGATGTGTCAGTCCATTCCAGAGGAACCTGTTTTCCCTGCACTGCCTTGACGTTCAAGCCGAGGATCGACTCCCACCACGTGTGCACGTGGGACAGCCCTGTGGGAAAGCCTCGTGGGAAAGCCTCGTGGGAAAGACTCGATGGAAAACCATACATCCTTTGATCCACGCGGCGGACTGCGTGACACTGCTGCTACCGCTCTGGAGGAAAGTGCAAGTGCATGCCCGCATTCGATACGAGGACTGACTCCCCTGGGGAGACTCCAGAATGCCCCAAGATCCATGTCAGCACTGGAGAGGAATCCTCAGGTTCCGGCCCCGAATCCACACAAGGTCTTAGGCCCCGGCATCGACGGGAGAGGAATCCCCAGAGGCCCCCGAAGAACTCGCATGGGGACTGGCCTTTCCTGAGGCCACCAGAGGGGTTCCCTGAGGTCCCCGTCGTAAGTCGAGAGCACCTGCCGCAACTCGAGAAAATCCAGGAGGTTTTGCCCTCCAGGCGAGATGAGGCCCATTTCCGCTGAGGCTTCTCGAGGCCAATCACATCTAACCACTGGAACTTCCAAAGGTCCTTCACACCATTGCTGCAACTCAAGAAGTTCCCCGACATACCCGTCTCCACTCGAGAGGAAGCACGTGGGGTCCCGCACACATCCAGGGGAGCCCCGTTTCCGCCTCCTAGCTCGAGATGAGGGATCCTTTCCCTGTTTCGTAGGGAAAGAATTCCCGGCGTTCCCGGTGCATCTCAAGAGGAGGCGCTCTCCACAGGAAAGGCGAGAAACTCCAGGGTCGTGGCACCATTCCAAGAGCCCCCCAGATGTGTCAGTCCATTCCAGAGAAATCTGTTTTCCCTGCACTGCCTTGACGTTCAAGCCGAGGATTGACTCCCACCACGTGTGCACGTGGGACAGCCCTGTGGCAAAGCCTCGTGGGAAAGCCTCGTGGGAAAGACTCGAGGGAAAACCATAGATCCTTTGATCCACGCGGCGGACTGCGTGACACTGCTGCTACCGCTCTGGAGGAAAGCGCAAGTGCATGCCCGCATTCGAGACGAGGACTGACTCCCCTGGGGAGACTCCAGAAGTACCCCAAGATCCATGTCAGCACTGGAGAGGAATCCTCAGGTTCCGGCCCCGACTCCACACAAGGTCTTAGGCCCCGGCATCGATGGGAGAGGAATCCCGAGCGGCCCCCGTGGAACTCGCATGGGGACTGGCCTTTCCTGAGGCCACCAGAGCGGGTCCCCGAGGTCCCCGTCGTAAGTCGAGAGCACCTGCCGCAACTCGAGAAAATCCAGGAGGTTTTGCCCTCCAGGCGAGATGAGGCCCATTTCCGCTGAGGCTTCTCGAGGCTAATCACATCTAACCACTGGAACTTCCAAAGGGTCCTTCACACCGTGGCTGGAAATCAAGAAGTTCCCCGACATACCCGTCTCCACTCGAGAGGAAGCACGTGGGGTCCCGCACACATCCAGGGGAGCCCCGTTTCCGCCTCCTAGCTCGAGATGAGGGATCCTTTCCCTGTTTCGTAGGGAAAGAATTCCCGGCGTTCCCGTCGCATCTCAAGAGGAGGCGCTCTCCACAGGAGAGGCGAGAGGAACTCCAGGGTCGTGCCACCATTCCAAGAGACGCCCAGATGTGTCAGTCCATTACAGAGGAACCTGTTTTCCCTGTACTGCCTTGACGTTCAAGCCGAGGATCGACTCCCACCACGTGTGCACGTGGGACAGCCCTGTGGGAAAGCCTCGTGGGAAAGCCTCGTGGGAAAGACTAGAAGGAAAACCATAGATCCTTTGATCCACGGGGCGGACTGCGTGACACTGCTGCTACCGCTCTGGAGGAAAGCGCAAGTGCATGCCCGCATTCGAGACGAGGACTGACTCCCCTGGGGAGACTCCAGAAGTACCCCAAGATCCATGTCAGCACTGGAGAGGAATCCTCAGGTTCCGGCCCCGACTCCACACAAGGACTTAGGCCCCGGCATCGACGGGAGAGGAATCCCGAGAGGCCCCCGAGGAACTCGCATGGGGACTGGCCTTTCCTGAGGCCACCAGAGCGGGTCCCTGAGGTCCCCGTAGTAATTCGAGAGCACCTGCCGCAACTCGAGAAAATCCAGGAGGTTTTGCCCTCCAGGCGAGATGAGGCCCATTTCCGCTGAGGCTTCTCGAGGCTAATCACGTCTAACCACTGGAACTTCCAAAGGGTCCTTCACAACCTTGCTGCAACTCAAGAAGATCCCCGACATACCCGTCTCCACTCGAGAGGAAGTACGTGGGGTCCCGCACACATCCAGGGGAGCCCCGTTTCCGCCTCCTAGCTCGAGATGAGGGGTCCTTTCCCTGTTTCGTAGGGAAAGAATTCCCGGCGTTCCCATCGCATCTCAAGAGGAGGCGCTCTCCACAGGAAAGGCGAGAGGAACTCCAGGGTCGTGCCACCATTCCAAGAGTCCCCCAGATGTGTCAGTCCATTCCAGAGGAACCTGTTTTCCCTTCACTGCCTTGACGTTCAAGCCGAGGATCGACTCCCACCACGTGTGCACGTGGGACAGCCCTGTGGGTAAGCCTCGTGGGAAAGCCTCGTGGGAAAGACTCGAGGGAAAACCATAGATCCTTTGATCCACGCGGCGGACTGCGTGACACTGCTGCTACCGCTCTGGAGGAAAGCGCAAGTGCATGCCCGCATTCGAGACGAGGACTGATTCCCCTGGGGAGACTCCAGAAGTACCCCAAGATCCATGTCAGCACTGGAGAGGAATCCTCAGGTTCCGGCCCCGACTCCACACAAGGTCTTAGGGCCCGGCATCGACGGGAGAGGAATCCCGAGAGGCCCCCGAGGAACAAGCATGGGGACTGGCCTTTCCTGAGGCCACCAGAGCGGGTCCATGAGGTCCCCATCGTAAGTCGAGAGCACCTGCCGCAACTCGAGAAAATCCAGGAGGTTTTGCCCTCCAGGCGAGATGAGGCCCATATCCGCTGAGGCTTCTCGAGGCTAATCACATCTAACCACTGGAAGTTCCAAAGGGTCCTTCACACCCTTGCTGCAACTCAAGCAGTTCCGCGACATACCCGTCTCCACTCGAGAGGAAGCACGTGGGGTCCCGCACACATCCAGGGGAGGCCCGCTTCCGCCTCCTATCTCGAGATGAGGGATCCTTTCCCTTTTTCGTAGGGAAAGAATTACCGGCGTTCCCGTCGCATTTCAAGAGGTGGCGCTCTCCACATGAAAGGCGAGAGGAACTCCAGGGTCGTGGCACCATTCCAAGAGACCCCCAGATGTGTCAGTCCATTCCAGAGGAATCTGTTTTCCCTGCACTGCCTTGACGTTCAAGCCGAGGATCGACTCCCACCACGTGTGCACGTGGGACAGCCCTGTGGGAAAGCCTCGTGGGAAAGCCTCGTGGGAAAGACTCGAGGGAATACCATAGATCCTTTGATCCACGCGGCGGTCTGCGTGACACTGCTGCTACCGCTCTGGAGGAAAGCGCAAGTGCATGCCCGCATTCGAGACGAGGACTGACTCCCCTGGGGAGACTCCAGAAGTACCCCAAGATCCATGTCAGCACTGGAGAGGAATCCTCAGGTTCCGGCCCCGACTCCACACAAGGTCTTAGGCCCCGGCATCGACGGGAGCGGAATCCCGAGAGGCCCCCGAGGAACTCGCATGGGGACTGGCCTATCCTGAGGCCACCAGAGCGGGTCCCTGACGTCCCCGTCGTAAGTGGAGAGCACCTGCCGCAACTAGAGAAAATCCAGGAGGTTTTGCCCTCCAGGCGAGATGAGGCCCATTTCCGCTGAGGCTTCTCGAGGCCAATCACATCTAACTACTGGAACTTCCAAAGGGTCCTTCACACCCTTGCTGCAACTCAAGAAGTTCCCCGACATACCCGTCTCCACTCGAGAGGAAGCACGTGGGGTCCCGCACACATCCAGGGGAGCCCCGTTTCCACCTCCTAGCTCGAGATGAGGGATCCTTTCCCTGTTTCGTAGGGAAAGAATTCCCGGCGTTCCCGTCGCATCTCAAGAGGAGGCGCTCTCCACAGGAAAGGCGAGAGGAACTCCAGGGTCGTGCCACCATTCCAAGAGTCCCACAGATGTGTCAGTCCATTCCAGAGGAACCTGTTTTCCCTGCACTGCCTTGACGTTCAAGCCGAGGATCGACTCCCACCACGTGTGCACGTGGGACAGCCCTGTGGGAAAGCCTCGTGGGAAAGCCTCGTGGGAAAGACTCGAGGGAAAACCATAGATCCTTTGATCCACGCGGCGGACTGCGTGACACTGCTGCTACCGCTGTGGAGGAAAGCGCAAGTGCATGCCCGCATTCCAGACGAGGACTGACTCCCCTGGGGAGACTCCAGAAGTACCCCAAGATCCATGTCATCACTGGAGAGGAATCCTCAGGTTCCGGCCCCGACTCCACACAAGGTCTTAGGCCCCGGCATCGACGGGAGAGGAATCCCGAGAGGCCCCAGAGGAACTCGCATGGGGACTGGCCTTTCCTGAGGCCACCAGAGCGGGTCCCTGAGGTCCCCGTCATAAGTCAAGAGCACCTGCCGCAACTCGAGAAAATCCAGGAGGTTTTGCCCTCCAGGCGAGATGAGGCCCATTTCCGCTGAGGCTTCTCGAGGCTAATCACGTCTAACCACTGGAACTTCCAAAGGGTTCTTCACACCCTTGCTGCAACTGAAGCAGTTCCGCGACATACCCGTCTCCACTCGAGAGGAAGCACGTGGGGTCCCGCACACATCCAGGGGAGCCCCGTTTCCGCCTCCTAGCTCGAGATGAGGGATCCTTTCCCTGTTTCGTAGGGAAAGAATTCCCGGCGTTCCCGTCGCATCTCAAGAGGTGGCGCTCTCCACAGGAAAGGCGAAAGGAACTCCAGGGTCTTGCCACCATTCCAAGAGTGCCCCAGATATGTCAGTCCATTCTAGAGGAAACTTTTTTCCCTGCACTGCCTTGACGTTCAAGCCGAGGATCCACTCCCACCACGAGTGCACGTGGGAAAGCCCTGTGGGAAAGCCTCGTGGGAAAGCCTCGTGGGAAAGACTTGAGGGAAAACCATAGATCCTTTGATCCACGCGGCGGACTGCGTGACACTGCTGCTACCGCTCTGGAGGAAAGCACAAGTGCATGCCCGCATTCGAGACGAGGACTGATTCCCCTGGGGAGACTCCAGAAGTACCCCAAGATCCATGTCAGCACTGGAGAGGAATCCTCAGGTTCCGGCCCCGACTCCACACAAGGTCTTAGGCCCCGGCATCGAAGGGAGAGGAATCCCGAGAGGCCCCCGAGGAACTCGCATGGGGACTGGCCTTTCCTGAGGCCACCAGAGCGGGTCCCTGACGTCCCCATCGTAAGTCGAGAGCACCTGCCGCAACTCGAGAAAATCCAGGAGGTTTTGCCCTCCAGGCGAGATGAGGCCCATTTCCGCTGAGGCTTCTCGAGGCCAATCACATCTAACCACTGGAACTTCCAAAGGGTCCTTCACACTCTTGCTGCAACTCAAGAAGTTCCCCGACATACCCGTCTCCACTCGAGAGGAAGCACGTGGGGTCCCGCACACATCCAGGGGGGCCCCATTTCCGCCTCCTAGCTCGAGATGAGGGATCCTTTCCCTGTTTCGGAGGGAAAGAATTCCCGGCGATCCCGTCGCATCTCAAGAGGAGGCGCTCTCCACAGGAAAGGCGAAAGGAACTCCAGGGTAGTGCCACCATTCCAAGAGTGCCCCAGATGAGTCAGTCCATTCTAGAGGAACCTGTTTTCCCTGCACTGCCTTGACGTTCAAGCCGAGGATCCACTCCCACCACGTGTGCACGTGGGACAGCCCTGTGGGAAAGCCTCGTGGAAAGCCTCGTGGGAAAGACTCGAGGGAAAACCATAGATCCTTTTATCCACGCGGCGGACTGCGTAACACTGCTGCTACCACTATGGAGGAAAGCGCAAGTGCATGCCCGCATTCGAGACGAGGACTGATTCCCCTGGGGAGACTCCAGACTTACCCCAAGATCCAGTTCAGCACTGGAGAGGAATCCTCAGGTTCCGGCCCCGACTCCACACAAGGTCTTAGGCCCCGGCATCGACGGGAGAGGAATCCCGAGAGGCCCCCGAGGAACTCGCATGGGGACTGGCCTTTCCTGAGGCCACCAGAGCGGGTCCCTTAGGTCCCCGTCGTAAGTCGAGAGCACCTGCCGCAACTCGAGAAAATCCAGAAGGTTTTGCCCTCCAGGCGAGATGAGGCCCATTTCCGCTGAGGCTTCTCGAGGCTAATCACATCTAACCACTGGAACTTCCAAAGGGTCCTTCACACCCTTGCTGCAACTCAAGAAGTTCCCCGACATACCCGTCTCCACTCCAGAGGAAGCACGTGGGGTCCCGCACACATCCAGGGGAGCCCCGTTTCAGCCTCCTAGCTCGAGATGAGGGATCCTTTCCCTGTTTCGTAGGGAAAGAATTCCCGGCGTTCCCGTCGCATTTCAAGAGGTGGCGCTCTCCACAGGAAAGGCGAGAGGAACTCCAGGGTCGTGGCACCATTCCAAGAGACCCCCAGATGTGTCAGTCCATTACAGAGGAACCTGTTTTCCCTGCACTGCCTTGACGTTCAAGCCGAGGATCGACTCCCACCACGTGTGCACGTGGGACAGCCCTGTTTGAAAGCCTCGTGGGAAAGCCTCGTGGGAAAGACTCGAGGGAAAACCATAGATCCTTTGATCCACGCGGCGGACTGCGTGACACTGCTGCTACCGCTCTGGAGGAAAGCGAAAGTGCATGCCCGCATTCGAGACGAGGACTGACTCCCCTGGGGAGACTCAAGAAGTACCCCAAGATCCATGTCATCACTGGAGAGGAATCCTCAGGATCGGGCCCCGACTCCACACAAGGTCTTAGGCCCCGGCATCGACAGGAGAGGAATCCCGAGAGGCCCCCAAGGAACTCGCATGGGGACTGGCCTTTCCTGAGGCCACCAGAGCGGGTCCCTGAGGTCCCCGTCGTAAGTCGAGAGCACCTGCCGCAACTCGAGAAAATCCAGGAGGTTTTGCCCTCCAGGCGAGATGAGGCCCATTTCCGCTGAGGCTTCTCGAGGCCAATCACATCTAACCACTGGAACTTCCAAAGGGTCCTTCACACCCTTGCTGCAACTCAAGAAGTTCCCCGACATACCCGTCTCCACTCGAGAGGAAGCACGTGGGGTCCCGCACACATCCAGGGGAGCCCCATTTCCGCCTCCTAGCTCGAGATGAGGGATCCTTTCCCTGTTTCGTAGGGAAAGAATTCCCGGCGATCCCGTCGCATCTCAAGAGGAGGCGCTCTCCACAGGAAAGGCGAAAGGAACTCCAGGGTCGTGCCACCATTCCAAGAGTGCCCCAGATGAGTCAGTCCATTCTAGAGGAACCTGTTTTCCCTGCACTGCCTTGACGTTCAAGCCGAGGATCCACTCCCAACACGTGTGCACGTGGGACAGCCCTGTGGGAAAGCCTCGTGGAAAGCCTCGTGGGAAAGACTCGAGGGAAAACCAGTGATCCTTTGATCCACGTGGCAGACTGCGTAACACTGCTGCTACCGCTATGGAGGAAAGCGCAAGTGCATGCCCGCATTCGAGACGAGGACTGACTCCCCTGGGGAGACTCCAGAAGTACCCCAAGATCCATGTCAGCACTGGAGAGGAATCCTCAAGTTCTGGCCCCGACTCCACACAAGGTCTTAGGCCCCGGCATCGATGGGAGAGGAATCCCGAGCGGCCCCCGAGGAACTCGCAGGGGACTGGCCTTTCCTGAAGCCACCAGAGCGGGTACCCGAGTTCCCCGTCGTAAGTCGAGAGCACATGCCGCAACTCGAGAAAATCCAGGAGGTTTTGCCCTCCAGGCGAGATGAGGCCCATTTCCGCTGAGGCTTCTCGAGGCTAATCACGTCTAACCACTGGAACTTCCAAAGGGTCCTTCACACCCTTGCTGCAACTCAAGAAGTTCCCCGACATACCCGTCTCCACTCGAGAGGAAGCACGGGGTGTCCCGCCCACATCCAGGGGAGGTCCATTTCCGACACCTAGCTCGAGATGAGGGATCCTTTCCCTGTTTCGTAGGGAAAGAATTCCCGGCGTTCCCGTCGCATCTCAAGAGGAGGCGCTCTCCACAGGAAAGGCGAGAGGAACTACAGGGTCGTGCCACCATTCCAAGAGTCCCCCAGATGTGTCAGTCCATTCCAGAGGAACCTGTTTTCCCTCCACTGACTTGACGTTCAAGCCAAGGATCGACTCCCACCACGTGTGCACGTGGGACATCCCTGTGGGAAAGCCTCGTGGGAAAGCCTCGTGGGAAAGACTCGAGGGAAAACCATAGATCCTTTGATCCACGAGGCGGACTGCGTGACACTGCTGCTACCGCTCTGGAGGAAAGAGCAAGTGCATGCCCGCATTCGAGACGAAGACTGACTCCCCTGGGGAGACTCCAGAAGTACCCCAAGATCCATGTCAGCACTGGAGAGGAATCCTCAGGTTCCGGCCCCGACTCCACACAAGGACTTAGGCCCCGGCATCGACGGGAGAGGAATCCCCAGAGGCCCCCGAGGAACTCGCATGGGGACTGGCTTTTCCTGAGGCCACCAGAGCGGGTCCCTGAGGTCCCCGTCGTAAGTCGAGATCACTTGCCGCAACTCGAGAAAATCCAGGAGGTTTTGCCCTCCAGGCGAGATGAGGCTCATTTCCGCTGAGGCTTCTCGAGGCTAATCACGTCTAAACACTGGAACTTCCAAAGGGTGCTTCACACCCTTGCTGCAACTCAAGAAGTTCCCCGACATACCCGTCTGCACTCGAGAGGAAGCACGTGGGGTCCCGCACACATCCAGGGGAGCCCCGTTTCCGCCTCCTAGCTCGAGATGAGGGATCCTTTCTCTGTTTCGTAGGGAAAGAATTCCCGGCGTTCCCGTCGCATCTCAAGAGGAGGCGCTCTCCACAGGAAAGGCGAGAGGAACTCCAGGGTCATGCCACCATTCCAAGAGTCCCGCAGATGTGTCAGTCCATTCCAGAGGAACCTGTTTTCCCTGCACTGCCTTGACGTTCAAGCCGAGGATCGACTCCCACCACGTGTGCACGTGGGACAGCCCTGTGGGAAAGCCTCGTGGGAAAGCCTCGTGGGAAAGACTCGAGGGAAAACCATAGATCCTTTGATCCATGCGGCGGACTGCGTGACACTGCTGCTACCGCTCTGGAGGAAAGCGCAAGTGCATGCCCGCATTCGAGACGAGGACTGACTCCCCTGGGGAGACTCCAGAAGTACCCCAAGATCCATGTCAGCACTGGAGAGGAATCCTCAGGTTCCGGCCCCGACTCCACACAAGGACTTAGGCCCCGGCATCGACGGGAGAGGAATCCCCAGAGGCCCCCGAGGAACTCGCATGGGGACTGGCCTTTCCTGAGGCCACCAGAGCGGGTCCCTGAGGTCCCCGTCGTAAGTCGAGAGCACCTGCCGCAACTCGAGAAAATCCAGGAGGTTTTGCCCTCCAGGCGAGATGAGGCCCATTTCCGCTGAGGCTTCTCGAGGCTAATCACGTCTAACCACTGGAACTTCCAAAGAGTCCTTCACACCCTTGCTGCAACTCAAGAAGTTCCCCGACATACCCGTCTGCACTCGAGAGGAAGCACGTGGTGTCCCGCACACATCCAGGGGAGCCCCGTTTCCGCCTCCTAGCTCGAGATGAGGGATCCTTTCCCTGTTTTTTAGGGAAAGAATTCCCGGCGTTCCCGTCGCATCTCAAGAGGAGGCGCTCTCCACAGGAAAGGGGAGAGGAACTCCAGGGTCATGCCACCATTCCAAGAGTCCCCCAGATGTGTCAGTCCATTCCAGAGGAACCTGTTTTCCCTGCACTGCCTTGACGTTCAAGCCAAGGATCGACTCCCACCACGTGTGCACGTGGGACATCCCTGTGGGAAAGCCTCGTGGGAAAGCCTCGTGGGAAAGACTCGAGGGAAAACCATAGATCCTTTGATCCACGAGGCGGACTGCGTGACACTGCTGCTACAGCTCTGGAGGAAAGCGCAAGTGCATGCCCGCATTCGAGACGTAGACTGACTCCCCTGGGGAGACTCCAGAAGTACCCCAAGATCCATGTCAGCACTGGAGAGGAATCCTCAGGTTCCGGCCCCGACTCCACACAAGGACTTAGGCCCCGGCATCGACGGGAGAGGGATCCCGAGAGGCCCCCGAGGAACTCGCATGGGGACTGGCTTTTCCTGAGGCCACCAGAGCGGGTCCCTGAGGTCCCCGTCGTAAGTCGAGATCACTTGCCGCAACTCGAGAAAATCCAGGAGGTTTTGCCCTCCAGGCGAGATGAGGCTCATTTCCGCTGAGGCTTCTCGAGGCTAATCACGTCTAAACACTGGAACTTCCAAAGGGTCCTTCACACCCTTGCTGCAACTCAAGAAGTTCTCCGACATACCCGTCTGCACTCGAGAGGAAGCACGTGGGGTCCCGCACACATCCAGGGGAGCCCCGTTTCCTCCTCCTAGCTCGAGATGAGGGATCCTTTCCCTGTTTCGTAGGGAAAGAATTCCCGGCGTTCCCGTCGCATCTCAAGAGGAAGCGCTCTCCACAGGAAAGGAGAGAGGAACTCCAGGGTCATGCCACCATTCCAAGAGTCCCCCAGATGTGTCAGTCCATTCCAGAGGAACGTGTTTTCCCTGCACTGCATTGACGTTCAAGCCGAGGATCGACTCCCACCACGTGTGCACGTGGGACAGCCCTGTGGGAAAGCCTCGTGGGAAAGCCTCGTGGGAAAGACTCGAGGGAAAACCATAGATCCTTTGATCCATGCGGCGGACTGCGTGACACTGCAGTTACCGCTCTGGAGGAAAGCGCAAGTGCATGCCCGCATTCGAGAGGAGGACTGACTCCCCTGGGGAGACTCCAGAAGTACCCCAAGATCCATGTCAGCACTGGAGAGGAATCCTCAGGTTCCGGCCCCGACTCCACACAAGGACTTAGGCCCTGGCATCGACGGGAGAGGAATCCCCAGAGGCCCCCGAGGAACTCGAATGGGGACTGGCCTTTCCTGAGGCCACCAGAGCGGGTCCCTGAGGTCCCCGTCGTAAGTTGAGAGCACCTGCCGCAACTCGAGAAAATCCAGGAGGTTTTGCCATCCAGGCGAGATGAGGCCCATTTCCGCTGAGGCTTCTCGAGGCGAATCACGTCTAACCACTGGAACTTCCAAAGGGTCCTTCACACCCTCGCTGCAACTCAAGAACTTCCCCGACATAGCCGTCTGCACTCGAGAGGAAGCAGGTGTTGTCCCGCACACATCCAGGGGAGCCCCGTTTCCGCCTCCTAGCTCGATATGAGGGATCCTTTCCCTGTTTCGTAGGGAAAGAATTCCCGGCGTTCCCGTCGCATCTCAAGAGGAGGCGCTCTCCACAGGAAAGGCGAGAGGAACTCCAGGGTCGTGACACAATTCCAAGAGTCCCCCAGATGTGTCAGTCCATTCCAGAGGAACCTGTTTTCCCTGCACTGCCTTGACGTTCAAGCCGAGGATCGACTCCCACAACGTGTGCACGTGGGACAGCCCTGTGGGAAAGCCTCGTGGGAAAGCCTCGTGGGAAAGACTCGAGGGAAAACCATAGATACTTTGATCCACGCGGCGGACTGCGTGACACTGCTGCTACCGCTCTGGAGGAAAGCGCAAGTGCATGCCCGCATTGGAGACGAGGACTGACTCCCCTGGGGAGACTCCAGAAGTACCCCAAGATCCATGTCAGCACTGGAGAGGAATCCTCAGGTTCCGGCCCCGACTCCACACAAGGTCTTAGGCCCCGGCATCGACGGGAGAGGAATCCCGAGAGGCCCCCGAGGAACTCGCATGGGGACTGGCCTTTCCTGAGGCCACCAGAGCGGGTCCCTGAGGTCCCCGTCGTAAGTCGAGAGCACCTGCCGCAACTCGAGAAAATCCAGGAGGTTTTGCCCTCCAGGCGAGATGAGGCCCATTTCCGCTGAGGCTTCTCGAGGCCAATCACTTCTAACCACTGGAACTTCCAAAGGGTCCTTCACACCCTTGCTGCAACTCAAGAAGTTCCCCGACATACCCGTCTGCACTCGAGAGGAAGCAAGTGGTGTCCCGCACACATCCAGGGGAGCCCCGTTTCCGCCTCCTATCTCGAGATGAGGGATCCTTTCCCTGTTTCGTAGGGAAAGAATTCCCGGCGTTCCCGTCGCAACTCAAGAGGAGGCGCTCTCCACAGGAAAGGCGAGAGGAACTCCAGGGTCGTGCCACCATTCCAAGAGTCCCCCAGATGTGTCAGTCCATTACAGAGGAACCTGTTTTCCCTGCACTGCCTTGACGTTCAAGCCGAGGATCGAGTCCCACCACGTGTGCACGTGGGACAGCCCTGTGGCAAAGCCTCGTGGGAAAGCCTCGTGGGAAAGACTCGAGGGAAAACCATAGATCCTTTGATCCACGCGGCGGACTGCGTGACACTGCTGCTACCGCTCTGGAGGAAAGCGCAAGTGCACGCCCGCATTCGAGACGAGGACTGACTCCCCTGGGGAGACTCCAGAAGTACCCCAAGATCCATGTCAGCACTGGAGAGGAATCCTCTGGTTCCGGCCCCGACTCCACACAAGGTCTTAGGCCCCGGCATCGACGGGAGAGGAATCCCGAGAGGCCCCCGAGGAACTCGCATGGGGACTGGCCTTTCCTGAGGCCACCAGAGCGGGTCCCTGAGGTCCCCGTCGTAAGTCGAGAGCACCTGCCGCAACTCGAGAAAATTCAGGAGGTTTTGCCCTCCAGGCGAGATGAGGCAGATTTCCGCTGAGGCTTCTCGAGGCCAATCACATCTAACCACTGGAACTTCCAAAGGGTCCTTCACACCCTTGCTGCAACTCTAGAAGTTCCCCGAGATACCCGTCTCCACTCGAGAGGAAGCACGTGGTGTCCCGCACACATCCAGGGGAGCCCCGATTCCGCCTTCCAGCTCGAGATGAGGGATCCTTTCCCTGTTTCGTAGGGAAAGAATTCCCGGCGTTCCCGTCGCAACTCAAGAGGAGGCGCTCTCCACAGGAAAGGCGAGAGGAACTCCAGGGTCATGCCACCATTCCAAGAGTCCCCCAGATGTGTCAGTCCATTCCAGAGGAACCTGTTTTCCCTGCACTGCCTTGACGTTCAAGCCGAGGATCGACTCCCACCACGTGTGCACGTGGGACAGCCCTGTGGGAAAGCCTCGTGGGAAAGCCTCGTGGGAAAGACTCGAGGGAAAACCATAGATCCTTTGATCCACGCGGCGGACTGCGTGACACTGCTGCTACCGCTCTGGAGGAAAGCGCAAATGCATGCCCGCATTCGAGACGAGGACTGACTCCCCTGGGGAGACTCCAGAAGTACCCCAAGATCCATGTCAGCACTGGAGAGGAATCCTCAGGTTCCGACCCCGACTCCACACAAGGTCTTAGGCCCCGGCATCGACGGGAGAGGAATCCCGAGACGCCCCCGAGGAACTCGCATGAGGACTGGCCTTTCCTGAGGCCACCAGACCGAGTCCCTGAGGTCCCCGTCGTAAGTCGAGAGCACCTGCCGCAACTGGAGAAAATCCAGGAGGTTTTGCCCTCCAGGCGAGATGAGGCCCATTTCCGCTGAGGCTTCTCGAGGCCAATCACATCTAACCACTGGAACTTCCAAAGGGTCCTTCACACCATTACTGCAACTCAAGAAGTTCCCCGACATACCCGTCTCCACTCGATAGGAAGCACGTGGTGTCCCGCACACATCCAGGGGAGCCCCGTTTCCACCTCCTAGCTCGAGGTGAGGGATCCTTTCCCTGTTTCGTAGGGAAAGAATTCCAGGCGTTCCCGTCGCATCTCAAGAGGAGGCGCTCTCCACAGGAAAGGCGAGAGGAACTCCAGGGTCGTGCCACCATTCCAAGAGTCCCCCAGTTGTGTCAGTCCATTCCAGAGGAACCTGTTTTCCCTGCACTGCCTTGACGTTCAAGCCGAGGATCGACTCCCACCACGTGTGCACGTGGGACAGCCCTGTGGGAAAGCCTCGTGGGAAAGCCTCGTGGGAAAGACTCGAGGGAAAACCATAGATCCTTTGATCCACGCGGCGGACTGCGTGACACTGCTGCTACCGCTCTGGAGGAAAGCGCAAGTGCATGCCCGCATTTGAGACGAGGACTGACTCCCCTGGGGAGACTCCAGAAGTACCCCAAGATCCATGTCAGCACTGGAGAGGAATCCTCAGGTTCCGGCCCCGACTCCACACAAGGTCTTAGGCCCCGGCATCGACGGGAGAGGAATCCCGAGAGGCCCCTGAGGAACTCGCATGGGGACTGGCCTGTCCTGAGGCCACCCGAGCGGGTCCCTGAGGTCCCCGTCGTAAGTCGAGAGCACCTGCCGCAACTCGGGAAAATCCAGGAGGTTTTGCCCTCCAGGCGAGATGAGGCCCATTTCCGCTGAGGCTTCTTGAGGCCAATCACATCTAACCACTGGAACTTCCAAAGGGTCCTTCACACCCTTGCTGCAACTCAAGAAGTTCCCCGACATACCCGTCTGCACTCGAGAGGAAGCACGTGGTGTCCCGCTCACATCCAGGGGAGCCCCGTTTCCGCCTCCTAGCTCGAGATGAGGGATCCTTTCCCTGTTTCGTAGGGAAAGAATTCCCGGCGTTCCCGTCGCATCTCAAGAGGAGGCGCTCTCCACAGGAAAGGCGAGAGGAACTCCAGGGTCATGCCACCATTCCAAGAGTCCCCCAGATGTGTCAGTCCATTCCAGAGCAACCTGTTTTAACTGCACTGCCTTGACGTTCAAGCCGAATATCGACTCCCACCACGTGTGCACGTGGGACAGCCCTGTGGGAAAGCCTCATGGGAAAGCCTCGTGGGAAAGACTCGAGGGAAAACCATAGATCCTTTGATCCACGCGGCGGACTGCGTGACACTGCTGCTACCGCTCTGGAGGAAAGCGCAAATGCATGCCCGCATTCGAGACGAGGACTGACTCCCCTGGGGAGACTCCAGAAGTACCCCAAGATCCATGTCAGCACTGGAGAGGAATCCTCAGGTTCCGGCCCCGACTCCACACAAGGTCTTAGGCCCCGGCATCGACGGGACAGGAATCCCGAGAGGCCCCCGAGGAACTCGCATGGGGACTGGCCTTTCCTGAGGCCACCAGAGCGGGTCCCTGTCGAGAGCACCTGCCGCAACTCGAGAAAATCCAGGAGGTTTTGCCCTCCAGGCGAGATGAGGCCCATTTCCGCTGAGGCTTCTCGAGGCCAAGCACATCTAACCACTGGAACTTTCAAAGGGTCCTTCACACCCTTGCTGCAACTCAAGAAATTCCCCGACATACCCGTCTCCACTCGAGAGGAAGCACGTGGTGTCCCGCACACATCCAGGGGAGCCCCGTTTCCGACTCCTAGCTCGAGATGAGGGATCCTTTCCCTGTTTCGTAGGGAAAGAATTCCCGGCGTTCCGTCGCATCTCAAGAGGAGGCGCTCTCCACAGGAAAGGCGAGAGGAACTCCAGGGTCGTGCCACCATTCAAAGAGTCCCCCAGATGTGTCAGTCCATTCCAGAGGAACCTGTTTTCCCTGCACTGCCTTGACGTTCAAGCCGAGGATCGAGTCCCACCACGTGTGCACGTGGGACAGCCCTGTGGGAAAGCCTCGTGGGAAAGCCTCGTGGGAAAGACTCGAGGGAAAACCATAGATCCTTTGATCCACGCGGCGGACTGCGTGACACTGCTGCTACCGCTCTGGAGGAGAGCGCAAGTGCATGCCCACATTCGAGACGAGGACTGACTCCCCTGGGGAGACTCCAGAAGTACCCCAAGATCCATGTCAGCACTGGAGAGGAATCCTCAGGTTCCGGCCCCGACTCCACACAAGGTCTTAGGCCCCGGCATCGACGGGAGAGGAATCCCGAGAGGCCCCCGAGGAACTCGCATGGGGACTGGCCTTTCCTGAGGCCACCAGAGCGGGTCCCTGAGGTCCCCGTCGTAAGTCGAGAGCACCTGCCGCAACTCGAGAAAATCCAGGAGGTTTTGCCCTCCAGGCGAGATGAGGCCCATTTCCGCTGAGGCTTCTCGAGGCCAATCACATCTAACCACTGGAACTTCCAAAGGGTCTTTCACACCCTTGCTGCAACTCAAGAAGTTCCCCGACATACCCGTCTCCACTCGAGAGGAAGCACGTGGTGTCCCGCACACATCCAGGGGAGCCCCGTTTCCGCCTCCTAGCTCGAGATGAGGGATCCTTTCCCTGTTTCGTAGGGAAAGAATTCCCGGCGTTCCCGTCGCATCTCAAGAGGAGGCGCTCTCCTCAGGAAAGGCGAGAGGAACTCCAGGGTCGAGACACCATTCCAAGAGTCCCCCAGATGTGTCAGTCCATTCCAGAGGAACCTGTTTTCCCTGCACTGCCTTGACGTTCAAGCCGAGGATCGACTCGCACAACGTGTGCACGAGGGACAGCCCTGTGGGAAAGCCTCGTGGGAAAGCCTCGTGGGAAAGACTCGAGGGAAAACCATAGATCCTTTGATCCACGCGGCGGACTGCGTGACACTGCTGCTACCGCTCTGGAGGAAAGCGCAAGTGCATGCCCGCATTCGAGACGAGGACTGACTCCCCTGGGGAGACTCCAGAAGTACCCCAAGATCCATGTCAGCACTGGAGAGGAATCCTCAGGTTCCGGCCCGGAATCCACACAAGGTCTTAGGCCCCGGCATCGACGGGAGAGGAATCCCGAGAGGCCCCCGAGGAACTCGCATGGGGACTGGCCTTTCCTGAGGCCACCAGAGCGGGTCCCTGAGGTCCCCGTCGTAAGTCGAGAGCACCTGCCGCAACTCGAGAAAATCCAGGAGGTTTTGCCCTCCAGGCGAGATGAGGCCCATTTCCGCTGAGGCTTCTCGAGGCCAATCACATCTAACCACTGGAACTTTCAAAGGGTCCTTCACACCATTGCTGCAACTCAAGAAGTTCCCCGACATACCCGTCTCCACTCGAGAGGAAGCAAGTGGGGTCCCTTACACATCCAGGGGAGCCCCGTTTCCGCCTCCTAGCTCGAGATGAGGGATCCTTTCCCTGTTTCGTAGGGAAAGAATTCCCGGCGTTCCCGTCGCATCTCAAGAGGAGGCGCTCTCCACAGGAAAGGCGAGAGGAACTCCAGGGTCGTGACACCATTCCAAGAGTCCCCCAGATGTGTCAGTCCATTCCAGAGGAACCTGTTTTCCCTGCACTGCCTTGACGTTCAAGCCGAGGATCGAGTCCCACCACGTGTGCACGTGGGACAGCCCTGTGGGAAAGCCTCGTGGGAAAGCCTCGTGGGAAAGACTCGAGGGAAAACCATAGATCCTTTGATCCACGCGGCGGACTGCGTGACACTGCTGCTACCGCTCTGGAGGAAAGCGCAAGTGCATGCCCGCATTCGAGACGAGGACTGACTCCCCTGGGGAGACTCCAGAAGTACCCCAAGATCCATGTCAGCACTGGAGAGGAATCCTCAGGTTCCGGCCCCGACTCCACACAAGTTCTTAGGCCCCGGCATCGACGGGAGAGGAATCCCGAGAGGCCCCCGAGGAACTCGCATGGGGACTGGCCTTTCCTGAGGCCACCAGAGCGGGTCCCTGAGGTCCCCGTCGTAAGTCGAGAGCACCTGCCGCAACTCGAGAAAATCCAGGAGGTTTTGCCCTCCAGGCGAGATGAGGCCCATTTCCGCTGAGGCTTCTCGAGGCCAATCACATCTAACCACTGGAACTTCCAAAGGGTCCTTCACACCCTTGCTGCAACTCAAGAAGTTCCCCGACATACCCGTCTCCACTAGAGAGGAAGCACGTGGTGTCCCGCACACATCCAGGGGAGCCCCGTTTCGCCTCCTAGCTCGAGATGAGGGATCCTTTCCCTGTTTCGTAGGGAAAGAATTCCCGGCGTTCCCGTCGCATCTCAAGAGGAGGCGCTCTCCACAGGAAAGGCGAGAGGAACTCCAGGGTCGTGCCACCATTCCAAGAGTCCCCCAGATGTGTCAGCCCATTCCAGAGGAACCTGTTTTCCCTGCACTGCCTTGACGTTCAAGCCGAGGAAAGACTCCCACCAGGTGTGCACGTGGGACAGCCCTGTGGGAAAGCCTCGTGGGAAAGCCTCGTGGGAAAGACTCGAGGGAAAACCATAGATCCTTTGATCCACGCGGCGGACTGCGTGACACTGCTGCTACCGCTCTGGAGGAGAGCGCAAGTGCATGCCCACATTCGAGACGAGGACTGACTCCCCTGGGGAGACTCCAGAAGTACCCCAAGATCCATGTCAGCACTGGAGAGGAATCCTCAGGTTCCGGCCCCGACTCCACACAAGGTCTTAGGCCCCGGCATCGACGGGAGAGGAATCCCGAGAGGCCCCCGAGGAACTCGCATGGGGACTGGCCTTTCCTGAGGCCACCAGAGCGGGTCCCTGAGGTCCCCGTCGTAAGTCGAGAGCACCTGCCGCAACTCGAGAAAATCCAGGAGGTTTTGCCCTCCAGGCGAGATGAGGCCCATTTCCGCTGAGGCTTCTCGAGGCCAATCACATCTAACCACTGGAACTTCCAAAGGGTCCTTCACACCATTGCTGCAACTCAAGAAGTTCCCCGACATACCCGTCTCCACTCGAGAGGAAGCAAGTGGGGTCCCTCACAAATCCAGGGGAGCCCCGTTTCCGCCTCCTAGCTCGAGATGAGGGATCCTTCCCTGTTTCGTAGGGAAAGAATTGCCGGCGTTTCAGTCGCATCTCAAGAGGAGGCGCTCTCCACAGGAAAGGCGAGAGGAACTCCAGGGTCGTGACACCATTCCAAGAGTCCCCCAGATGTGTCAGTCCATTCCAGAGGAACCTGTTTTCCCTGCACTGCCTTGACGTTCAAGCCGAGGATCGACTCCCACCACGTGTGCACGTGGGACAGCCCTGTGGGAAAGCCTCGTGGGAAAGCCTCGTGGGAAAGACTCGAGGGAAAACCATAGATCCTTTGATCCACGCGGCGGACTGCGTGACACTGCTGCTACCGCTCTGGAGGAAAGCGCAAGTGCATGCCCGCATTCGAGACGAGGACTGACTCCCCTGGGGAGACTCCAGAAGTACCCCAAGATCCATGTCAGCACTGGAGAGGAATCCTCAGGTTCCGGCCCCGACTCCACACAAGGTCTTAGGCCCCGGCATCGACGGGAGAGGAATCCCGAGAGGCCCCCGAGGAACTCGCATGGGGACTGGCCTTTCCTGAGGCCACCAGAGCGGGTCCCTGAGGTCCCCGTCGTAAGTCGAGAGCACCTGCCGCAACTCGAGAAAATCCAGGAGGTTTTGCCCTCCAGGCGAGATGAGGCCCATTTCCGCTGAGGCTTCTCGAGGCCAATCACATCTAACCACTGGAACTTCCAAAGGGTCTTTCACACCCTTGCTGCAACTCAAGAAGTTCCCCGACATACCCGTCTCCACTCGAGAGGAAGCACGTGGTGTCCCGCACACATCCAGGGGAGCCCCGTTTCCGCCTCCTAGCTCGAGATGAGGGATCCTTTCCCTGTTTCGTAGGGAAAGAATTCCCGGCGTTCCCGTCGCATCTCAAGAGGAGGCGCTCTCCTCAGGAAAGGCGAGAGGAACTCCAGGGTCGAGACACCATTCCAAGAGTCCCCCAGATGTGTCAGTCCATTCCAGAGGAACCTGTTTTCCCTGCACTGCCTTGACGTTCAAGCCGAGGATCGACTCACACAACGTGTGCACGAGGGACAGCCCTGTGGGAAAGCCTCGTGGGAAAGCCTCGTGGGAAAGACTCGAGGGAAAACCATAGATCCTTTGATCCACGCGGCGGACTGCGTGACACTGCTGCTACCGCTCTGGAGGAAAGCGCAAGTGCATGCCCGCATTCGAGACGAGGACTGACTCCCCTGGGGAGACTCCAGAAGTACCCCAAGATCCATGTCAGCACTGGAGAGGAATCCTCAGGTTCCGGCCCGGAATCCACACAAGGTCTTAGGCCCCGGCATCGACGGGAGAGGAATCCCGAGAGGCCCCCGAGGAACTCGCATGGGGACTGGCCTTTCCTGAGGCCACCAGAGCGGGTCCCTGAGGTCCCCGTCGTAAGTCGAGAGCACCTGCCGCAACTCGAGAAAATCCAGGAGGTTTTGCCCTCCAGGCGAGATGAGGCCCATTTCCGCTGAGGCTTCTCGAGGCCAATCACATCTAACCACTGGAACTTCCAAAGGGTCCTTCACACCATTGCTGCAACTCAAGAAGTTCCCCGACATACCCGTCTCCACTCGAGAGGAAGCACGTGGGGTCCCGCACACATCCAGGGGAGCCCCGTTTCCGCCTCCTAGCTCGAGATGAGGGATCCTTCCCTGTTTCGTAGGGAAAGAATTCCCGGCGTTTCAGTCGCATCTCAAGAGGAGGCGCTCTCCACAGGAAAGGCGAGAGGAACTCCAGGGTCGTGACACCATTCCAAGAGTCCCCCAGATGTGTCAGTCCATTCCAGAGGAACCTGTTTTCCCTGCACTGCCTTGACGTTCAAGCCGAGGATCGACTCCCACCACGTGTGCACGTGGGACAGCCCTGTGGGAAAGCCTCGGGGGAAAGCCTCGTGGGAAAGACTCGAGGGAAAACCATAGATCCTTTGATCCACGCGGCGGACTGCGTGACACTGCTGCTACCGCTCTGGAGGAAAGCGCAAGTGCATGCCCGCATTCGAGACGAGGACTGACTCCCCTGGGGAGACTCCAGAAGTACCCCAAGATCCATGTCAGCACTGGAGAGGAATCCTCAGGTTCCGGCCCCGACACCACACAAGGTCTTAGGCCCCGGCATCGACGGGAGAGGAATCCCGAGACGCCCCCGAGGAACTCGCATGGGGACTGGCCTTTCCTGAGCCCACCAGAGCGGGTCCCTGAGGTCCCCGTCGTAAGTCGAGAGCACCTGCCGCAACTGGAGAAAATCAAGGAGGTTTTGCCCTCCAGGCGAGATGAGGCCCATTTCCGCTGAGGCTTCTCGAGGCCAATCACATCTAACCACTGGAACTTCCAAAGGGTCTTTCACACCCTTGCTGCAACTCAAGAAGTTCCCCGACATACCCGTCTCCACTCGAGAGGAAGCACGTGGTGTCCCGCACACATCCAGGGGAGCCCCGTTTCTGCCTCCTAGCTCGAGATGAGGGATCCTTTCCCTGTTTCGTAGGGAAAGAATTCCCGGCGTTCCCGTCGCATCTCAAGAGGAGGCGCTCTCCACAGGAAAGGCGAGAGGAACTCCAGGGTCGAGACACCATTCCAAGAGTCCCCCAGATGTGTCAGTCCATTCCAGAGGAACCTGTTTTCCCTTCACTGCCTTGACGTTCAAGCCGAGGATCGACTCCCACCACGTGTGCACGTGGGACAGCCCTGTGGGAAAGCCTCGTGGGAAAGCCACGTGGGAAAGACTAGAGGGAAAACCATAGATCCTTTGATCCACGCGGCGGACTGCGTGACACTGCTGCTCCCGCGCTGGAGGAAAGCGCAAGTGCATGCCCGCATTCGAGACGAGGACTGACTCCCCTGGGGAGACTCCAGAAGTACCCCAAGATCCATGTCAGCACTGGAGAGGAATCCTCAGGTTCCGGCCCCGACTCCACACAAGGTCTTAGGCCCCGGCATCAACGGGAGAGGAATCCCGAGAGGCCCCCGAGGAACTCGCATGGGGACTGGCCTTTCCTGAGGCCACCAGAGCGGGTCCCTGAGGTCCCCGTCGTAAGTCGAGAGCACCTGCCGCAACTCGAGAAAATCCAGGAGGTTTTGCCCTCCAGGCGTGATGAGGCCCATTTCCGCTGAGGCTTCTCGAGTCCAATCACATCTAACCACTGGAACTTCCAAAGGGTCCTTCACACCCTTGCTGCAACTCAAGAAGTTCCCCGACATACCCGTCTCCACTCGAGAGGAAGCACGTGGGTCCCGCAAACATCCAGGGGAGCCCCGTTTCCGCCTCCTAGCTCGAGATGAGGGATCCTTTCCCTGTTTCGTAGGGAAAGAATTCTCGGCGTTCCCGTCGCATCTCAAGAGGAGGCGCTCTCCACAGGAAAGGCGAGAGGAACTCCAGGGTCGTGCCACCATTCCAAGAGTCCCCCAGATGTGTCAGTCCATTCCAGAGGAACCTGTTTTCCCTGCACTGCCTTGACGTTCAAGCCGAGGATCGACTCCCACCACGTGTGCACGTGGGACAGCCCTGTGGGAAAGCCTCGTGGGAAAGCCTCGTGGGAAAGACTCGAGGGAAAACCATAGATCCTTTGATCCACGCGGCGGACTGCGTGACACTGCTGCTACCGCTCTGGAGGAAAGCGCAAGTGCATGCCCGCATTCGAGACGAGGACTGACTCCCCTGGGGAGACTCCAGAAGTACCCCAAGATCCATGTCAGCACTGGAGAGGAATCCTCAGGTTCCGGCCCCGACTCCACACAACGTCTTAGGCCCCGGCATCGACGGGAGAGGAATCCCGAGAGGCCCCCGAGGAACTCGCATGGGGACTGGCCTTTCCTGAGGCCACCAGAGCGGGTCCCTGAGGTCCCTGTCGTAAGTCGAGAGCACCTGCCGCAACTCGAGAAAATCCAGGAGGTTTTGCCCTCCAGGCGAGATGAGGCACATTTCCGCTGAGGCTTCTCGAGGCCAATCACATCTAACCACTGGAACTTCCAAAGGGTCCTTCACACCCTTGCTGCAACTCAAGAAGTTCCCCGACATACCCGTCTCCACTCGAGAGGAAGCACGTGGGGTCCCGCACACATCCAGGGGAGCCCCGTTTACGCCTCCTAGCTCGAGATGAGGGATCCTTTCCCTGTTTCGTAGGGAAAGAATTCCCGGCGTTCCCGTCGCATCTCAAGAGGAGGCGCTCTCCACAGGAAAGGCGAGAGGAACTCCAGGGTCGTGACACCATTCCAAGAGTCCGCCAGATGTGTCAGTCCATTCCAGAGGAACCTGTTTTCCCTGCACTGCCTTGACGTTCAAGCCGAGGATCGACTCCCACCACGTATGCACTTGGGACAGCCCTGTGGGAAAGCCTCGTGGGAAAGCCTCGTGGGAAAGACTCGAGGGAAAACCATAGATCCTTTGATCCACGTGGCGGACTGCGTGACACTGCTGCTACCGCTCTGGAGGAAAGCGCAAGTGCATGCCCGCATTCGAGACGAGGACTGACTCCCCTGGGGAGACTCCAGAAGTACCCCAAGATCCATGTCAGCACTGGAGAGGAATCCTCAGGTTCCGGCCCCGACTCCACACAAGGTCTTAGGCCCCGGCATCGACGGGAGAGGAATCCCGAGACGCCCCCGAGGAACTCGAATGGGGACTGGCCTTTCCTGAGGCCACCAGAGGGGTTCCCTGAGGTCCCCGTCGTAAGTCGAGAGCACCTGCCGCAACTCGAGAAAATCCAGGAGGTTTTGCCCTCCAGGCGAGATGAGGCCCATTTCCGCTGAGGCTTCTCGAGGCCAATCACATCTAACCACTGGAACTTCCAAAGGGTCCTTCACACCCTTGCTGCAACTCAAGAAGTTCCCCGACATACCCGTCTCCACTAGAGAGGAAGCACGTGGTGTCCCGCACACATCCAGGGGAGCCCCGATTCGCCTCCTAGCTCGAGATGAGGGATCCTTTCCCTGTTTCGTAGGGAAAGAATTCCCGGCGTTCCCGTCGCATCTCAAGAGGAGGCGCTCTCCACAGGAAAGGCGAGAGGAACTCCAGGGTCGTGCCACCATTCCAAGAGTCCCCCAGATGTGTCAGCCCATTCCAGAGGAACCTGTTTTCCCTGCACTGCCTTGACGTTCAAGCCGAGGAAAGACTCCCACCAGGTGTGCACGTGGGACAGCCCTGTGGGAAAGCCTCGTGGGAAAGCCTCGTGGGAAAGACTCGAGGGAAAACCATAGATCCTTTGATCCACGCGGCGGACTGCGTGACACTGCTGCTACCGCTCTGGAGGAGAGCGCAAGTGCATGCCCACATTCGAGACGAGGACTGACTCCCCTGGGGAGACTCCAGAAGTACCCCAAGATCCATGTCAGCACTGGAGAGGAATCCTCAGGTTCCGGCCCCGACTCCACACAAGGTCTTAGGCCCCGGCATCGACGGGTGAGGAATCCCGAGAGGCCCCCGTGGAACTCGCATGGGGACTGGCCTTTCCTGAGGCCACCAGAGCGGGTCCCTGAGGTCCCCGTCGTAAGTCGAGAGCACCTGCCGCAACTCGAGAAAATCCAGGAGGTTTTGCCCTCCAGGCGAGATGAGGCCCATTTCCGCTGAGGCTTCTCGAGGCCAATCACATCTAACCACTGGAACTTCCAAAGGGTCCTTCACACCCTTGCTGCAACTCAAGAAGTTCCCCGACATACCCGTCTCCACTCGAGAGGAAGCACGTGGGTCCCGCAAACATCCAGGGGAGCCCCGTTTCCGCCTCCTAGCTCGAGATGAGGGATCCTTTCCCTGTTTCGTAGGGAAAGAATTCTCGGCGTTACCGTCGCATCTCAACAGGAGGCGCTCTCCACAGGAAAGGCAAGAGGAACTCCAGGGTCGTGACACCATTCCAAGAGTCCCCCAGATGTGTCAGTCCATTCCAGAGGAACCTGTTTTCCCTGCACTGCCTTGACGTTCAAGCCGAGGATCGACTCCCACCACGTGTGCACGTGGGACAGCCCTGTGGGAAAGCCTCGTGGGAAAGCCTCGTGGGAAAGACTCGAGGGAAAACCATAGATCCTTTGATCCACGCGGCGGACTGCGTGACACTGCTGCTACCGCTCTGGAGGAAAGCGCAAGTGCATGCCCGCATTCGAGACGAGGACTGACTCCCCTGGGGAGACTCCAGAAGTACCCCAAGATCCATGTCAGCACTGGAGAGGAATCCTCAGGTTCCGGCCCCGACTCCACACAACGTCTTAGGCCCCGGCATCGACGGGAGAGGAATCCCGAGAGGCCCCCGAGGAACTCGCATGGGGACTGGCCTTTCCTGAGGCCACCAGAGCGGGTCCCTGAGGTCCCCGTCGTAAGTCGAGAGCACCTGCCGCAACTCGAGAAAATCCAGGAGGTTTTGCCCTCCAGGCGAGATGAGGCACATTTCCGCTGAGGCTTCTCGAGGCCAATCACATCTAACCACTGGAACTTCCAAAGGGTCCTTCACACCCTTGCTGCAACTCAAGAAGTTCCCCGACATACCCGTCTCCCCTCGAGAGGAAGCACGTGGGGTCCCGCACACATCCAGGGGAGCCCCGTTTACGCCTCCTAGCTCGAGATGAGGGATCCTTTCCCTGTTTCGTAGGGAAAGAATTCCCGGCGTTCCCGTCGCATCTCAAGAGGAGGCGCTCTCCACAGGAAAGGCGAGAGGAACTCCAGGGTCGTGACACCATTCCAAGAGTCCGCCAGATGTGTCAGTCCATTCCCGAGGAACCTGTTTTCCCTGCACTGCCTTGACGTTCAAGCCGAGGATCGACTCCCACCACGTGTGCACTTGGGACAGCCCTGTGGGAAAGCCTCGTGGGAAAGCCTCGTGGGAAAGACTCGAGGGAAAACCATAGATCCTTTGATCCACGTGGCGGACTGCGTGACACTGCTGCTACCGCTCTGGAGGAAAGCGCAAGTGCATGCCCGCATTCGAGACGAGGACTGACTCCCCTGGGGAGACTCCAGAAGTACCCCAAGATCCATGTCAGCACTGGAGAGGAATCCTCAGGTTCCGGCCCCGACTCCACACAAGGTCTTAGGCCCCGGCATCGACGGGAGAGGAATCCCGAGACGCCCCCGAGGAACTCGCATGGGGACTGGCCTTTCCTGAGGCCACCAGAGGGGTTCCCTGAGGTCCCCGTCGTAAGTCGAGAGCACCTGCCGCAACTCGAGTAAATCCAGGAGGTTTTCACCTCCAGGCGAGATGAGGCCCATTTCCGCTGAGGCTTCTCGAGGCCAATCACATCTAACCACTGGAACTTCCAAAGGGTCCTTCACACCCTTGCTGCAACTCAAGAAGTTCCCCGACATACCCGTCTCCACTCGAGAGGAAGCACGTGGGTCCCGCAAACATCCAGGGGAGCCCCGTTTCCGCCTCCTAGCTCGAGATGAGGGATCCTTTCCCTGTTTCGTAGGGAAAGAATTCTCGGCGTTCCCGTCGCATCTCAAGAGGAGGCGCTCTCCACAGGAAAGGCGAGAGGAACTCCAGGGTCGTGCCACCATTCCAAGAGTCCCCCAGATGTGTCAGTCCATTCCAGAGGAACCTGTTTTCCCTGCACTGCCTTGACGTTCAAGCCGAGGATCGACTCCCACCACGTGTGCACGTGGGACAGCCCTGTGGGAAAGCCTCGTGGGAAAGCCTCGTGGGAAAGACTCGAGGGAAAACCATAGATCCTTTGATCCACGCGGCGGACTGCGTGACACTGCTGCTACCGCTCTGGAGGAAAGCGCAAGTGCATGCCCGCATTCGAGACGAGGACTGACTCCCCTGGGGAGACTCCAGAAGTACCCCAAGATCCATTCAGCACTGGAGAGGAATCCTCAGGTTCCGGCCCCGACTCCACACAACGTCTTAGGCCCCGGCATCGACGGGAGAGGAATCCCGAGAGGCCCCCGAGGAACTCGCATGGGGACTGGCCTTTCCTGAGGCCACCAGAGCGGGTCCCTGAGGTCCCTGTCGTAAGTCGAGAGCACCTGCCGCAACTCGAGAAAATCCAGGAGGTTTTGCCCTCCAGGCGAGATGAGGCCCATTTCCGCTGAGGCTTCTCGAGGCCAATCACATCTAACCACTGGAACTTCCAAAGGGTCCTTCACACCCTTGCTGCAACTCAAGAAGTTCCCCGACATACCCGTCTCCACTCGAGAGGAAGCACGTGGGGTCCCGCACACATCCAGGGGAGCCCCGTTTACGCCTCCTAGCTCGAGATGAGGGATCCTTTCCCTGTTTCGTAGGGAAAGAATTCCCGGCGTTCCCGTCGCATCTCAAGAGGAGGCGCTCTCCACAGGAAAGGCGAGAGGAACTCCAGGGTCGTGACACCATTCCGAGAGTCCCCCAGATGTATCAGCCCATTCCAGAGGAACCTGTTTTCCCTGCACTGCCTTGACGTTCAAGCCGAGGATCGACCCCCACCACGTGTGCACGTGGGACAGCCCTGTGGGAAAGCCTCGGGGGAAAGCCTCGTGGGAAAGACTCGAGGGAAAACCATAGATCCTTTGATCCACGCGGCGGACTGCGTGACACTGCTGCTAACGCTCTGGAGGAAAGCGCATGTGCATGCCCGCATTCGAGACGAGGACTGACTTCCTTGGGGAGACTCCAGAAGTACCCCAAGATCCATGTCAGCACTGGAGAGGAATCCTCAGGTTCCGGCCCCGACTCCACACAAGGTCTTAGGCCCCGATATCGACGGGAGAGGAATCCCGAGAGGCCCCCGAGGAACTCGCATGGGGACTGGCCTTTCCTGAGGCCACCAGAGCGGGTCCTGAGTTCCCATCGTAAGTCGAGAGCACCTGCCGCAACTCGAGAAAATCCAGGAGGTTTTGCCCTCCAGGCGAGATGAGGCCCATTTCCGCTGAGGCTTCTCGAGGCCAATCACATCTAACCACTGGAACTTCCAAAGGGTCCTTCACACCCTTGCTGCAACTCAAGAAGTTCCCCGACATACCCGTCTCCACTCGAGAGGAAGCACGTGGGTCCCGCAAACATCCAGGGGAGCCCCGTTTCCGCCTCCTAGCTCGAGATGAGGGATCCTTTCCCTGTTTCGTAGGGAAAGAATTCTCGGCGTTCCCGTCGCATCTCAAGAGGAGGCGCTCTCCACAGGAAAGGCGAGAGGAACTCCAGGGTCGTGCCACCATTCCAAGAGTCCCCCAGATGTGTCAGTCCATTCCAGAGGAACCTGTTTTCCCTGCACTGCCTTGACGTTCAAGCCGAGGATCGACTCCCACCACGTGTGCACGTGGGACAGCCCTGTGGGAAAGCCTCGTGGGAAAGCCTCGTGGGAAAGACTCGAGGGAAAACCATAGATCCTTTGATCCACGCGGCGGACTGCGTGACACTGCTGCTACCGCTCTGGAGGAAAGCGCAAGTGCATGCCCGCATTCGAGACGAGGACTGACTCCCCTGGGGAGACTCCAGAAGTACCCCAAGATCCATGTCAGCACTGGAGAGGAATCCTCAGGTTCCGGCCCCGACTCCACACAACGTCTTAGGCCCCGGCATCGACGGGAGAGGAATCCCGAGAGGCCCCCGAGGAACTCGCATGGGGACTGGCCTTTCCTGAGGCCACCAGAGCGGGTCCCTGAGGTCCCCGTCGTAAGTCGAGAGCACCTGCCGCAACTCGAGAAAATCCAGGAGGTTTTGCCCTCCAGGCGAGATGAGGCACATTTCCGCTGAGGCTTCTCGAGGCCAATCACATCTAACCACTGGAACTTCCAAAGGGTCCTTCACACCCTTGCTGCAACTCAAGAAGTTCCCCGACATACCCGTCTCCACTCGAGAGGAAGCACGTGGGGTCCCGCACACATCCAGGGGAGCCCCGTTTACGCCTCCTAGCTCGAGATGAGGGATCCTTTCCCTGTTTCGTAGGGAAAGAATTCCCGGCGTTCCCGTCGCATCTCAAGAGGAGGCGCTCTCCACAGGAAAGGCGAGAGGAACTCCAGGGTCGTGACACCATTCCAAGAGTCCGCCAGATGTGTCAGTCCATTCCAGAGGAACCTGTTTTCCCTGCACTGCCTTGACGTTCAAGCCGAGGATCGACTCCCACCACGTGTGCACTTGGGACAGCCCTGTGGGAAAGCCTCGTGGGAAAGCCTCGTGGGAAAGACTCGAGGGAAAACCATAGATCCTTTGATCCACGTGGCGGACTGCGTGACACTGCTGCTACCGCTCTGGAGGAAAGCGCAAGTGCATGCCCGCATTCGAGACGAGGACTGACTCCCCTGGGGAGACTCCAGAAGTACCCCAAGATCCATGTCAGCACTGGAGAGGAATCCTCAGGTTCCGGCCCCGACTCCACACAAGGTCTTAGGCCCCGGCATCGACGGGAGAGGAATCCCGAGACGCCCCCGAGGAACTCGCATGGGGACTGGCCTTTCCTGAGGCCACCAGAGGGGTTCCCTGAGGTCCCCGTCGTAAGTCGAGAGCACCTGCCGCAACTCGAGAAAATCCAGGAGGTTTTGCCCTCCAGGCGAGATGAGGCCCATTTCCGCTGAGGCTTCTCGAGGCCAATCACATCTAACCACTGGAACTTCCAAAGGGTCCTTCACACCCTTGCTGCAACTCAAGAAGTTCCCCGACATACCCGTCTCCACTAGAGAGGAAGCACGTGGTGTCCCGCACACATCCAGGGGAGCCCCGTTTCGCCTCCTAGCTCGAGATGAGGGATCCTTCCCTGTTTCGTAGGGAAAGAATTCCCGGCGTTTCAGTCGCATCTCAAGAGGAGGCGCTCTCCACAGGAAAGGCGAGAGGAACTCCAGGGTCGTGACACCATTCCAAGAGTCCCCCAGATGTGTCAGTCCATTCCAGAGGAACCTGTTTTCCCTGCACTGCCTTGACGTTCAAGCCGAGGATCGACTCCCACCACGTGTGCACGTGGGACAGCCCTGTGGGAAAGCCTCGTGGGAAAGCCTCGTGGGAAAGACTCGAGGGAAAACCATAGATCCTTTGATCCACGCGGCGGACTGCGTGACACTGCTGCTACCGCTCTGGAGGAAAGCGCAAGTGCATGCCCGCATTCGAGACGAGGACTGACTCCCCTGGGGAGACTCCAGAAGTACCCCAAGATCCATGTCAGCACTGGAGAGGAATCCTCAGGTTCCGGCCCCGACTCCACACAAGGTCTTAGGCCCCGGCATCGACGGGCGAGGTATCCCGAGACGCCCCCGATGAACTCGCATGGGGACTGGCCTTTCCTGAGGCCACCAGAGCGGGTCCCTGAGGTCCCCGTCGTAAGTCGAGAGCACCTGCCGCAACTCGAGAAAATCCAGGAGGTTTTGCCCTCCAGGCGAGATGAGGCCCATTTCCGCTGAGGCTTCTCGAGGCCAATCACATCTAACCACTGGAACTTCCAAAGGGTCTTTCACACCCTTGCTGCAACTCAAGAAGTTCCCCGACATACCCGTCTCCACTCGAGAGGAAGCACGTGGTGTCCCGCACACATCCAGGGGAGCCCCGTTTCCGCCTCCTAGCTCGAGATGAGGGACCCTTTCCCTGTTTCGTAGGGAAAGAATTCCCGGCATTCCCGTCGCATCTCAAGAGGAGGCGCTCTCCTCAGGAAAGGCGAGAGGAACTCCAGGGTCGAGACACCATTCCAAGAGTCCCCCAGATGTGTCAGTCCATTCCCGAGGAACCTGTTTTCCCTGCACTGCCTTGACGTTCAAGCCGAGGATCGACTCCCACCACGTGTGCACGAGGGACAGCCCTGTGGGAAAGCCTCGTGGGAAAGCCTCGTGGGAAAGACTCGAGGGAAAACCATAGATCCTTTGATCCACGCGGAGGACTGCGTGACACTGCTGCTACCGCTCTGGAGGAAAGCGCAAGTGCATGCCCGCATTCGAGACGAGGACTGACTCCCCTGGGGAGACTCCAGAAGTACCCCAAGATCCATGGCAGCACTGGAGAGGAATCCTCAGGTTCCGGCCCGGAATCCACACAAGGTCTTAGGCCCCGGCATCGACGGGAGAGGAATCCCGAGAGGCCCCCGAGGAACTCGCATGGGGACTGGCCTTTCCTGAGGCCACCAGAGCGGGTCCCTGAGGTCCCCGTCGTAAGTCGAGAGCACCTGCCGCAACTCGAGAAAATCCAGGAGGTTTTGCCCTCCAGGCGAGATGAGGCCCATTTCCGCTGAGGCTTCTCGAGGCCAATCACATCTAACCACTGGAACTTCCAAAGGGTCCTTCACACCCTTGCTGCAACTCAAGAAGTTCCCCGACATACCCGTCTCCACTCGAGAGGAAGCACGTGGGGTCCCGCACACATCCAGGGGAGCCCCGTTTCCGCCTCCTAGCTCGAGATGAGGGATCTTTCCCTGTTTCGTAGGGAAAGAATTCCCGGCGTTTCAGTCGCATCTCAAGAGGAGGCGCTCTCCACAGGAAAGGCGAGAGGAACTCCAGGGTCGTGACACCATTCCAAGAGTCCCCCAGATGTGTCAGTCCATTCCAGAGGAACCTGTTTTCCCTGCACTGCCTTGACGTTCAAGCCGAGGATCGACTCCCACCACGTGTGCACGTGGGACAGCCCTGTGGGAAAGCCTCGTGGGAAAGCCTCGTGGGAAAGACTCGAGGGAAAACCATAGATCCTTTGATCCCCGCGGCGGACTGCGTGACACTGCTGCTACCGCTCTGGAGGAAAGCGCAAGTGCATGCCCGCATTCGAGACGAGGACTGACTCCCCTGGGGAGACTCCAGAAGTACCCCAAGATCCATGTCAGCACTGGAGAGGAATCCTCAGGTTCCGGCCCCGACTCCACACAAGGTCTTAGGCCCCGGCATCGACGGGAGAGGAATCCCGAGACGCCCCCGAGGAACTCGCATGGGGACTGGCCTTTCCTGAGCCCACCAGAGCGGGTCCCTGAGGTCCCCGTCGTAAGTCGAGAGCACCTGCCGCAACTCGAGAAAATCCAGGAGGTTTTGCCCTCCAGGCGAGATGAGGCCCATTTCCGCTGAGGCTTCTCGAGGCCAATCACATCTAACCACTGGAACTTCCAAAGGGTCTTTCACACCCTTGCTGCAACTCAAGAAGTTCCCCGACATACCCGTCTCCACTCGAGAGGAAGCACGTGGTGTCCCGCACACATCCAGGGGAGCCCCGTTTCCGCCTCCTAGCTCGAGATGAGGGATCCTTTCCCTGTTTCGTAGGGAAAGAATTCCCGGCGTTCCCGTAGCATCTCAAGAGGAGGCGCTCTCCACAGGAAAGGCGAGAGGAACTCCAGGGTCGAGACACCATTCCAAGAGTCCCCCAGATGTGTCAGTCCATTCCAGAGGAACCTGTTTTCCCTTCACTGCCTTGACGTTCAAGCCGAGGATCGACTCCCACCACGTGTGCACGTGGGACAGCCCTGTGGGAAAGCCTCGTGGGAAAGCCACGTGGGAAAGACTCGAGGGAAAACCATAGATCCTTTGATCCACGCGGCGGACTGCGTGACACTGCTGCTACCGCGCTGGAGGAAAGCGCAAGTGCATGCCCGCATTCGAGACGAGGACTGACTCCCCTGGGGAGACTCCAGAAGTACCCCAAGATCCATGTCAGCACTGGAGAGGAATCCTCAGGTTCCGGCCCCGACTCCACACAAGGTCTTAGGCCCCGGCATCGATGGGAGAGGAATCCCGAGAGGCCCCCGAGGAACTCGCATGGGGACTGGCCTTTCCTGAGGCCACCAGAGCGGGTCCATGAGGTCCCCGTCGTAAGTCGAGAGCACCTGCCGCAACTCGAGAAAATCCAGGAGGTTTTTTTCCTCTAGGCGTGATGAGGCCCATTTCCGCTGAGGCTTCACGAGTCCAATCACATCTAACCACTGAAACTTCCAAAGGGTCCTTCACACCATTGCTGCAACTCAAGAAGTTCCCCGACATACCCGTCTCTACTCGAGAGGAAGCACGTGGGGTCCCGCACACATCCAGGGGAGCCCCGTTTCCGCCTCCTAGCTCGAGATGAGGGATCCTTTCCCTGTTTCGTAGGGAAAGAATTCCCGGCGTTCCCGTCGCATCTCAAGAGGAGGCGCTCTCCACAGGAAAGGCGAGAGGAACTCCAGGGTCGTGACACCATTCCAAGAGTCCCCCGATGTGTCAGTCCATTCCAGAGGAACCTGTTTTCCCTGCACTGCCTTGACGTTCAAGCCGAGGATCGACTCCCACCACGTGTGCACGTGGGACAGCCCTGTGGGAAAGCCTCGTGGGAAAGCCTCGTGGGAAAGTCTCGAGGGAAAACCATAGATCCTTTGATCCACGCGGCGGACTGCGTGACACTGCTGCTACCGCTCTGGAGGAAAGCGCAAGTGCATGCCCGCATTCGAGACGAGGACTGACTCCCCTGGGGAGACTCCAGAAGTACCCCAAGATCCATGTCAGCACTGGAGAGGAATCCTCAGGTTCCGGTCCCGACTCCACACAAGGTCTTAGGCCCCGGCATCGACGGGAGAGGAATCCCGAGAGGCCCCCGAGGAACTCGCATGGGGACTGGCCTTTCCTGAGGCCACCAGAGCGGGTCCCTGAGGTCCCCGTCGTAAGTCGAGAGCACCTGCCGCAACTCGAGAAAATCCAGGAGGTTTTGCCCTCCAGGCGAGATGAGGCCCATTTCCGCTGAGGCTTCTCGAGGCCAATCACATCTAACCACTGGAACTTCCAAAGGGTCCTTCACACCCTTGCTGCAACTCAAGAAGTTCCCCGACGTACCCGTCTCCACTGGAGAGGAAGCACGTGGTGTCCCGCACACATCCAGGGGAGCCCCGTTTCGCCTCCTAGCTCGAGATGAGGGATCCTTTCCCTGTTTCGTAGGGAAAGAATTCCCGGCGTTCCCGTCGCATCTCAAGAGGAGGCGCTCTCCACAGGAAAGGCGAGAGGAACTCCAGGGTCGTGCCACCATTCCAAGAGTCCCCCAGATGTGTCAGCCCATTCCAGAGGAACCTGTTTTCCCTGCACTGCCTTGATGTTCAAGCCGAGGATCGACTCCCACCACGTGTGCACGTGGGACAGCCCTGTGGGAAAGCCTCGTGGGAAAGCCTCGTGGGAAAGACTCGAGGGAAAACCATAGATCCTTTGATTCACGCGGCGGACTGCGTGACACTGCTGCTACCCCTCTGGAGGAGAGCGCAAGTGCATGCCCGCATTCGAGACGAGGACTGACTCCCCTGGGGAGACTCCAGAAGTACCCCAAGATCCATGTCAGCACTGGAGAGGAATCCTCAGGTTCCGGCCCCGACTCCACACAAGGTCTTAGGCCCCGGCATCGACGGGAGAGGAATCCCGAGAGGCCCCCGAGGAACTCGCATGGGGACTGGCCTTTCCTGAGGCCACCAGAGCGGGTCCCTGAGGTCCCCGTCGTAAGTCGAGAGCACCTGCCGCAACTCGAGAAAATCCAGGAGGTTTTGCCCTCCAGGCGTGATGAGGCCCATTTCCGCTGAGGCTTCTCGAGTCCAATCACATCTAACCACTGGAACTTCCAAAGGGTCCTTCACACCCTTGCTGCAACTCAAGAAGTTCCCCGACATACCCGTCTCCACTCGAGAGGAAGCACGTGGGGTCCCGCACACATCCAGGGGAGCCCCGTTTCCGCCTCCTAGCTCGAGATGAGGGATCCTTTCCCTGTTTCGTAGGGAAAGAATTCCCGGCGTTCCCGTCGCATCTCAAGAGGAGGTGCTCTCCACAGGAAAGGCGAGAGGAACTCCAGGGTCGTGCCACCATTCCGAGAGTCCCCCAGATGTATCAGCCCATTCCAGAGGAACCTGTTTTCCCTGCACTGCCTTGACGTTCAAGCCGAGGATCGACTCCCACCACGTGTGCACGTGGGACAGCCCTGTGGGAAAGCCTCGGGGGAAAGCCTCGTGGGAAAGACTCGAGGGAAAACCATAGATCCTTTGATCCACGCGGCGGACTGCGTGACACTGCTGCTACCGCTCTGGAGGAAAGCGCATGTGCATGCCCGCATTCGAGACGAGGACTGACTTCCTTGGGGAGACTCCAGAAGTACCCCAAGATCCATGTCAGCACTGGAGAGGAATCCTCAGGTTCCGGCCCCGACTCCACACAAGGTCTTAGGCCCCAGCATCGACGGGAGAGGAATCCCGAGAGGCCCCCGAGGAACTCGCATGGGGACTGGCCTTTCCTGAGGCCACCAGAGCGGGTCCCTGAGTTCCCATCGTATGTCGAGAGCACCTGCCGCAACTCGAGAAAATCCAGGAGGTTTTGCCCTCCAGGCGAGATGAGGCCCATTTCCGCTGAGGCTTCTCGAGGCCAATCACATCTAACCACTGGAACTTCCAAAGGGTCCTTCACACCCTTGCTGCAACTCAAGAAGTTCCCCGACATACCCGTCTCCACTCGAGAGGAAGCACGTGGGTCCCGCAAACATCCAGGGGAGCCCCGTTTCCGCCTCCTAGCTCGAGATGAGGGATCCTTTCCCTGTTTCGTAGGGAAAGAATTCTCGGCGTTCCCGTCGCATCTCAACAGGAGGCGCTCTCCACAGGAAAGGCAAGAGGAACTCCAGGGTCGTGACACCATTCCAAGAGTCCCCCAGATGTGTCAGTCCATTCCAGAGGAACCTGTTTTCCCTGCACTGCCTTGACGTTCAAGCCGAGGATCGACTCCCACCACGTGTGCACGTGGGACAGCCCTATGGGAAAGCCTCGTGGGAAAGCCTCGTGGGAAAGACTCGAGGGAAAACCATAGATCCTTTGATAGACGCGGCGGACTGCGTGACACTGCTGCTACCGCTCTGGAGGAAAGCGCAAGTGCATGCCCGCATTCGAGACGAGGACTGACTCCCCTGGGGAGACTCCAGAAGTACCCCAAGATCCATGTCAGCACTGGAGAGGAATCCTCAGGTTCCGGCCCCGACTCCACACAACGTCTTAGGCCCCGGCATCGATGGGAGAGGAATCCCGAGAGGCCCCCGAGGAACTCGCATGGGGACTGGCCTTTCCTGAGGCCACCAGAGCGGGTCCCTGAGGTCCCCGTCGTAAGTCGAGAGCACCTGCCGCAACTCGAGAAAATCCAGGAGGTTTTGCCCTCCAGGCGAGATGAGGCACATTTCCGCTGAGGCTTCTCGAGGCCAATCACATCTAACCACTGGAACTTCCAAAGGGTCCTTCACACCCTTGCTGCAACTCAAGAAGTTCCCCGACATACCCGTCTCCACTCGAGAGGAAGCACGTGGGGTCCCGCACACATCCAGGGGAGCCCCGTTTACGCCTCCTAGCTCGAGATGAGGGATCCTTTCCCTGTTTCGTAGGGAAAGAATTCCCGGCGTTCCCGTCGCATCTCAAGAGGAGGCGCTCTCCACAGGAAAGGCGAGAGGAACTCCAGGGTCGTGACACCATTCCAAGAGTCTGCCAGATGTGTCAGTCCATGCCAGAGGAACCTGTTTTCCCTGCACTGCCTTGACGTTCAAGCCGAGGATCGACTCCCACCACGTGTGCACGTGGGACAGCCCTGTGGGAAAACCTCGTGGGAAAGCCTCGTGGGAAAGACTCGAGGGAAAACCATAGATCCTTTGATCCACCCGGCGGACTGCGTGACACTGCTGCTACCGCTCTGGAGGAAAGCGCAAGTGCATGCCCGCATTCGAGACGAAGACTGACTCCCCTGGGGAGACTCCAGAAGTTTCCCAAGATCCATGTCAGCACTGGAGAGGAATCCTCATGTTCCGGCCCCGACTCCACACAAGGTCTTAGGCCCCGGCATCGACGGGAGAGGAATCCCGAGAGGCCCCCGAGGAACTCGCATGGGGACTGGCCTTTCCTGAGCCCACCAGAGCGGGTCCCTGAGGTCCCCGTCGTAAGTCGAGAGCACCTGCCGCAACTCGAGAAAATCCAGGAGGTTTTGCCCTCCAGGCGAGATGAGGCCCATTTCCGCTGAGGCTTCTCGAGGCCAATCACATCTAACCACTGGAACTTCCAAAGGGTCCTTCACACCATTGCTGCAACTCAAGAAGTTCCCCGACATACCCGTCTCCACTCGAGAGGAAGCACGTGGGTTCCCGCACACATCCAGGGGAGCCTCGTTTCCGCCTCCTAGCTCGAGATGAGGGATCCTTTCCCTGTTTCAAAGGGAAAGAATTCCCGGCGTTCCCGTCGCATCTCAAGAGGAGGCGCTCTCTTCAGGAAAGGCGAGAGGAACTCCAGGGTCGAGACACCATTCCAAGAGTCCCCCAGATGTGTCAGTCCATTCCAGAGGAACCTGTTTTCCCTGCACTGCCTTGACGTTCAAGCCGAGGATCGACTCCCACCACGTGTGCACGTGGGACAGCCCTGTGGGAAAGCCTCGTGGGAAAGCCTCGTGGGAAAGACTCGAGGGAAAACCATAGATCCTTTGATCCACGCGGCGGACTGCGTGACACTGCTGCTACCGCTCTGGAGGAAAGCGCAAGTGCATGCCCGCATTCGAGACGAGGACTGACTCCCCTGGGGAGACTCCAGAAGTACCCCAAGATCCATGTCAGCACTGGAGAGGAATCCTCAGGTTCCGGCCCCGACTCCACACAAGGTCTTAGGCCCCGGCATCGACGGGAGAGAAATCCTGAGAGGCCCCCGAGGAACTCGCATGGGGACTGGCCTTTCATGAGGCCACCAGAGCGGGTCCCTGAGGTCCCCGTCGTAAGTCGAGAGCACCTGCCGCAACTCGAGAAAATCCAGGAGGTTTTGCCCTCCAGGCGAGATGAGGCCCATTTCCGCTGAGGCTTCTCGAGGCCAATCACATCTAACCACTGGAACTTCCAAAGGGTCCTTCACACCCTTGCTGCAACTCAAGAAGTTCCCCGACATACCCGTCTCCACTCGAGAGGAAGCACGTGGGGTCCCGCACACATCCAGGGGAGCCCCGTTTACGCCTCCTAGCTCGAGATGAGGGATCCTTTCCCTGTTTCGTAGGGAAAGAATTCCCGGCGTTCCCGTCGCATCTCAAGAGGAGGCGCTCTCCACAGGAAAGGCGAGAGGAACTCCAGGGTCGTGACACCATTCCAAGAGTCCGCCAGATGTGTCAGTCCATTCCAGAGGAACCTGTTTTCCCTGCACTGCCTTGACGTTCAAGCCGAGGATCGACTCCCAACACGTGTGCACGTGGGACAGCCCTGTGGGAAAACCTCGTGGGAAAGCCTCGTGGGAAAGACTCGAGGGAAAACCATAGATCCTTTGATCCACCCGGCGGACTGCGTGACACTGCTGCTACCGCTCTGGAGGAAAGCGCAAGTGCATGCCCGCATTCGAGACGAAGACTGACTCCCCTGGGGAGACTCCAGAAGTTTCCCAAGATCCATGTCAGCACTGGAGAGGAATCCTCATGTTCCGGCCCCGACTCCACACAAGGTCTTAGGCCCCGGCATCGACGGGAGAGGAATCCCGAGAGGCCCCCGAGGAACTCGCATGGGGACTGGCCTTTCCTGAGGCCACCAGAGCGGGTCCCTGAGGTCCCCGTCGTAAGTCGAGAGCACCTGCCGCAACTCGAGAAAATCCAGGAGGTTTTGCCCTCCAGGCGAGATGAGGCCCATTTCCGCTGAGGCTTCTCGAGGCCAATCACATCTAACCACTGGAACTTCCAAAGGGTCCTTCACACCATTGCTGCAACTCAAGAAGTTCCCCGACATACCCGTCTCCACTCGAGAGGAAGCACGTGGGTTCCCGCACACATCCAGGGGAGCCCCGTTTCCGCCTCCTAGCTCGAGATGAGGGATCCTTTCCCTGTTTTGTAGGGAAAGAATTCCCGGCGTTCCCGTCGCATCTCAAGAGGAGGCGCTCTCTACAGGAAAGGCGAGAGGAACTCCAGGGTCGAGACACCATTCCAAGAGTCCCCCAGATGTGTCAGTCCATTCCAGAGGAACCTGTTTTCCCTGCACTGCCTTGACGTTCAAGCCGAGGATCGACTCCCACCACGTGTGCACGTGGGACAGCCCTGTGGGAAAGCCTCGTGGGAAAGCCTCGTGGGAAAGACTCGAGGGAAAAGCATAGATCCTTTGATCCACGCGGCGGACTGCGTGACACTGCTGCTACCGCTCTGGAGGAAAGCGCAAGTGCATGCCCGCATTCGAGACGAGGACTGACTCCCCTGGGGAGACTCCAAAAGTACCCCAAGATCCATGTCAGCACTGGAGAGGAATCCTCAGGTTCCGGCCCCGACTCCACACAAGGTCTTAGGCCCCGGCATCGACGGGAGAGGAATCCCGAGAGGCCCCCGAGGAACTCGCATGGGGACTGGCCTTTCATGAGGCCACCAGAGCGGGTCCCTGAGGTCCCCGTCGTAAGTCGAGAGCACCTGCCGCAACTCGAGAAAATCCAGGAGGTTTTGCCCTCCAGGCGAGATGAGGCCCATTTCCGCTGAGGCTTCTCGAGGCCAATCACATCTATCCACTGAAACTTCCAAAGGGTCCTTCACACCCTTGCTGCAACTCAAGAAGTTCCCCGACTTACCCGTCTCCACTCGAGAGGAAGCACGTGGGGTCCCGCACACATCCAGGGGAGCCCCGTTTCCGCCTCCTAGCTCGAGATGAGGGATCCTTACCCTGTTTCGTGGGGAAAGAATTCCCGACGTTCCCGTCGCATCTCAAGAGGAGGCGCTCTCCACAGGAAAGGCGAGAGGAACTCCAGGGTCGAGACACCATTCCAAGAGTCCCCCAGATGTGTCAGTCCATTCCAGCGGAACCTGTTTTCCCTGCACTGCCTTGACGTTCAAGCTGAGGATCGACTCCCACCACGTGTGCACGTGGGACAGCCCTGTGGGAAAGCCTCGTGGGAAAGCCTCGTGGGAAAGACTCGTGGGAAAACCATAGATCCTTTGATCCACGCGGCGGACTGCGTGACACTGCTGCTACCGCTCTGGAGGAAAGTGCAAGTGCATGCCCGCTTTCGAGACGAGCACTGACTCCCCTGGGGAGACTCCAGAAGTACCCCAAGATCCATGTCAGCACTGGAGAGGTATCCTCAGGTTCCGGCCCCGACTCCACACAAGGTCTTAGGCCCCGGCATCGACGGGAGAGGAATCCCGAGAGGCCCCCGAGGAACTCGCATGGGGACCGGCCTTTCCTGAGGCCACCAGAGCGGGTCCCTGAGGTCCCCGTCGTAAGTCGAGAGCACCTGCCGCAACTCGAGAAAATCCAGGAGGTTTTGCCCTCCAGGCGAGAAGAGGCCCATTTCCGCTGAGGCTTCTCGAGGCCAATCACATCTAACCACTGGAACTTCCAAAGGGTCCTTCACACCCTTGCTGCAACTCAAGAAGTTCCCCGACATACCCGTCTCCACTCGAGAGGAAGCACGTGGGGTCCCGCACACATCCAGGGGAGCCCCGTTTCCGCCTCCTAGCTCGAGATGAGGGATCCTTTCCCTTTTTCGTAGGGAAAGAATTCCCGGCGTTCCCGTCGCATCTCAAGAGGAGGCGCTCTCCACAGGAAAGGCGAGAGGAACTCCAGGGTCATGCCACCATTCGAAGAGTCCACCAGATGTGTCAGTCCATTCCAGAGGAACCTGTTTTCCCTGCACTGCCTTGACGTTCAAGCCGAGGATTGACTCCCACCACGTGTGCACGTGGGACAGCCCTGTGGGAAAGCCTCGTGGGAAAGCCTCGTGGGAAAGACTCGAGGGAAAACCATAGATCCTTTGATCCACGCGGCGGACTGCGTGACACTGCTGCTACCACTCTGGAGGAAAGCGCAAGTGCATGCCCGCATTCGAGACGAGGACAGACTCCCATGGGGAGACTCCAGAAGTACATCAAGATCCATGTCAGCACTGGAGAGGAATCCTCAGGTTCCGGCCCCGACTCCACACAAGGTCTTAGGCCCCGGCATCGATGGGAGAGGAACCCCGAGAGACCCCCGAGGAAGTGGCATGGGGACTGGCCTTTCCTGAGGCCACCATAGCGGGTCCCTGAGGTCCCCGTCGTAAGTCGAGAGCACCTGCCGCAACTCGCGAAAATCCAGGAGGTTTTGCCCTCCAGGCGAGATGAGGCCCATTTCCGCTGAGGCGTCTCGAGGCCAATCACGTCTAACCACTGGAACTTCAAAAGGGTCCTTCACACCCTTGCTGCAACTCAAGAAGTTCCCCGACATACCCGTCTCCATTCGAGAGGAAGCACGTGGGGTCCCGCACACATCCAGGGGAGCCCCGTTTCTTCCTCCTAGCTGCAGATGAGGGATCCTTTCCCTGTTTCGTAGGGAAAGAATTCCCGGCGTTCCCGTCGCATCTCAAGAGGAGGCGCTCTCCACAGGAAAGGCGAGAGGAACTGAAGGGTGGTGCCACCATTCCAAGAGTCCCCCAGATGTGTCAGTCCATTCCAGAGGAACCTGTTTTCCCTGCACTGCCTTGACTTTCAAGCCGAGGATCGACTCCCACCACGTGTGCACGTGGGACAGCCCTGTGGGAAAGCCTCGTGGGAAAGCCTCGTGGGAAAGACTCGAGGGAAAACCATAGATCCTTTGATCCACGCGGCGGACTGCGTGACACTGCTGCTACCGCTCTGGAGGAAAGCGCAAGTGCATGCCCGCATTCGAGACGAGGACTGACTCCCCTCGGGAGACTCCAGAAGTACCCCAAGATCCATGTCAGCACTGGAGAGGAATCCTCAGGTTCCGGCCCCGACTCCACACAAGGTCTTAGGCCCCGGCATCGACGGGAGAGGAATCCCGAGAGGCCCCCGAGGAACTCGCATGGGGACTGGCCTTTCCTGAGGCCACCAGAGCGGGTCCCTGAGGTCCCCGTCGTAAGTCGAGAGCACCTGCCGCAACTCGAGAAAATCCAGGAGGTTTTGCCCTCCAGGCGAGATGAGGCCCATTTCCGCTGAGGCTTCTCGAGGCTAATCACGTCTAACCACTGGAACTTCCAAAGGGTCCTTCACAGCCTTGCTGCAACTCAAGAAGTTCCCCGACATACCCGTCTCCACTCGAGAGGAAACACGTGGGGTCCCGCACACATCCAGGGGAGCCCCGTTTCCGCCTCCTAGCTCGAGATGAGGGATCCTTTCCCTGTTTCGTAGGGAAAGAATTCCCGGCGTTCCCGTCGCATCTCAAGAGGAGGCGCTCTCCACAGGAAAGGCGAGAGGAACTGAAGGGTGGTGCCACCATTCCAAGAGTCCCCCAGATCTGTCAGTCCATTCCAGAGGAACCTTTTTTCCCTGCACTGCCTTGACTTTCAAGCCGAGGATCGACTCCCACCACGTGTGCACGTGGGACAGCCCTGTGGGAAAGCCTCGTGGGAAAGCCTCGTGGGAAAGACTCGAGGGAAAACCATAGATCCTTTGATCCACGCGGCGGACTGCGTGACACTGCTGCTACCGCTCTGGAGGAAAGCGCAAGTGCATGCCCGCATTCGAGACGAGGACTGACTCCCCTGGGGAGACTCCAGAAGTACCCCAAGATCCATGTCAGCACTGGAGAGGAATCCTCAGGTTCCGGCCCCGACTCCACACAAGGTCTTAGGCCCCGGCATCGACGGGAGAGGAATCCCGAGAGGCCCCCGAGGAACTCGCATGGGGACTGGCCTTTCCTGAGGCCACCAGAGCGGATCCCTGAGGTCCCCGTCGTAAGTCGAGAGCACCTGCTGCAACTCGAAAAAATCCAGGAGGTTTTGCCCTCCAGGCGAGATGAGGCCCATTTCCGCTGAGGCTTCTCGAGGCCAATCACATCTAACCACTGGAAATTCCAAAGGGTCTTTCACACCCTTGCTGCAACTCAAGAAGTTCCCCGACATACCCGTCTGCACTCGAGAGGAAGCACGTGGTGTCCCGCACACATCCAGGGGAGCCCCGTTTCCGCCTCCTAGCTCGAGATGAGGGATTATTTCCCTGTTTCGTAGGGAAAGAATTCCCGGCGTTCCCGTCGCATCTCAAGAGGAGGCGCTCTCCACAGGAAAGGCGAGAGGAACTGAAGGGTCGTGCCACCATTTCAAGAGTCCCCCAGATGTGTCAGTCCATTCCAGAGGAACCTGTTTTCCCTGCACTGCCTTGACGTTCGAGCCGAGGATCGACTCCCACCACGTGTGCACGTGGGACAGCCCTGTGGGAAAGCCTCGTGGGAAAGCCTCGTGGGAAAGACTCGAGGGAAAACCATAGATCCTTTGATCCACGCGGCGGACTGCGTGACACTGATGCTACCGCTCTGGAGGAAAGCGCAAGTGCATGCCCGCATTCGAGACGAGGACTTACTCCCCTGGGGAGACTCCAGAAGTACCCCAAGATCCATGTCAGCACTGGAGAGGAATCCTCAGGTTCCGGCCCCGACTCCACACAAGGTCTTAGGCCCCGGCATCGACGGGAGAGGAATCCCGAGAGGCCCCCGAGGAACTCGCATGGGGACTGGCCTTTCCTGAGGCCACCAGAGCGGGTCCCTGAGGTCCCCGTCGTAAGTCGAGAGCACCTGCCGCAACTCGAGAAAATCCAGGAGGTTTTGCCCTCCAGGCGAGATGAGGCCCATTTCCGCTGAGGCTTCTCGAGGCTAATCACATCTAACCACTGGAACTTCCAACGGGTCCTTCACACCCTTGCTGCAACTGAAGCAGCTCCCCGACATACCCGTCTCCACTCGAGAGGAAGCACGTGGGGTCCCGCACACATCCAGGGGAGCCCCTTTTCCGCCTCCTAGCTCGAGATGAGGGATCCTTTCCCTGTTTCGTAGGGAAAGAATTCCCGGCGTTCCCGTCGTATCTCAAGAGGTGGCCCTCTCCACAGTAAAGGCGAGAGGAACTCCAGGGTCGTGGCACCATTCCAAGAGACCCCCAGATGTGTCAGTCCATTCCAGAGGAACCTGTTTTCCCTGCACTGCCTTGACGTTCAAGCCGAGGATCGACTCCCACCACGTGTGCACGTGGGACAGCCCTGTGGGAAAGCCTCGTGGGAAAGCCTCGTGGGAAAGACTCGAGGGAAAACCATAGATCCTTTGATCCACGCGGCGGACTGCGTGACACTGCTGCTACCGCTCTGGAGGAAAGCGCAAGTGCATGCCCGCATTCGAGACGAGGACTGACTCCCCTGGGGAGACTCCAGAAGTACCCCAAGATCCATGTCAGCACTGGGGAGGAATCCTCAGGTTCCGGCCCAGACTCCACACAAGGTCTTAGGCCCCGGCATCGACGGGAGAGGAATCCCGAGAGGCCCCCGAGGAACTCGCATGGGGACTGGCCTTTCCTGAGGCCACCAGAGCGGGTCCCTGAGGTCCCCATCGTAAGTCGAGAGCACCTGCCGCAACTCGAGAAAATCCAGGAGGTTTTGCCCTCCAGGCGAGATGAGGCCCATTTCCGCTGAGGCTTCTCGAGGCTAATCACGTCTAACCACTGGAACTTCCAAAGGGTCCTTCACACCCTTGCTGCAACTCAAGAAGTTCCCCGACATACCCGTCTCCACTCGAGAGGAAACACGTGGGGTCCCGCACACATCCAGGGGAGCCCCGTTTGCGCCTCCTAGCTCGAGATGAGGGATCCTTTCCCTGTTTCGTAGGGAAAGAATTCCCGGCGTTCCCGTCGCATCTCAAGAGGAGGCGCTCTCCACAGGAAAGGCGAGAGGAACTACAGGGTCGTGCCACCATTCCAAGAGTCCCCCAGATGTGTCAGTCCATTCCAGAGGAACCTGTTTTCCCTGCACTGCCTTGACGTTCAAGCCGAGGATCGACTCCCACCACGTGTGCACGTGGGACAGCCCTGTGGGAAAGCCTCGTGGGAAAGCCTCGTGGGAAAGACTCGAGGGAAAACCATAGATCCTTTGATCCACGCGGCGGACTGCGTGACACTGCTGCTACCGCTCTGGAGGAAAGCGCAAGTGCATGCCCACATTCGAGACGAGGACTGACTCCCCTGGGGAGACTCCAGAAGTACCCCAAGATCCATGTCAGCACTGGAGAGGAATCCTCAGGTTCCGGCCCCGACTCCACACAAGGTCTTAGGCCCCGGCATCGACGGGAGAGGAATCCCGAGAGGCCCCCGAGGAACTCGCATGGGGACTGGCCTTTCCTGAGGTCACCAGAGCGGGTCCCTGAGGTCCCCGTCGTAAGTCGAGAGCACCTGCCGCAACTCGAGCAAATCCAGGAGGTTTTGCCCTCCAGGCGAGATGAGGCCCATTTCCGCTGAGGCTTCTCCAGCCTAATCACGTCTAACCACTGGAACTTCCAAAGGGTCCTTCACACCCTTGCTGCAACTCAAGAAGTTCCCCGACATACCCGTCTCCACTCGAGAGGAAGCCCGTGGGGTCCCGCACACATCCAGGGGAGCCCCGTTTCCGCCTCCTAGCTCGAGATGAGGGATCCTTACCCTGTTTCGTGGGGAAAGAATTCCCGACGTTCCCGTCGCATCTCAAGAGGAGGCGCTCTCCACAGGAAAGGCGAGAGGAACTCCAGGGTCGAGACACCATTCCAAGAGTCCCCCAGATGTGTCAGTCCATTCCAGCGGAACCTGTTTTCCCTGCACTGCCTTGACGTTCAAGCTGAGGATCGACTCCCACCACGTGTGCACGTGGGACAGCCCTGTGGGAAAGCCTCGTGGGAAAGCCTCGTGGGAAAGACTCGAGGGAAAACCATAGATCCTTTGATCCACGCGGCGGACTGCGTGACACTGCTGCTACCGCTCTGGAGGAAAGTGCAAGTGCATGCCCGCTTTCGAGACGAGCACTGACTCCCCTGGGGAGACTCCAGAAGTACCCCAAGATCCATGTAAGCACTGGAGAGGTATCCACAGGTTCCGGCCCCGACTCCACACAAGGTCTTAGGCCCCGGCATCGACGGGAGAGGAATCCCGAGAGGCCCCCGAGGAACTCGCATGGGGACCGGCCTTTCCTGAGGCCACCAGAGCGGGTCCCTGAGGTCCCCGTCGTAAGTCGAGAGCACCTGCCGCAACTCGAGAAAATCCAGGAGGTTTTGCCCTCCAGGCGAGAAGAGGCCCATTTCCGCTGAGGCTTCTCGAGGCCAATCACCTCTAACCACTGGAACTTCCAAAGGGTCCTTCACACCCTTGCTGCAACTCAAGAAGTTCCCCGACATACCCGTCTCCACTCGAGAGGAAGCACGTGGTGTCCCGCACACATCCAGGGGAGCCCCGTTTCCGCCTCCTAGCTCGAGATGAGGGATCCTTTCCCTGTTTCGTAGGGAAAGAATTCCCGGCGTTCCCGTCGCATCTCAAGAGGAGGCGCTCTCCACAGGAAAGGCGAGAGGAACTCCAGGGTCATGCCACCATTCGAAGAGTCCCCCAGATGTGTCAGTCCATTCCAGAGGAACCTGTTTTCCCTGCACTGCCTTGACGTTCAAGCCGAGGATCGACTCCCACCACGTGTGCACGTGGGACAGCCCTGTGGGAAAGCCTCGTGGGAAAGCCTCGTGGGAAAGACTCGAGGGAAAACCATAGATCCTTTGATCCACGCGGCGGACTGCGTGACAATGCTGCTTCCGCTCTGGAGGAAAGCGCAAGTGCATGCCCGCATTCGAGACGAGGACTGACTCCCCTGGGGAGACTCCAGAAGTACCCCAAGATCCATGTCAGCACTGGAGAGGAATCCTCAGGTTCCGGCCCCGACTCCACACAAGGTCTTAGGCCCCGGCATCGACGGGAGAGGAATCCCGAGAGGCCCCCGAGGAACTCGCATGGGGACTGGCCTTTCCTGAGGCCACCAGAGCGGGTCCCTGAGGTCCCCGTCGTAAGTCGAGAGCACCTGTCGCAACTCGAGAAAATCCAGGAGGTTTTGCCCTCCAGGCGAGATGAGGCCCATTTCCGCTGAGGCTTCTCGAGGCCAATCATATCTAACCACTGGAAATTCCAAAGGGTCCTTCACACCCTTGCTGCAACTCTAGAAGTTCCCCGACATACCCGTCTCCACTCGAGAGGAAGCACGTGGGGTCCCGCACACATCCAGGGGAGCCCCGTTTCCGCCTCCTAGCTCGAGATGAGGGATCCTTTCCCTGTTTCGTAGGGAAAGAATTCCCGGCGTTCCCGTCGCATCTCAAGAGGAGGCGCTCTCCACAGGAAAGGCGAGAGGAACTGAAGGGTCGTGCCACCATTCCAAGAGTCCCCCAGATGTGTCAGTCCATTCCAGAGGAACCTGTTTTCCCTGCACTGCCTTGACGTTCGAGCCGAGGATCGACTCCCACCACGTGTGCACATGGGACAGCCCTGTGGGAAAGCCTCGTGGGAAAGCCTCGTGGGAAAGACTCGAGGGAAAACCATAGATCCTTTGATCCACGCGGCGGACTGCGTGACACTGCTGCTACCGCTCTGGAGGAAAGCGCAAGTGCATGCCCGCATTCGAGACGAGGACTTACTCCCCTGGGGAGACTCCAGAAGTACCCCAAGATCCATATCAGCACTGGAGAGGAATCCTCAGGTTCCGGCCCCGACTCCACACAAGGTCTTAGGCCCTGGCATTGACGGGAGAGGAATCCCGAGAGGCCCCCGAGGAACTCGCATGGGGACTGGCCTTTCCTGAGGCCACCAGAGCGGGTCCCTGAGGTCCCCATCGTAAGTCGAGAGCACCTGCCGCAACTCGAGAAAATCCAGGAGGTTTTGCCCTCCAGGCGAGATGAGGCCCATTTCCGCTGAGGCTTCTCGAGGCTAATCACATCTAACCACTTGAACTTCCAACGGGTCCTTCACACCCTTGCTGCAACTGAAGCAGTTCCCCGACATACCCGTCTCCACTCGAGAGGAAGCACGTGGGGTCCCGCACACATCCAGGGGAGCCCCTTTTCCGCCTCCTAGCTCGAGATGAGGGATCCTTTCCCTGTTTCGTAGGGAAAGAATTCCCGGCGTTCCCGTCGTATCTCAAGAGGTGGCGCTCTCCACATTAAAGGCAAGAGGAAATCCAGGGTCGTGGCACCATTCCAAGAGACCCCCAGATGTGTCAGTCCATTCCAGAGGAACCTGTTTTCCCTGCACTGCCTTGACGTTCAAGCCGAGGATCGACTCCCACCACGTGTGCACGGGGGACAGCCCTGTGGGAAAGCCTCGTGGGAAAGCCTCGTGGGAAAGACTCGAGGGAAAACCATAGATCCTTTGATCCACGCGGCGGACTGCGTGACACTGCTGCTACCGCTCTGGAGGAAAGCGCAAGTGCATGCCCGCATTCGAGACGAGGACTGACTCCCCTGGGGAGACTCCAGAAGTACCCCAAGATCCATGTCAGCACTGGGGAGGAATCCTCAGGTTCCGGCCCAGACTCCACACAAGGTCTTAGGCCCCGGCATCGACGGGAGAGGAATCCCGAGAGGCCCCCGAGGAACTCGCATGGGGACTGGCCTTTCCTGAGGCCACCAGAGCGGGTCCCTGAGGTCCCCGTCGTAAGTCGAGAGCACCTGCCGCAACTCGAGAAAATCCAGGAGGTTTTGCCCTCCAGGCGAGAAGAGGCCCATTTCCGCTGAGGCTTCTCGAGGCCAATCACCTCTAACCACTGGAACTTCCAAAGGGTCCTTCACACCCTTGCTGCAACTCAAGAAGTTCCCCGACATACCCGTCTCCACTCGAGAGGAAGCACGTGGTGTCCCGCACACATCCAGGGGAGCCCCGTTTCCGCCTCCTAGCTCGAGATGAGGGATCCTTTCCCTGTTTCGTAGGGAAAGAATTCCCGGCGTTCCCGTCGCATCTCAAGAGGAGGCGCTCTCCACAGGAAAGGCGAGAGGAACTCCAGGGTCATGCCACCATTCGAAGAGTCCCCCAGATGTGTCAGTCCATTCCAGAGGAACCTGTTTTCCCTGCACTGCCTTGACGTTCAAGCCGAGGATCGACTCCCACCACGTGTGCACGTGGGACAGCCCTGTGGGAAAGCCTCGTGGGAAAGCCTCGTGGGAAAGACTCGAGGGAAAACCATAGATCCTTTGATCCACGCGGCGGACTGCGTGACAATGCTGCTTCCGCTCTGGAGGAAAGCGCAAGTGCATGCCCGCATTCGAGACGAGGACTGACTCCCCTGGGGAGACTCCAGAAGTACCCCAAGATCCATGTCAGCACTGGAGAGGAATCCTCAGGTTCCGGCCCCGACTCCACACAAGGTCTTAGGCCCCGGCATCGACGGGAGAGGAATCCCGAGAGGCCCCCGAGGAACTCGCATGGGGACTGGCCTTTCCTGAGGCCACCAGAGCGGGTCCCTGAGGTCCCCGTCGTAAGTCGAGAGCACCTGTCGCAACTCGAGAAAATCCAGGAGGTTTTGCCCTCCAGGCGAGATGAGGCCCATTTCCGCTGAGGCTTCTCGAGGCCAATCATATCTAACCACTGGAAATTCCAAAGGGTCCTTCACACCCTTGCTGCAACTCTAGAAGTTCCCCGACATACCCGTCTCCACTCGAGAGGAAGCACGTGGGGTCCCGCACACATCCAGGGGAGCCCCGTTTCCGCCTCCTAGCTCGAGATGAGGGATCCTTTCCCTGTTTCGTAGGGAAAGAATTCCCGGCGTTCCCGTCGCATCTCAAGAGGAGGCGCTCTCCACAGGAAAGGCGAGAGGAACTGAAGGGTCGTGCCACCATTCCAAGAGTCCCCCAGATGTGTCAGTCCATTCCAGAGGAACCTGTTTTCCCTGCACTGCCTTGACGTTCGAGCCGAGGATCGACTCCCACCACGTGTGCACATGGGACAGCCCTGTGGGAAAGCCTCGTGGGAAAGCCTCGTGGGAAAGACTCGAGGGAAAACCATAGATCCTTTGATCCACGCGGCGGACTGCGTGACACTGCTGCTACCGCTCTGGAGGAAAGCGCAAGTGCATGCCCGCATTCGAGACGAGGACTTACTCCCCTGGGGAGACTCCAGAAGTACCCCAAGATCCATATCAGCACTGGAGAGGAATCCTCAGGTTCCGGCCCCGACTCCACACAAGGTCTTAGGCCCTGGCATTGACGGGAGAGGAATCCCGAGAGGCCCCCGAGGAACTCGCATGGGGACTGGCCTTTCCTGAGGCCACCAGAGCGGGTCCCTGAGGTCCCCATCGTAAGTCGAGAGCACCTGCCGCAACTCGAGAAAATCCAGGAGGTTTTGCCCTCCAGGCGAGATGAGGCCCATTTCCGCTGAGGCTTCTCGAGGCTAATCACATCTAACCACTTGAACTTCCAACGGGTCCTTCACACCCTTGCTGCAACTGAAGCAGTTCCCCGACATACCCGTCTCCACTCGAGAGGAAGCACGTGGGGTCCCGCACACATCCAGGGGAGCCCCTTTTCCGCCTCCTAGCTCGAGATGAGGGATCCTTTCCCTGTTTCGTAGGGAAAGAATTCCCGGCGTTCCCGTCGTATCTCAAGAGGTGGCGCTCTCCACATTAAAGGCAAGAGGAAATCCAGGGTCGTGGCACCATTCCAAGAGACCCCCAGATGTGTCAGTCCATTCCAGAGGAACCTGTTTTCCCTGCACTGCCTTGACGTTCAAGCCGAGGATCGACTCCCACCACGTGTGCACGGGGGACAGCCCTGTGGGAAAGCCTCGTGGGAAAGCCTCGTGGGAAAGACTCGAGGGAAAACCATAGATCCTTTGATCCACGCGGCGGACTGCGTGACACTGCTGCTACCGCTCTGGAGGAAAGCGCAAGTGCATGCCCGCATTCGAGACGAGGACTGACTCCCCTGGGGAGACTCCAGAAGTACCCCAAGATCCATGTCAGCACTGGGGAGGAATCCTCAGGTTCCGGCCCAGACTCCACACAAGGTCTTAGGCCCCGGCATCGACGGGAGAGGAATCCCGAGAGGCCCCCGAGGAACTCGCATGGGGACTGGCCTTTCCTGAGGCCACCAGAGCGGGTCCCTGAGGTCCCCGTCGTAAGTCGAGAGCACCTGCCGCAACTCGAGAAAATCCAGGAGGTTTTGCCCTCCAGGCGAGATGAGGCCCATTTCCGCTGAGGCTTCTCGAGGCTAATCACGTCTAACCACTGGAACTTCCAAAGGGTCCTTCACACCCTTGCTGCAACTCAAGAAGTTCCCCGACATACCCGTCTCCACTCGAGAGGAAACACGTGGGGTCCCGCACACATCCAGGGGAGCCCCGTTTCCGCCTCCTAGCTCGAGATGAGGGATCCTTTCCCTGTTTCGTAGGGAAAGAATTCCCTGCGTTCCCGTCGCATCTCAAGAGGAGGCGCTCTCCACAGGAAAGGCGAGAGGAACTCCAGGGTCGTGACACCATTCCAAGAGTCCCCCAGATGTGTCAGTCCATTCCAGAGGAACCTGTTTTCCCTGCACTGCCTTGACGTTCAAGCCGAGGATCGACTCCCACCACGTGTGCACGTGGGACAGCCCTGTGGGAAAGCCTCGTGGGAAAGCCTCGTGGGAAAGACTCGAGGGAAAACCATAGATCCTTTGATCCACGCGGCGGACTGCGTGACACTGCTGCTACCGCTCTGGAGGAAAGCGCAAGTGCATGCCCGCATTCGAGACGAGGACTGACTCCCCTGGGGAGACTCCAGAAGTACCCCAAGATCCATGTCAGCACAGGAGAGGAATCCTCAGGTTCCGGCCCCGACTCCACACAAGGTCTTAGGCCCCGGCATCGACGGGAGAGGAATCCCGAGAGGCCCCCGAGGAACTCGCATGGGGACTGGCCTTTCCTGAGGCCACCAGAGCGGGTCCCTGAGGTCCCCGTCGTAAGTCGAGAGCACCTGCCGCAACTCGAGAAAATCCAGGAGGTTTTGCCCTCCAGGCGAGATGAGGCCCATTTCCGCTGAGGCTTCTCGAGCCTAATCACGTCTAACCACTGGAACTTCCAAAGGGTCCTTCACACCCTTGCTGCAACTCAAGAAGTTCCCCGACATACCCGTCTCCACTCGAGAGGAAGCACGTGGGGTCCCGCACACATCCAGGGGAGCCCCGTTTCCGCCTCCTAGCTCGAGATGAGGGATCCTTTCCCTGTTTCGTAGGGAAAGAATTCCCGGCGTTCCCGTCGCATCTCAAGAGGAGGCGCTCTCCACAGGAAAGGCGAGAGGAACTCCAGGGTCGAGACACCATTCCAAGAGTCCCCCAGATGTGTCAGTCCATTCCAGAGGAACCTGTTTTCCCTGCACTGCCTTGACGTTCAAGCCGAGGATCGACTCCCACCACGTGTGCACGTGGGACAGCCCTGTGGGAAAGCCTCGTGGGAAAGACTCGTGGGAAAGACTCGAGGGAAAACCATAGATCCTTTGATCCACGCGGCGGACTGCGTGACACTGCTGCTACCGCTCTGAAGGAAAGTGCAAGTGCATGCCCGCATTCGAGACGAGGACTGACTCCCCTGGGGAGACTCCAGAAGTACCCCAAGATCCATGTCAGCACTGGAGAGGAATCCTCAGGTTCCGGCCCCGACTCCACACAAGGTCTTAGGCCCCGGCATCGACGGGAGAGGAATCCCGAGAGGCCCCCGAGGAACTCGCATGGGGACTGGCCTTTCCTGAGGCCACCAGAGCGGGTCCCTGACGTCCCCGTCGTAAGTCGAGAGCACCTGCCGCAACTCGAGAAAATCCAGGAGGTTTTGCCCTCCAGGCGAGATGAGGCCCATTTCCTCTGAGGCTTCTCGAGGCTAATCACGTCTAACCACTGGAACTTCCAAAGGGTCCTTCACACCCTTGCTGCAACTCAAGAAGTTCCCCGACATACCCGTCTCCACTCGAGAGGAAGCACGTGGGGTCCCGCACACATCCAGGGGAGCCCCGTTTCCGCCTCCTAGCTCGAGATGAGGGATCCTTTCCCTGTTTCGTAGGGAAAGAATTCCCGGCGTTCCCGTCGCATCTCAAGAGGAGGCGCTCTGCACAGGAAAGGCGAGAGGAACTCCAGGGTCGAGACACCATTCCAAGAGTCCCCCAGATGTGTCAGTCCATTCCAGAGGAACCTGTTTTCCCTGCACTGCCTTGACGTTCAAGCCGAGGATCGACTCCCACCACGTGTGCACGTGGGACAGCCCTGTGGGAAAGCCTCGTGGGAAAGACTCGTGGGAAAGACTCGAGGGAAAACCATAGATCCTTTGATCCACGCGGCGGACTGCGTGACACTGCTGCTACCGCTCTGAAGGAAAGTGCAAGTGCATGCCCGCATTCGAGACGAGGACTGACTCCCCTGGGGAGACTCCAGAAGTACCCCAAGATCCATGTCAGCACTGGAGAGGAATCCTCAGGTTCCGGCCCCGACTCCACACAAGGTCTTAGGCCCCGGCATCGACGGGAGAGGAATCCCGAGAGGCCCCCGAGGAACTCGCATGGGGACTGGCCTTTCCTGAGGCAACCAGAGCGGGTCCCTGAGGTCCCCGTCGTAAGTCGAGAGCACCTGCCGCAACTCGAGAAAATCCAGGAGGTTTTGCCCTCCAGGCGAGATGAGGCCCATTTCCTCTGAGGCTTCTCGAGGCTAATCACGTCTAACCACTGGAACTTCCAAAGGGTCCTTCACACCCTTGCTGCAACTCAAGAAGTTCCCCGACATACCCGTCTCCACTCGAGAGGAAGCACGTGGGGTCCCGCACACATCCAGGGGAGCCCCGTTTCCGCCTCCTAGCTCGAGATGAGGGATCCTTTCCCTGTTTCTTAGGGAAAGAATTCCCGGCACTCCCGTCGCATCTCAAGAGGAGGCGCTCTCCACAGGAAAGGTGAGAGGAACTCCAGGGTCGTGCCACCATTCCAAGAGTCCCCCAGATGTGTCAGTCCATTCCAGAGGAACCTGTTTTCCCTGCACTGCCTTGACGTTCAAGCCGAGGATCGACTCCCACCACGTGTGCACGTGGGACAGCCCTGTGGGAAAGCCTCGTGGGAAAGCCTCGTGGGAAAACTCGAGGGAAAACCATAGATCCTTTGATCCACGCGGCGGACTGCGTGACACTGCTGCTACCGCACTGGAGGGAAGCGCAAGTGCATGCCCGCATTCGAGACGAGGACTGACTCCCCTGGGGAGACTCCAGAAGTACCCCAAGATCCATGTCAGCACTGGAGAGGAATCCTCAGGTTCCGGCCCCGACTCCACACAAGGTCTTAGGCCCCGGCATCGACGGGAGAGGAATCCCGAGAGGCCCCCGAGGAACTCGCATGGGGACTGGCCTTTCCTGAGGCCACCAGAGCGGGTCCCTGAGGTCCCCGTCGTAAGTCGAGAGCACCTGCCGCAACTCGAGAAAATCCAGGAGGTTTTGCCCTCCAGGCGAGATGAGGCCCATTTCCGCTGAGGCTTCTCGAGGCGAATCACGTCTAACCACTGGAACTTCCAAAGGGTCCTTCACACCCTTGCTGCAACTCAAGAAGTTCCCCGACATACCCGTCTCCACTCGAGAGGAAGCATGTGGGGTCCCGCACACATCCAGGGGAGCCCCGTTTCCGCCTCCTAGCTCGAGATGAGGGATCCTTTCCCTGTTTTGTAGGGAAAGAATTCCCGGCGTTCCCGTCGCATCTCAAGAGGAGACGCTCTCCACAGGAAAGGCGAGAGGAACTCCAGGGTCGTGCCACCATTCCAAGAGTCCCCCAGATGTGTCAGTCCATTCCAGAGGAACCTGTTTTCCCTGCACTGCCTTGACGTTCAAGCCGAGGATCCACTCCGACCACGTGTGCACGTGGGACAGCCCTGTGGGAAAGCTTCGTGGGAAAGCCTCGTGGGAAAGACTCGAGGGAAAACCATAGATCCTTTGATCCACGCGGCGGACTGCGTGACACTGCTGCTACCGCTCTGGAGGAAAGCGCAAGTGCATGCCCGCATTCGAGACGAGGACTGACTCCCCTGGGGAGACTCCAGAAGTTTCCCAAGATCCATGTCAGCACTGGAGAGGAATCCTCATGTTCCGGCCCCGACTCCACACAAGGTCTTAGGCCCCGGCATCGACGGGAGAGGAATCCCGAGAGGCCCCCGAGGAACTCGCATGGGGACTGGCCTTTCCTGAGGCCACCAGAGCGGGTCCCTGAGGTCCCCGTCGTAAGTCGAGAGCACCTGCCGCAACTCGAGAAAATCCAGGAGGTTTTGCCCTCCAGGCGAGATGAGGCCCATTTCCGCTGAGGCTTCTCGAGACCAATCACATCTAACCACTGGAACTTCCAAAGGGTCCTTCACACCATTGCTGCAACTCAGGAAGTTCCCCGACATACCCGTCTCCACTCGAGAGGAAGCACGTGGGTTCCCGCACACATCCAGGGGAGCCCCGTTTCCGCCTCCTAGCTCGAGATGAGGGATCCTTTCCCTGTTTTGTAGGGAAAGAATTCCCGGCGTTCCCGTCGCATCTCAAGAGGAGGCGCTCTCTACAGGAAAGGCGAGAGGAACTCCAGGGTCGAGACACCATTCCAAGAGTCCCCCTGATGTGTCAGTCCATTCCAGAGGAACCTGTTTTCCCTGCACTGCCTTGACGTTCAAGCCGAGGATCGACTCCCACCACGTGTGCACGTGGGACAGCCCTGTGGGAAAGCCCCGTGGGAAAGCCTCGTGGGAAAGACTCGAGGGAAAACCATAGATCCTTTGATCCACGCGGCGGACTGCGTGACACTGCTGCTACCGCTCTGGAGGAAAGCGCAAGTGCATGCCCGCATTCGAGACGAGGACTGACTCCCCTGGGGAGACTCCAGAAGTACCCCAAGATCCATGTCAGCACTGGAGAGGAATCCTCAGGTTCCGGCCCCGACTCCACACAAGGTCTTAGGCCCCGGCATCGACGGGAGAGGAATCCCGAGAGGCGCCCGAGGAACTCGCATGGGGACTGGCCTTTCCTGAGGCCACCAGAGCGGGTCCCTGAGGTCCCCGTCGTAAGTCGAGAGCACCTGCCGCAACTCGAGGAAATCCAGGAGGTTTTGCCCTCCAGGCGAGATGAGGCCCATTTCCGCTGAGGCTTCTCGAGGCCAATCACATTTAACCACTGGAACTTCCAAAGGGTCCTTCACAACATTGCTGCAACTCAAGAAGTTCCCCGACATACCCGTCTCCACTCGAGAGGAAGCACGTGGGGTCCCGCACACATCCAGGGGAGCCCCGTTTCCGCCTCCTAGCTCGAGATGAGGGATCCTTTCCCTGTTTCGTAGGGAAAGAATTCCCGGCGTTCCCGTCGCATCTCAAGAGGAGGCGCTCTCCACAGGAAAGGCGAGAGGAACTCCAGGGTCGTGACACCATTCCAAGAGCCCCCAGATGTGTCAGTCCATTCCAGAGGAACCTGTTTTCCCTGCACTGCCTTGACGTTCAAGCCGAGGATCGACTCCCACCACGTGTGCACGTGGGACAGCCCTGTGGGAAAGCCTCGTGGGAAAGCCTCGTGGGAAAGACTCGAGGGAAAACCATAGATCCTTTGATCCACGCGGCGGACTGCGTGACACTGCTGCTACCGCTCTGGAGGGAAGCGCAAGTGCATGCCCGCATTCGAGACGAGGACTGACTCCCCTGGGGAGACTCCAGAAGTACCGCAAGATCCATGTCAGCACTGGAGAGGAATCCTCAGGTTCCGGCCCCGACTCCACACAAGGTCTTAGGCCCCGGCATCGACGGGAGAGGAATCCCGAGAGGCCCCCGAGGAACTCGCATGGGGACTGGCCTTTCCTGAGGCCACCAGAGCGGGTCCCTGAGGTCCCCGTCGTAAGTCGAGAGCACCTGCCGCAACTCGAGAAAATCCAGGAGGTTTTGCCCTCCAGGCGAGATGAGGCCCATTTCCGCTGAGGCTTCTCGAGCCTAATCACGTCTAACCACTGGAACTTCCAAAGGGTCCTTCACACCCTTGCTGCAACTCAAGAAGTTCCCCGACATACCCGTCTCCACTCGAGAGGAAGCACGTGGGGTCCCGCACACATCCAGGGGAGCCCCGTTTCCGCCTCCTAGCTCGAGATGAGGGATCCTTTCCCTGTTTCGTAGGGAAAGAATTCCCGGCGTTCCCGTCGCATCTCAAGAGGAGGCGCTCTCCACAGGAAAGGCGAGAGGAACTCCAGGGTCGAGACACCATTCCAAGAGTCCCCCAGATGTGTCAGTCCATTCCAGAGGAACCTGTTTTCCCTGCACTGCCTTGACGTTCAAGCCGAGGATCGACTCCCACCACGTGTGCACGTGGGACAGCCCTGTGGGAAAGCCTCGTGGGAAAGCCTCGTGGGAAAGACTCGAGGGAAAACCATAGATCCTTTGATCCACGCGGCGGACTGCGTGACACTGCTGCTACCGCTCTGGAGGAAAGCGCAAGTGCATGCCCGCATTCGAGACGAGGACTGACTCCCCTGGGGAGACTCCAGAAGTACCCCAAGATCCATGTCAGCACTGGAGAGGAATCCTCAGGTTCCGGCCCCGACTCCACACAAGGTCTTAGGCCCCGGCATCGACGGGAGAGGAATCCCGAGAGGCGCCCGAGGAACTCGCATGGGGACTGGCCTTTCCTGAGGCCACCAGAGCGGGTCCCTGAGGTCCCCGTCGTAAGTCGAGAGGACCTGCCGCAACTCGAGGAAATCCAGGAGGTTTTGCCCTCCAGGCGAGATGAGGCCCATTTCCGCTGAGGCTTCTCGAGGCCAATCACATTTAACCACTGGAACTTCCAAAGGGTCCTTCACAACATTGCTGCAACTCAAGAAGTTCCCCGACATACCCGTCTGCACTCGAGAGGAAGCACGTGGGGTCCCGCACACATCCAGGGGAGCCCCGTTTCCACCTCCTAGCTCGAGATGAGGGATCCTTTCCCTGTTTCGTAGGGAAAGAATTCCCGGCGTTCCCGTCGCATCTCAAGAGGAGGCGCTCTCCACAGGAAAGGCGAGAGGAACTCCTGGGTCGTGCCACCATTCCAAGAGTCCCCCAGATGTGTCAGTCCATTCCAGAGGAACCTGTTTTCCCTGCACTGCCTTGACGTTCAAGCCGAGGATCGACTCCCACCACGTGTGCACGTGGGACAGCCCTGTGGGAAAGCCTCGTGGGAAAGCCTCGTGGGAAAGACTCGAGGGAAAACCATAGATCCTTTGATCCACGCGGCGGACTGCGTGACACTGCTGCTACCGCTCTGGAGGAAAGTGCAAGTGCATGCCCGCATTCGAGACGAGGACTGACTCCCCTGGGGAGACTCCAGAAGTACCCCAAGATCCATGTCAGCACTGGAGAGGAATCCTCAGGTTCCGGCCCCGACTCCACACAAGGTCTTAGGCCCCGGCATCGACGGGAGAGGAATCCCGAGAGGCCCCCGAGGAACTCGCATGGGGACTGGCCTTTCCTGAGGCCACCAGAGCGGGTCCCTGAGGTCCCCGTCGTAAGTCAAGAGCACCTGCCGCAACTCGAGAAAATCCAGGAGGTTTTGCCCTCCAGGCGAGATGAGGCCCATTTCCGCTGAGGCTTCTCGAGCCTAATCACGTCTAACCACTGGAACTTCCAAAGGGTCCTTCACACCCTTGCTGCAACTCAAGAAGTTCCCCGACATACCCGTCTCCACTCGAGAGGAAGCACGTGGGGTCCCGCACACATCCAGGGGAGCCCCGTTTCCGCCTCCTAGCTCGAGATGAGGGATCCTTTCCCTGTTTCGTAGGGAAAGAATTCCCGGCGTTCCCGTCGCATCTCAGGAGGAGGCGCTCTCCACAGGAAAGGCGAGAGGAACTGAAGGGTGGTGCCACCATTCCAAGAGTCCCCCAGATGTGTCAGTCCATTCCAGAGGAACCTGTTTTCCCTGCACTGCCTTGACGTTCAAGCCGAGGATCGACTCCCACCACGTGTGCACGTGGGACAGCCCTGTGGGAAAGCCTCGTGGGAAAGCCTCGTGGGAAAGACTTGAGGGAAAACCATAGATCCTTTGATCCACGCGGCGGACTGCGTGACACTGCTGCTACCGCTCTAGAGGAAAGCGCAAGTGCATGCCCGCATTCGAGACGAGGACTGACTCCCCTGGGGAGACTCCAGAAGTACCCCAAGATCCATGTCAGCACTGGAGAGGAATCCTCAGGTTCCGGCCCCGACTCCACACAAGGTCTTAGGCCCCGGCATCGACGGGAGAGGAATCCCGAGAGGCCCCCGAGGAACTCGCATGGGGACTGGCCTTTCCTGAGGCCACCAGAGCGGGTCCCTGAGGTCCCCGTCGTAAGTCGAGAGCACCTGCCGCAACTCGAGAAAATCCAGGAGGTTTTGCCCTCCAGGCGAGATGAGGCCCATTTCCGCTGAGGCTCCTCGAGGCCAATCACATCTAACCACTGGAAATTCCAAAGGGTCTTTCACACCCTTGCTGCAACTCAAGAAGTTCCCCGACATACCCGTCTGCACTCGAGAGGAAGCACGTGGTGTCCCGCACACATCCAGGGGAGCCCCGTTTCCGCCTCCTAGCTCGAGATGAGGGATCCTTTCCCTGTTTCGTAGGGAAAGAATTCCCGGCGTTCCCGTCGCATCTCAAGAGGAGGCGCTCTCCACAGGAAAGGCGAGAGGAACTGAAGGGTCGTGCCACCATTCCAAGAGTCCCCCAGATGTGTCAGTCCATTCCAGAGGAACCTGTTTTCCCTGCACTGCCTTGACGTTCGAGCCGAGGATCGACTCCCACCACGTGTGCACGTGGGACAGGCCTGTGGGAAAGTCTCGTGGGAAAGCCTCGTGGGAAAGACTCGAGGGAAAACCATAGATCCTTTGATCCACGCGGCGGACTGCGTGACACTGATGCTACCGCTCTGGAGGAAAGCGCAAGTGCATGCCCGCATTCGAGACGAGGACTTACTCCCCTGGGGAGACTCCAGAAGTACCCCAAGATCCATGTCAGCACTGGAGAGGAATCCTCAGGTTCCGGCCCCGACTCCACACAAGGTCTTAGGCCCCGGCATCGACGGGAGAGGAATCCCGAGAGGCCCCCGAGGAACTCGCATGGGGACTGGCCTTTCCTGAGGCCACCTGAGCGGGTCCCTGAGGTCCCCGTCGTAAGTCGAGAGCACCTGCCGCAACTCGAGAAAATCCAGGAGGTTTTGCCCTCCAGGCGAGATGAGGCCCATTTCCGCTGAGGCTTCTCGAGGCTAATAACATCTAACCACTGGAACTTCCAACGGGTCCTTCACACCCTTGCTGCAACTGAAGCATTTCCCCGACATACCCGTCTCCACTCGAGAGGAAGCACGTGGGGTCCCGCCCACATCCAGGGGAGCCCCTTTTCCGCCTCCTAGCTCGAGATGAGGGATCCTTTCCCTGTTTCTTAGGGAAAGAATTCCCGGCGTTCCCGTCGTATCTCAAGAGGTGGCGCTCTCCACAGTAAAGGAGAGAGGAACTCCAGGGTCGTGGCACCATTCCAAGAGACCCCCAGATGTGTCAGTCCATTCCAGAGGAACCTGTTTTCCCTGCACTGCCTTGACGTTCAAGCCGAGGATCGACTCCCACCACGTGTGCACGTGGGACAGCCCTGTGGGAAAGCCTCGTGGGAAAGCCTCGTGGGAAAGACTCGAGGGAAAACCATAGATCCTTTGATCCACGCGGCGGACTGCGTGACACTGCTGCTACCGCTCTGGAGGAAAGCGCAAGTGCATGCCCGCATTCGAGACGAGGACTGACTCCCCTGGGGAGACTCCAGAAGTACCCCAAGATCCATGTCAGCACTGGAGAGGAATCCTCAGGTTCCGGCCCCGACTCCACACAAGGTCTTAGGCCCCGGCATCGACGGGAGAGGAATCCCGAGAGGCCCCCGAGGAACTCGCATGGGGACTGGCCTTTCCTGAGGCCACCAGAGCGGGTCCCTGAGGTCCCCGTCGTAAGTCAAGAGCACCTGCCGCAACTCGAGAAAATCCAGGAGGTTTTGCCCTCCAGGCGAGATGAGGCCCATTTCCGCTGAGGCTTCTCGAGGCTAATCACGTCTAACCACTGGAACTTCCAAAGGGTCCTTCACACCCTTGCTGCAACTCAAGAAGATCCCCGACATACCCGTCTCCACTCGAGAGGAAGCACGTGGGGTCCCGCACACATCCAGGGGAGCCCCGTTTCCGCCTCCTAGCTCGAGATGAGGGATCCTTTCCCTGTTTTGTAGGGAAAGAATTCCCGGCGTTCCCGTCGCATCTCAAGAGGAGGCGTTCTCCACAGGAAAGGCGAGAGGAACTCCAGGGTCGTGGCACCATTCCAAGAGTCCCCCAGATGTGTCAGTCCATTCCAGAGGAACCTGTTTTCCCTGCACTGCCTTGACGTTCAAGCCGAGGATCGACTCCCACCACATGTGCACATGGGACAGCCCTGTGGGAAAGCCTCGTGGGAAAGCCTCGTGGGAAAGACTCGAGGGAAAACCATAGATCCTTTGATCCACGCGGCGGACTGCGTGACACTGCTGCTAACGCTCTGGAGGAAAGCGCAAGTGCATGCCCGCATTCGAGACGAGGACTGACTCCCCTGGGGAGACTCCAGAAGTACCCCAAGATCCATGTCAGCACTGGAGAGGAATCCTCAGGTTCCGGCCCCGACTCCACACAAGGTCTTAGGCCCCGGCATCGACGGGAGAGGAATGCCGAGAGGCCCCCGAGGAACTCGCATGGGGACTGGCCTTTCCTGAGGCCACCAGAGCGGGTCCCTGAGGTCCCCGTCGTAAGTCGAGAGCACCTGCCGCAACTCGAGAAAATCCAGGAGGTTTTGCCCTCCAGGCGAGATGAGGCCCATTTCCGCTGAGGCTTCTCGAGGCTAATCACGTCTAACCACTGGAACTTCCAAAGGGTCCTTCACACCCTTGCTGCAACTCAAGAGGTTCCCCGACATACCCGTCTCCACTCGAGAGGAAGCACGTGGGGTCCCGCACACATCCAGGGGAGCCCCGTTTCCGCCTCCTAGCTCGAGATGAGGGATCCTTTCCCTGTTTCGTAGGGAAAGAATTCCCGGCATTCCCGTCGCATCTCAAGAGGAGGCGCTCTCCACAGGAAAGGCGAGAGGAACTCCAGGGTCGTGCCACCATTCCAAGAGTCCCCCAGATGTGTCAGTCCATTCCAGAGGAACCTGTTTTCCCTGCACTGCCTTGACGTTCAAGCCGAGGATCGACTCCCACCACCTGTGCACGTGGGACAGCCCTGTGGGAAAGCCTCGTGGGAAAGCCTCGTGGGAAAGACTCGAGGGAAAACCATAGATCCTTTGATCCACGCGGCGGACTGCGTGACACTGCTGCTACCGCTCTGGAGGAAAGTGCAAGTGCATGCCCGCTTTCGAGACGAGCACTGACTCCCCTGGGGAGACTCCAGAAGTACCCCAAGATCCATGTAAGCACTGGAGAGGTATCCTCAGGTTCCGGCCCCGACTCCACACAAGGTCTTAGGCCCCGGCATCGACGGGAGAGGAATCCCGAGAGGCCCCCGAGGAACTCGCATGGGGACCGGCCTTTCCTGAGGCCACCAGAGCGGGTCCCTGAGGTCCCCGTCGTAAGTCGAGAGCACCTGCCGCAACTCGAGAAAATCCAGGAGGTTTTGCCCTCCAGGCGAGAAGAGGCCCATTTCCGCTGAGGCTTCTCGAGGCTAATCACATCTAACCACTGGAACTTCCAAAGGGTCCTTCACACCCTTGCTGCAACTCAAGAAGTTCCCCGACATACCCGTCTCCACTCGAGAGGAAGCACGTGGGGTCCCGCACACATCCAGGGGAGCCCCGTTTCCGCCTCCTAGCTCGAGATGAGGGATCCTTTCCCTGTTTCGTAGGGAAAGAATTCCCGGCGTTCCCGTCGCATCTCAGGAGGAGGCGCTCTCCACAGGAAAGGCGAGAGGAACTCCAGGGTCATGCCACCATTCGAAGAGTCCACCAGATGTGTCAGTCCATTCCAGAGGAACCTGTTTTCCCTGCACTGCCTTGACGTTCAAGCCGAGGATTGACTCCCACCACGTGTGCACGTGGGACAGCCCTGTGGGAAAGCCTCGTGGGAAAGCTTCGTGGGAAAGACTCGAGGGAAAACCATAGATCCTTTGATCCACGCGGCGGACTGCGTGACACTGCTGCTACCACTCTGGAGGAAAGCGCAAGTGCATGCCCGCATTCGAGACGAGGACTGACTCCCATGGGGAGACTCCAGAAGTACCCCAAGATCCATGTCAGCACTGGAGAGGAATCCTCAGGTTCCGGCCCCGACTCCACACAAGGTCTTAGGCCCCGGCATCGATGGGAGAGGAACCCCGAGAGACCCCCGAGGAAGTGGCATGGGGACTGGCCTTTCCTGAGGCCACCAGAGCGGGTCCCTGAGGTCCCCGTCGTAAGTCGAGAGCACCTGCCGCAACTCGAGAAAATCCAGGAGGTTTTGCCCTCCAGGCGAGATGAGGCCCATTTCCGCTGAGGCGTCTCGAGGCCAATCACGTCTAACCACTGGAACTTCCAAAGGGTCCTTCACACCCTTGCTGCAACTCAAGAAGTTCCCCGACATACCCGTCTCCACTCGAGAGAAAGCACGTGGGGTCCCGCACAAATCCAGGGGAGCCCCGTTTCTTCCTCCTAGCTCCAGATGAGGGATCCTTTCCCTGTTTCGTAGGGAAAGAATTCCCGGCGTTCCCGTCGCATCTCAAGAGGAGGCGCTCTCCACAGGAAAGGCGAGAGGAACTGAAGGGTGGTGCCACCATTCCAAGAGTACCCCAGATGTGTCAGTCCATTCCAGAGGAACCTGTTTTCCCTGCACTGCCTTGACGTTCAAGCCGAGGATCGACTCCCACCACGTGTGCACGTGGGACAGCCCTGTGGGAAAGCCTCGTGGGAAAGCCTCGTGGGAAAGACTCGAGGGAAAACCATAGATCCTTTGATCCACGCGGCGGACTGCGTGACACTGCTGCTACCGCTCTGGAGGAAAGCGCAAGTGCATGCCCGCATTCGAGACGAGGACTGACTCCCCTGGGGAGACTCCAGAATTACCCCAAGATCCATGTCAGCACTGGAGAGGAATCCTCAGGTTCCGGCCCCGACTCCACACAAGGTCTTAGGCCCCGGCATCGACGGGAGAGGAATCCCGAGAGGCGCCCGAGGAACTCGCATGGGGACTGGCCTTTCCTGAGGCCACCAGAGCGGGTCCCTGAGGTCCCCGTCGTAAGTCGAGAGGACCTGCCGCAACTCGAGGAAATCCAGGAGGTTTTGCCCTCCAGGCGAGATGAGGCCCATTTCCGCTGAGGCTTCTCGAGGCCAATCACATTTAACCACTGGAACTTCCAAAGGGTCCTTCACAACATTGCTGCAACTCAAGAAGTTCCCCGACATACCCGTCTGCACTCGAGAGGAAGCACGTGGGGTCCCGCACACATCCAGGGGAGCCCCGTTTCCACCTCCTAGCTCGAGATGAGGGATCCTTTCCCTGTTTCGTAGGGAAAGAATTCCCGGCGTTCCCGTCGCATCTCAAGAGGAGGCGCTCTCCACAGGAAAGGCGAGAGGAACTCCTGGGTCGTGCCACCATTCCAAGAGTCCCCCAGATGTGTCAGTCCATTCCAGAGGAACCTGTTTTCCCTGCACTGCCTTGACGTTCAAGCCGAGGATCGACTCCCACCACGTGTGCACGTGGGACAGCCCTGTGGGAAAGCCTCGTGGGAAAGCCTCGTGGGAAAGACTCGAGGGAAAACCATAGATCCTTTGATCCACGCGGCGGACTGCGTGACACTGCTGCTACCGCTCTGGAGGAAAGTGCAAGTGCATGCCCGCATTCGAGACGAGGACTGACTCCCCTGGGGAGACTCCAGAAGTACCCCAAGATCCATGTCAGCACTGGAGAGGAATCCTCAGGTTCCGGCCCCGACTCCACACAAGGTCTTAGGCCCCGGCATCGACGGGAGAGGAATCCCGAGAGGCCCCCGAGGAACTCGCATGGGGACTGGCCTTTCCTGAGGCCACCAGAGCGGGTCCCTGAGGTCCCCGTCGTAAGTCAAGAGCACCTGCCGCAACTCGAGAAAATCCAGGAGGTTTTGCCCTCCAGGCGAGATGAGGCCCATTTCCGCTGAGGCTTCTCGAGCCTAATCACGTCTAACCACTGGAACTTCCAAAGGGTCCTTCACACCCTTGCTGCAACTCAAGAAGTTCCCCGACATACCCGTCTCCACTCGAGAGGAAGCACGTGGGGTCCCGCACACATCCAGGGGAGCCCCGTTTCCGCCTCCTAGCTCGAGATGAGGGATCCTTTCCCTGTTTCGTAGGGAAAGAATTCCCGGCGTTCCCGTCGCATCTCAGGAGGAGGCGCTCTCCACAGGAAAGGCGAGAGGAACTGAAGGGTGGTGCCACCATTCCAAGAGTCCCCCAGATGTGTCAGTCCATTCCAGAGGAACCTGTTTTCCCTGCACTGCCTTGACGTTCAAGCCGAGGATCGACTCCCACCACGTGTGCACGTGGGACAGCCCTGTGGGAAAGCCTCGTGGGAAAGCCTCGTGGGAAAGACTTGAGGGAAAACCATAGATCCTTTGATCCACGCGGCGGACTGCGTGACACTGCTGCTACCGCTCTAGAGGAAAGCGCAAGTGCATGCCCGCATTCGAGACGAGGACTGACTCCCCTGGGGAGACTCCAGAAGTACCCCAAGATCCATGTCAGCACTGGAGAGGAATCCTCAGGTTCCGGCCCCGACTCCACACAAGGTCTTAGGCCCCGGCATCGACGGGAGAGGAATCCCGAGAGGCCCCCGAGGAACTCGCATGGGGACTGGCCTTTCCTGAGGCCACCAGAGCGGGTCCCTGAGGTCCCCGTCGTAAGTCGAGAGCACCTGCCGCAACTCGAGAAAATCCAGGAGGTTTTGCCCTCCAGGCGAGATGAGGCCCATTTCCGCTGAGGCTCCTCGAGGCCAATCACATCTAACCACTGGAAATTCCAAAGGGTCTTTCACACCCTTGCTGCAACTCAAGAAGTTCCCCGACATACCCGTCTGCACTCGAGAGGAAGCACGTGGTGTCCCGCACACATCCAGGGGAGCCCCGTTTCCGCCTCCTAGCTCGAGATGAGGGATCCTTTCCCTGTTTCGTAGGGAAAGAATTCCCGGCGTTCCCGTCGCATCTCAAGAGGAGGCGCTCTCCACAGGAAAGGCGAGAGGAACTGAAGGGTCGTGCCACCATTCCAAGAGTCCCCCAGATGTGTCAGTCCATTCCAGAGGAACCTGTTTTCCCTGCACTGCCTTGACGTTCGAGCCGAGGATCGACTCCCACCACGTGTGCACGTGGGACAGGCCTGTGGGAAAGTCTCGTGGGAAAGCCTCGTGGGAAAGACTCGAGGGAAAACCATAGATCCTTTGATCCACGCGGCGGACTGCGTGACACTGATGCTACCGCTCTGGAGGAAAGCGCAAGTGCATGCCCGCATTCGAGACGAGGACTTACTCCCCTGGGGAGACTCCAGAAGTACCCCAAGATCCATGTCAGCACTGGAGAGGAATCCTCAGGTTCCGGCCCCGACTCCACACAAGGTCTTAGGCCCCGGCATCGACGGGAGAGGAATCCCGAGAGGCCCCCGAGGAACTCGCATGGGGACTGGCCTTTCCTGAGGCCACCTGAGCGGGTCCCTGAGGTCCCCGTCGTAAGTCGAGAGCACCTGCCGCAACTCGAGAAAATCCAGGAGGTTTTGCCCTCCAGGCGAGATGAGGCCCATTTCCGCTGAGGCTTCTCGAGGCTAATAACATCTAACCACTGGAACTTCCAACGGGTCCTTCACACCCTTGCTGCAACTGAAGCATTTCCCCGACATACCCGTCTCCACTCGAGAGGAAGCACGTGGGGTCCCGCCCACATCCAGGGGAGCCCCTTTTCCGCCTCCTAGCTCGAGATGAGGGATCCTTTCCCTGTTTCTTAGGGAAAGAATTCCCGGCGTTCCCGTCGTATCTCAAGAGGTGGCGCTCTCCACAGTAAAGGAGAGAGGAACTCCAGGGTCGTGGCACCATTCCAAGAGACCCCCAGATGTGTCAGTCCATTCCAGAGGAACCTGTTTTCCCTGCACTGCCTTGACGTTCAAGCCGAGGATCGACTCCCACCACGTGTGCACGTGGGACAGCCCTGTGGGAAAGCCTCGTGGGAAAGCCTCGTGGGAAAGACTCGAGGGAAAACCATAGATCCTTTGATCCACGCGGCGGACTGCGTGACACTGCTGCTACCGCTCTGGAGGAAAGCGCAAGTGCATGCCCGCATTCGAGACGAGGACTGACTCCCCTGGGGAGACTCCAGAAGTACCCCAAGATCCATGTCAGCACTGGAGAGGAATCCTCAGGTTCCGGCCCCGACTCCACACAAGGTCTTAGGCCCCGGCATCGACGGGAGAGGAATCCCGAGAGGCCCCCGAGGAACTCGCATGGGGACTGGCCTTTCCTGAGGCCACCAGAGCGGGTCCCTGAGGTCCCCGTCGTAAGTCAAGAGCACCTGCCGCAACTCGAGAAAATCCAGGAGGTTTTGCCCTCCAGGCGAGATGAGGCCCATTTCCGCTGAGGCTTCTCGAGGCTAATCACGTCTAACCACTGGAACTTCCAAAGGGTCCTTCACACCCTTGCTGCAACTCAAGAAGATCCCCGACATACCCGTCTCCACTCGAGAGGAAGCACGTGGGGTCCCGCACACATCCAGGGGAGCCCCGTTTCCGCCTCCTAGCTCGAGATGAGGGATCCTTTCCCTGTTTTGTAGGGAAAGAATTCCCGGCGTTCCCGTCGCATCTCAAGAGGAGGCGTTCTCCACAGGAAAGGCGAGAGGAACTCCAGGGTCGTGGCACCATTCCAAGAGTCCCCCAGATGTGTCAGTCCATTCCAGAGGAACCTGTTTTCCCTGCACTGCCTTGACGTTCAAGCCGAGGATCGACTCCCACCACATGTGCACATGGGACAGCCCTGTGGGAAAGCCTCGTGGGAAAGCCTCGTGGGAAAGACTCGAGGGAAAACCATAGATCCTTTGATCCACGCGGCGGACTGCGTGACACTGCTGCTAACGCTCTGGAGGAAAGCGCAAGTGCATGCCCGCATTCGAGACGAGGACTGACTCCCCTGGGGAGACTCCAGAAGTACCCCAAGATCCATGTCAGCACTGGAGAGGAATCCTCAGGTTCCGGCCCCGACTCCACACAAGGTCTTAGGCCCCGGCATCGACGGGAGAGGAATGCCGAGAGGCCCCCGAGGAACTCGCATGGGGACTGGCCTTTCCTGAGGCCACCAGAGCGGGTCCCTGAGGTCCCCGTCGTAAGTCGAGAGCACCTGCCGCAACTCGAGAAAATCCAGGAGGTTTTGCCCTCCAGGCGAGATGAGGCCCATTTCCGCTGAGGCTTCTCGAGGCTAATCACGTCTAACCACTGGAACTTCCAAAGGGTCCTTCACACCCTTGCTGCAACTCAAGAGGTTCCCCGACATACCCGTCTCCACTCGAGAGGAAGCACGTGGGGTCCCGCACACATCCAGGGGAGCCCCGTTTCCGCCTCCTAGCTCGAGATGAGGGATCCTTTCCCTGTTTCGTAGGGAAAGAATTCCCGGCATTCCCGTCGCATCTCAAGAGGAGGCGCTCTCCACAGGAAAGGCGAGAGGAACTCCAGGGTCGTGCCACCATTCCAAGAGTCCCCCAGATGTGTCAGTCCATTCCAGAGGAACCTGTTTTCCCTGCACTGCCTTGACGTTCAAGCCGAGGATCGACTCCCACCACCTGTGCACGTGGGACAGCCCTGTGGGAAAGCCTCGTGGGAAAGCCTCGTGGGAAAGACTCGAGGGAAAACCATAGATCCTTTGATCCACGCGGCGGACTGCGTGACACTGCTGCTACCGCTCTGGAGGAAAGTGCAAGTGCATGCCCGCTTTCGAGACGAGCACTGACTCCCCTGGGGAGACTCCAGAAGTACCCCAAGATCCATGTAAGCACTGGAGAGGTATCCTCAGGTTCCGGCCCCGACTCCACACAAGGTCTTAGGCCCCGGCATCGACGGGAGAGGAATCCCGAGAGGCCCCCGAGGAACTCGCATGGGGACCGGCCTTTCCTGAGGCCACCAGAGCGGGTCCCTGAGGTCCCCGTCGTAAGTCGAGAGCACCTGCCGCAACTCGAGAAAATCCAGGAGGTTTTGCCCTCCAGGCGAGAAGAGGCCCATTTCCGCTGAGGCTTCTCGAGGCTAATCACATCTAACCACTGGAACTTCCAAAGGGTCCTTCACACCCTTGCTGCAACTCAAGAAGTTCCCCGACATACCCGTCTCCACTCGAGAGGAAGCACGTGGGGTCCCGCACACATCCAGGGGAGCCCCGTTTCCGCCTCCTAGCTCGAGATGAGGGATCCTTTCCCTGTTTCGTAGGGAAAGAATTCCCGGCGTTCCCGTCGCATCTCAGGAGGAGGCGCTCTCCACAGGAAAGGCGAGAGGAACTCCAGGGTCATGCCACCATTCGAAGAGTCCACCAGATGTGTCAGTCCATTCCAGAGGAACCTGTTTTCCCTGCACTGCCTTGACGTTCAAGCCGAGGATTGACTCCCACCACGTGTGCACGTGGGACAGCCCTGTGGGAAAGCCTCGTGGGAAAGCTTCGTGGGAAAGACTCGAGGGAAAACCATAGATCCTTTGATCCACGCGGCGGACTGCGTGACACTGCTGCTACCACTCTGGAGGAAAGCGCAAGTGCATGCCCGCATTCGAGACGAGGACTGACTCCCATGGGGAGACTCCAGAAGTACCCCAAGATCCATGTCAGCACTGGAGAGGAATCCTCAGGTTCCGGCCCCGACTCCACACAAGGTCTTAGGCCCCGGCATCGATGGGAGAGGAACCCCGAGAGACCCCCGAGGAAGTGGCATGGGGACTGGCCTTTCCTGAGGCCACCAGAGCGGGTCCCTGAGGTCCCCGTCGTAAGTCGAGAGCACCTGCCGCAACTCGAGAAAATCCAGGAGGTTTTGCCCTCCAGGCGAGATGAGGCCCATTTCCGCTGAGGCGTCTCGAGGCCAATCACGTCTAACCACTGGAACTTCCAAAGGGTCCTTCACACCCTTGCTGCAACTCAAGAAGTTCCCCGACATACCCGTCTCCACTCGAGAGAAAGCACGTGGGGTCCCGCACAAATCCAGGGGAGCCCCGTTTCTTCCTCCTAGCTCCAGATGAGGGATCCTTTCCCTGTTTCGTAGGGAAAGAATTCCCGGCGTTCCCGTCGCATCTCAAGAGGAGGCGCTCTCCACAGGAAAGGCGAGAGGAACTGAAGGGTGGTGCCACCATTCCAAGAGTACCCCAGATGTGTCAGTCCATTCCAGAGGAACCTGTTTTCCCTGCACTGCCTTGACGTTCAAGCCGAGGATCGACTCCCACCACGTGTGCACGTGGGACAGCCCTGTGGGAAAGCCTCGTGGGAAAGCCTCGTGGGAAAGACTCGAGGGAAAACCATAGATCCTTTGATCCACGCGGCGGACTGTGTGACACTGCTGCTACCGCTCTGGAGGAAAGCGCAAGTGCATGCCCGCATTCGAGACGAGGACTGACTCCCCTGGGGAGACTCCAGAAGTACCCCAAGATCCATGTCAGCACTGGAGAGGAATCCTCAGGTTCCGGCCCCGACTCCACACAAGGTCTTAGGCCCCGGCATCGACGGGAGAGGAATCCCGAGAGGCCCCCGAGGAACTCGCATGGGGACTGGCCTTTCCTGAGGCCACCAGAGCGGGTCCCTGAGGTCCCCGTCGTAAGTCGAGAGCACCTGCCGCAACTCGAGAAAATCCAGGAGGTTTTGCCCTCCAGGCGAGATGAGGCCCATTTCCGCTGAGGCTTCTCGAGGCCAATCACATCTAACCACTGGAAATTCCAAAGGGTCTTTCACACCCTTGCTGCAACTCAAGAAGTTCCCCGACATACCCGTCTGCACTCGAGAGGAAGCACGTGGTGTCCCGCACACATCCAGGGGAGCCCCGTTTCCGCCTCCTAGCTCGAGATGAGGGATCCTTTCCCTGTTTCGTAGGGAAAGAATTCCCGGCGTTCCCGTCGCATCTCAAGAGGAGGCGCTCTCCACAGGAAAGGCGAGAGGAACTGAAGGGTCGTGCCACCATTCCAAGAGTCCCCCAGATGTGTCAGTCCATTCCAGAGGAACCTGTTTTCCCTGCACTGCCTTGACGTTCGAGCCGAGGATCGACTCCCACCACGTGTGCACGTGGGACAGGCCTGTGGGAAAGCCTCGTGGGAAAGCCTCGTGGGAAAGACTCGAGGGAAAACCATAGATCCTTTGATCCACGCGGCGGACTGCGTGACACTGATGCTACCGCTCTGGAGGAAAGCGCAAGTGCATGCCCGCATTCGAGACGAGGACTTACTCCCCTGGGGAGACTCCAGAAGTACCCCAAGATCCATGTCAGCACTGGAGAGGAATCCTCAGGTTCCGGCCCCGACTCCACACAAGGTCTTAGGCCCCGGCATCGACGGGAAAGGAATCCCGAGAGGCCCCCGAGGAACTCGCATGGGGACTGGCCTTTCCTGAGGCCACCTGAGCGGGTCCCTGAGGTCCCCGTCGTAAGTCGAGAGCACCTGCCGCAACTCGAGAAAATCCAGGAGGTTTTGCCCTCCAGGCGAGATGAGGCCCATTTCCGCTGAGGCTTCTCGAGGCTAATAACATCTAACCACTGGAACTTCCAACGGGTCCTTCACACCCTTGCTGCAACTGAAGCAGTTCCCCGACATACCCGTCTCCACTCGAGAGGAAGCACGTGGGGTCCCGCACACATCCAGGGGAGCCCCTTTTCCGCCTCCTAGCTCGAGATGAGGGATCCTTTCCCTTTTTCTTAGGGAAAGAATTCCCGGCGTTCCCGTCGTATCTCAAGAGGTGGCGCTCTCCACAGTAAAGGAGAGAGGAACTCCAGGGTCGTGGCACCATTCCAAGAGACCCCCAGATGTGTCAGTCCATTCCAGAGGAACCTGTTTTCCCTGCACTGCCTTGACGTTCAAGCCGAGGATCGACTCCCACCACGTGTGCACGTGGGACAGCCCTGTGGGAAAGCCTCGTGGGAAAGCCTCGTGGGAAAGACTCGAGGGAAAACCATAGATCCTTTGATCCACGCGGCGGACTGCGTGACACTGCTGCTACCGCTCTGGAGGAAAGCGCAAGTGCATGCCCGCATTCGAGACGAGGACTGACTCCCCTGGGGAGACTCCAGAAGTACCCCAAGATCCATGTCAGCACTGGGGAGGAATCCTCAGGTTCCGGCCCAGACTCCACACAAGGTCTTAGGCCCCGGCATCGACGGGAGAGGAATCCCGAGAGGCCCCCGAGGAACTCGCATGGGGACTGGCCTTTCCTGAGGCCACCAGAGCGGGTCCCTGAGGTCCCCGTCGTAAGTCGAGAGCACCTGCCGCAACTCGAGAAAATCCAGGAGGTTTTGCCCTCCAGGCGAGATGAGGCCCATTTCCGCTGAGGCTTCTCGAGGCTAAACACGTCTAACCACTGGAACTTCCAAAGGGTCCTTCACACCCTTGCTGCAACTCAAGAAGTTCCCCGACATACCCGTCTCCACTCGAGAGGAAGCACGTGGGGTCCCGCACACATCCAGGGGAGCCCCGTTTCCGCCTCCTAGCTCGAGATGAGGGATCCTTTCCCGGTTTCGAAGGGAAAGAATTCCCGGCGTTCCCGTCGCATCTCAAGAGGAGGCGCTCTCCACAGGAAAGGCGAGAGGAACTCCAGGGTCGTGACACCATTCCAAGAGTCCCCCAGATGTGTCAGTCCATTCCAGAGGAACCTGTTTTCCCTGCACTGCCTTGACGTTCAAGCCGAGGATCGACTCCCACCACGTGTGCACGTGGGACAGCCCTGTGGGAAAGCCTCGTGGGAAAGCCTCGTGGGAAAGACTCGAGGGAAAACCATAGATCCTTTGATCCACGCGGCGGACTGCGTGACACTGCTGCTACCGCTCTGGAGGGAAGCGCAAGTGCATGCCCGCATTCGAGACGAGGACTGACTCCCCTGGGGAGACTCCAGAAGTACCCCAAGATCCATGTCAGCACTGGAGAGGAATCCTCAGGTTCCGGCCCCGACTCCACACAAGGTCTTAGGCCCCGGCATCGACGGGAGGGGAATCCCGAGAGGCCCCCGAGGAACTCGCATGGGGACTGGCCTTTCCTGAGGCCACCAGAGCGGGTCCCTGAGGTCCCCGTCGTAAGTCGAGAGCACCTGCCGCAACTCGAGAAAATCCAGGAGGTTTTGCCCTCCAGGCGAGATGAGGCCCATTTCCGCTGAGGCTTCTCGAGGCTAATCACGTCTAACCACTGGAACTTCCAAAGGGTCCTTCACACCCTGGCTGCAACTCAAGGAGTTCCCCGACATATCCGTCTCCACTCGAGAGGAAGCACGTGGTGTCCCGCACACATCCAGGGGAGCCCCGTTTCCGCCTCCTAGCTCGAGATGAGGGATCCTTTCCCTGTTTCGTAGGGAAAGAATTCCCGGCGTGCCCGTCGCATCTCAAGAGGAGGCGCTCTCCACAGGAAAGGCGAGAGGAACTCCAGGGTCGTGCCACCATTCCAAGAGGCCCCCAAATGTGTCAGTCCATTCCAGAGGAACCTGTTTTCCCTGCACTGCCTTGACGTTCAAGCCGAGGATCGACTCCCACCACGTGTGCACGTGGGACAGCCCTGTGGGAAAGCCTCGTGGGAAAGCCTCGTGGGAAAGACTCGAGGGAAAACCATAGATCCTTTGATCCACGCGGCGGACTGCGTGACACTGCTGCTACCGCTCTGGAGGAAAGCGCAAGTGCATGCCCGCATTCGAGACGAGGACTGACTCCCCTGGGGAGACTCCAGAAGTACCCCAAGATCCATGTCAGCACTGGAGAGGAATCCTCAGGTTCCGGCCCCGACTCCACACAAGGTCTTAGGCCCCGGCATCGACGGGAGAGGAATCCCGAGAGGCGCCCGAGGAACTCGCATGGGGACTGGCCTTTCCTGAGGCCACCAGAGCGGGTCCCTGAGGTCCCCGTCGTAAGTCGAGAGCACCTGCCGCAACTCGAGGAAATCCAGGAGGTTTTGCCCTCCAGGCGAGATGAGGCCCATTTCCGCTGAGGCTTCTCGAGGCCAATCACATTTAACCACTGGAACTTCCAAAGGGTCCTTCACAACATTGCTGCAACTCAAGAAGTTCCCCGACATACCCGTCTCCACTCGAGAGGAAGCACGTGGGGTCCCGCACACATCCAGGGGAGCCCCGTTTCCGCCTCCTAGCTCGAGATGAGGGATCCTTTCCCTGTTTCGTAGGGAAAGAATTCCCGGCGTTCCCGTCGCATCTCAAGAGGAGGCGCTCTCCACAGGAAAGGCGAGAGGAACTCCAGGGTCGTGACACCATTCCAAGAGTCCCCCAGATGTGTCAGTCCATTCCAGAGGAACCTGTTTTCCCTGCACTGCCTTGACGTTCAAGCCGAGGATCGACTCCCACCACGTGTGCACGTGGGACAGCCCTGTGGGAAAGCCTCGTGGGAAAGCCTCGTGGGAAAGACTCGAGGGAAAACCATAGATCCTTTGATCCACGCGGCGGACTGCGTGACACTGCTGCTACCGCTCTGGAGGAAAGCGCAAGTGCATGCCCGCATTCGAGACGAGGACTGACTCCCCTGGGGAGACTCCAGAAGTACCCCAAGATCCATGTCAGCACTGGAGAGGAATCCTCAGGTTCCGGCCCCGACTCCACACAAGGTCTTAGGCCCCGGCATCGACGGGAGAGGAATCCCGAGACGCCCCCGAGGAACTCGCATGGGGACTGGCCTTTCCTGAGCCCACCAGAGCGGGTCCCTGAGGTCCCCGTCGTAAGTCAAGAGCACCTGCCGCAACTCGAGAAAATCCAGGAGGTTTTGCCCTCCAGGCGAGATGAGGCCCATTTCCGCTGAGGCTTCTCGAGGCTAATCACGTCTAACCACTGGAACTTCCAAAGGGTCCTTCACACCCTTGCTGCAACTCAAGAAGTTCCCCGACATACCCGTCTCCACTCGAGAGGAAGCACGTGGGGTCCCGCACACATCCAGGGGAGCCCCGTTTCCGCCTCCTAGCTCGAGATGAGGGATCCTTTCCCTGTTTTGTAGGGAAAGAATTCCCGGCGTTCCCGTCGCATCTCAAGAGGAGGCGTTCTCCACAGGAAAGGCGAGAGGAACTCCAGGGTCGTGGCACCATTCCAAGAGTCCCCCAGATGTGTCAGTCCATTCCAGAGGAACCTGTTTTCCCTGCACTGCCTTGACGTTCAAGCCGAGGATCGACTCCCACCACATGTGCACATGGGACAGCCCTGTGGGAAAGCCTCGTGGGAAAGCCTCGTGGGAAAGACTCGAGGGAAAACCATAGATCCTTTGATCCACGCGGCGGACTGCGTGACACTGCTGCTAACGCTCTGGAGGAAAGCGCAAGTGCATGCCCGCATTCGAGACGAGGACTGACTCCCCTGGGGAGACTCCAGAAGTACCCCAAGATCCATGTCAGCACTGGAGAGGAATCCTCAGGTTCCGGCCCCGACTCCACACAAGGTCTTAGGCCCCGGCATCGACGGGAGAGGAATGCCGAGAGGCCCCCGAGGAACTCGCATGGGGACTGGCCTTTCCTGAGGCCACCAGAGCGGGTCCCTGAGGTCCCCGTCGTAAGTCGAGAGCACCTGCCGCAACTCGAGAAAATCCAGGAGGTTTTGCCCTCCAGGCGAGATGAGGCCCATTTCCGCTGAGGCTTCTCGAGGCTAATCACGTCTAACCACTGGAACTTCCAAAGGGTCCTTCACACCCTTGCTGCAACTCAAGAGGTTCCCCGACATACCCGTCTCCACTCGAGAGGAAGCACGTGGGGTCCCGCACACATCCAGGGGAGCCCCGTTTCCGCCTCCTAGCTCGAGATGAGGGATCCTTTCCCTGTTTCGTAGGGAAAGAATTCCCGGCATTCCCGTCGCATCTCAAGAGGAGGCGCTCTCCACAGGAAAGGCGAGAGGAACTCCAGGGTCGTGCCACCATTCCAAGAGTCCCCCAGATGTGTCAGTCCATTCCAGAGGAACCTGTTTTCCCTGCACTGCCTTGACGTTCAAGCCGAGGATCGACTCCCACCACCTGTGCACGTGGGACAGCCCTGTGCGAAAGCCTCGTGGGAAAGCCTCATGGGAAAGACTCGAGGGAAAACCATAGATCCTTTGATCCACGCGGCGGACTGCGTGACACTGCTGCTACCGCTCTGGAGGGAAGCGCAAGTGCATGCCCGCATTCGAGACGAGGACTGACTCCCCTGGGGAGACTCCAGAAGTACCCCAAGATCCATGTCAGCACAGGAGAGGAATCCTCAGGTTCCGGCCCGTCTCCACACAAGGTCTTAGGCCCCGGCATCGACGGGAGAGGAATCCCGAGAGGCCCCCGAGGAACTCGCATGGCGACTGGCCTTTCCTGAGGTCACCAGAGCGGGTCCCTGAGGTCCCCGTCGTAAGTCGAGAGCACCTGCCGCAACTCGAGAAAATCCAGGAGGTTTTGCCCTCCAGGCGAGATGAGGCCCATTTCCGCTGAGGCTTCTCGAGGCTAATCACGTCTAACCACTGGAACTTCCAAAGGGTCCTTCACACCCTTGCTGCAACTCAAGAAGTTCCCCGACATACCCGTCTCCACTCGAGAGGAAGCACGTGGGGTCCCGCACACATCCAGGGGAGCCCCGTTTCCGCCTCCTAGCTCGAGATGAGGGATCCTTTCCCTGTTTCGTAGGGAAAGAATTCCCGGCGTTCCCGTCGCATCTCAAGAGGAGGCGCTCTCCACAGGATAGGAGAGAGGAACTCCAGGGTCGAGACACCATTCCAAGAGTCCCCCAGATGTGTCAGTCCATTCCAGAGGAACCTGTTTTCCCTGCACTGCCTTGACGTTCAAGCCGAGGATCGACTCCCACCACGTGTGCACGTGGGACAGCCCTGTGGGAAAGCCTCGTGGGAAAGCCTCGTGGGAAAGACTCGAGGGAAAACCATAGATCCTTTGATCCACGCGGCGGACTGCGTGAAACTGCTGCTACCGCTCTGGAGGAAAGCGCAAGTGCATGCCCGCATTCGAGACGAGGACTGACTCCTCTGGGGAGACTCCAGAAGTACCCCAAGATCCATGTCAGCACTGGAGAGGAATCCTCAGGTTCCGGCCCCGACTCCACACAAGGTCTTAGGCCCCGGCATCGACGGGAGAGGAATCCCGAGAGGCCCCCGAGGAACTCGCATGGGGACTGGCCTTTCCTGAGGCCACCAGAGCGGGTCCCTGACGTCCCCGTCGTAAGTCGAGAGCACCTGCCGCAACTCGAGAAAATCCAGGAGGTTTTGCCCTCCAGGCGAGATGAGGCCCATTTCCGCTGAGGCTTCTCGAGGCTAATCACATCTAACCACTGGAACTTCCAAAGGGTCCTTCACACCCTTGCTGCAACTCAAGAAGTTCCCCGACATACCCGTCTCCACTCGAGAGGAAGCACGTGGGGTCCCGCACACATCCAGGGGAGCCCCGTTTCCGCCTCCTAGCTCGAGATGAGGGATCCTTTCCCTGTTTCGTAGGGAAAGAATTCCCGGCGTTCCCGGCGCATCTCAAGAGGAGGCGCTCTCCACAGGAAAGGCGAGAGGAACTCCAGGGTCGTGGCACCATTCCAAGAGACCCCCAGATGTGTCAGTCCATTCCAGAGGAACCTGTTTTCCCTGCACTGCCTTGACGTTCAAGCCGAGGATCGACTCCAACCACGTGTGCACGTGGGACAGCCCTGTGGGAAAGCCTCGTGGGAAAGCCTCGTGGGAAAGACTCGAGGGAAAACCATAGATCCTTTGATCCACGCGGCGGACTGCGTGACACTGCTGCTACCGCTCTGGAGGAAAGCGCAAGTGCATGCCCTCATTCGAGACGAGGACTGACTCCCCTGGGGAGACTCCAGAAGTACCCCAAGATCCATGTCAGCACTGGAGAGGAATCCTCTGGTTCCGGCCCCGACTCCACACAAGGTCTTCGGCCCCGGCATCGACGGGAGAGGAATCCCGAGAGGCCCCCGAGGAACTCGCATGGGGACTGGCCTTTCCTGAGGCCACCAGAGCGGGTCCCTGAGGTCCCCGTCGTAAGTCGAGAGCACCTGCCGCAACTCGAGTAAATCCAGGAGGTTTTGCCCTCCAGGCGCGATGAGGCCCATTTCCGCTGAGGCTTCTCGAGGCCAATCACATCTAACCACTGGAACTTCCAAAGGGTCCTTCACACCGTTGCTGCAACTCAAGAAGTTCCCCGACATACCCGTCTCCACTCGAGAGGAAGCACGTGGGGTCACGCACACATCCAGGGGAGCTCCGTTTCCGCCTCCTAGCTCGAGATGAGGGATCCGTTCCCTGTTTCGTAGGGAAAGAATTCCCGGCGTTCCCGTCGCATCTCAAGAGGAGGCGCTCTCCACAGGAAAGCCGAGAGGAACTCCAGGGTCGTGCCACCATTCCAAGAGTCCCCCAGATGTGTCAGTCCATTCCAGAGGAACCTGTTTTCCCTGCACTGCCTTGACGGTCAAGCCGAGGATCGACTCCCACCACGTGTGCACGTGGGACAGCCCTGTGCGAAAGCCTCGTGGGAAAGACTCGTGGGAAACACTCGAGGGAAAACCATAGATCCTTTGACCCACGCGGCGGACTGCGTGACACTGCTGCTACCGCTCTGAAGGAAAGCGCAAGTGCATGCCCGCATTCGAGAGGAGGACTGACTCCCCTGGGGAGACTCCAGAAGTACCCCAAGATCCATGTCAGCACTGGAGAGGAATCCTCAGGTTCCGGCCCCGACTCCACACAAGGTCTTAGGCCCCGGAATCGACGGGAGAGGAATCCCGAGAGGCCCCCGAGGAACTCGCATGGGGACTGGCCTTTCCTGAGGCCACCAGAGCGGATCCCTGAGATCCCCGTCGTAAGTCGAGAGCACGTGCCGCAACTCGAGAAAATCCAGGAGGTTTTCACCTCCAGGAGAGATGAGGCCCATTTCCGCTGAGGCTTCTCGAGGCTAATCTCGTCTAACCACTGGAACTTCCAAAGGGTCCTTCACACCATTGCTGCAACTCAAGAAGTTCCCCGACATACCCGTCTCCACTCGAGAGGAAGCACGTGGGTCCCGCACACATCCAGGGGAGCCCCGTTTCCGCCTCCTAGCTCGAGATGAGGGTTCCTTTCCCTGTTTCGTAGGGAAAGAATTCCCGGCGTTCCCGTCGCATCTCAAGAGGAGGCGCTCTCCACAGGAAAGGCGAGAGGAACTCCAGGGTCGTGCCACCATTCCAAGAGTCCCCCAGATGTGTCAGTCCATTCCAGAGGAACCTGTTTTCCCTGCACTGCCTTGACGTTCAAGCCGAGGATCGACTCCCACCACGTGTGCACGTGGGACAGCCCTGTGGGAAAGCCTCGTGGGAAAGCCTCGTGGGAAAGACTCGAGGGAAAAACATAGATCCGTTGATCCACGCGGCGGACTGCGTGACACTGCTGCTACCGCTCTGGAGGAAAGCGCAAGTGCATGCCCGCATTCGAGACGAGGACTGACTCCCCTGGGGAGACTCCAGAAGTACCCCAAGATCCATGTCAGCACTGGAGAGGAATCCTCAGGTTCCGGCCCCGACTCCACACAAGGTCTTAGGCCCCGGCATCGACGGGAGAGGAATCCCGAGAGGCCCCCGAGGAACTCGCATGGGGACTGGCCTTTCCTGAGGCCACCAGAGCGTGTCCCTGAGGTCCCCGTCGTAAGTCGAGAGCACCTGCCGCAACTCGAGAAAATCCAGGAGGTTTTGCCCTCCAGGCGAGATGAGGCCCATTTCCGTTGAGGCTTCTCGAGGCCAATCACATCTAACCACTGGAACTTCCAAAGGGTCCTTCACACCCTTGCTGCAACTCAAGAAGTTCCACGACATACCCGTCTGCACTCGAGAGGAAGCAGGTGGTGTCCCGCACACATCCAGGGGAGCCCCGTTTCCGCCTCCTAGCTCGAGATGAGGGATCCTTTCCCTGTTTCGAAGGGAAAGAATTCCCGGCATTCCCGTCGCATCTCAAGAGGAGGCGCTCTCCACAGGAAAGGCGAGAGGAACTCCAGGGTCGTGCCACCATTCAAAGAGTCCCCCAGATGTGTCAGTCCATTCCAGAGGAACCTGTTTTCCCTGCACTGCCTTGACGTTCAAGCCAAGGATCGACTCCCACCACGTGTGCACGTGGGACAGCCCTGTGGGAAAGCCTCGTGGGAAAGCCACGTGGGAAAGACTCGAGGGAAAACCATAGATCCGTTGATCCACGCGGCGGACTGGGTGACACTGCTGCTACCGCTCTGGAGGAAAGCGCAAGTGCATGCCCGCATTCGAGACGAGGACTGACTCCCCTGGGGAGACTCCAGAAGTACCCCAAGATCCATGTCAGCACTGGAGAGGAATCCTCAGGTTCCGGCCCCGACTCCACACAAGGTCTTAGGCCCCGGCATCGACGGGAGAGGAATCCCGAGACGCCCCCGAGGAACTCGCATGGGGACTGGCCTTTCCTGAGGCCACCAGAGCGGGTCCCTGAGGTCCCCGTCGTAAGTCGAGAGCACCTGCCGCAACTCGAGAAAATCCAGGAGGTTTTGCCCTCCAGGCGAGATGAGGCCCATTTCCTCTGAGGCTTCTCGAGGCCAATCACATCTAACCACTGGAACTTCCAAAGGGTCCTTCACACCCTTGCTGCAACTCAAGAAGTTCCCCGACATACCCGTCTCCACTCGAGAGGAAGCACGTGGTGTCCCGCACACATCCAGGGGAGCCCCGTTTCCGCCTCCTAGCTCGAGATGAGGGATCCTTTCCCTGTTTCGTAGGGAAAGAATTCCCGGCGTTCCCGTCGCATCTCAAGAGGTGGCGCTCTCCACAGGAAAGGCGAGAGGAACTCCAGGGTCATGCCACCATTCCAAGAGTCCCCCAGATGTGTCAGTCCATTCCAGAGGAACCTGTTTTCCCTGCACTGCCTTGACGTTCAAGCCGAGGATCGACTCCCACCACGTGTGCACGTGGGACAGCCCTGTGGGAAAGCCTCGTGGGAAAGCCTCGTGGGAAAGACTCGAGGGAAAACCATAGATCCTTTGATCCACGCGGCGGACTGCGTGACACTGCTGCTACCGCTCTGGAGGAAAGCGCAAGTGCATGCCCGCATTCGAGACGAGGACTGACTCCCCTGGGGAGACTCCAGAAGTACCCCAAGATCCATGTCAGCACTGGAGAGGAATCCTCAGGTTCCGGCCCCGACTCCACACAAGGTCTTAGGCCCCGGCATCGACGGGAGAGGAATCCCGAGAGGCCCCCGAGGAACTCGCATGTGGACTGGCCTTTCCTGAGGCCACCAGAGCGGGTCCCTGAGGTCCCCGTAGTAAGTCGAGAGCACCTGCCGCAACTCGGGAAAATCCAGGAGGTTTTGCCCTCCAGGCGAGATGAGGCCCATTTCCGCTGAGGCTTCTCGAGGCCAATCACATCTAACCACTGGAACTTCCAAAGGGTCCTTCACACCCTTCCTGCAACTCAAGAAGTTCCCCGACATACCCGTCTCCACTCGAGAGGAAGCACGTGGGGTCCCGCACACATCCAGGGGAGCTCCGTTTCCGCCTCCTAGCTCGAGATGAGGGATCCTTTCCCTGTTTCGTAGGGAAAGAATTCCCGGCGTTCCCGTCGCATCTCAAGAGGAGGCGCTCTCCACAGGAAAGGCGAGAGGAACTCCACGGTCGTGACACCATTGCCAGAGTTCCCCAGATGTGTCAGTCCATTCCAGAGGAACCTGTTTTCCCTGCACTGCCTTGACGTTCAAGCCGAGGATCGACTCCCACCACGTGTGCACGTGGGACAGCCCTGTGGGAAAGCCTCGTGGGAAAGCCTCGTGGGAAAGACTCGAGGGAAAACCATAGATCCTTTGATCCACGCGGCGGACTACGTGACACTGCTGCTACCGCTCTGGAGGAAAGCGCAAGTGCATGCCCGCATTCGAGACGAGGACTGACTCCCCTGGGGAGACTCCAGAAGTACCCCAAGATCCATGTCAGCACTGGAGAGGAATCCTCAGGTTCCGGCCCCGACTCCACACAAGGTCTTAGGCCCCGGCATCGACGGGAGAGGAATCCCGAGAGGCCCCCGAGGAACTCGCATGTGGACTGGCCTTTCCTGAGGCCACCAGAGTGGGTCCCTGAGGTCCCCGTCGTAAGTCGAGAGCACCTGCCGCAACTCGGGAAAATCCAGGAGGTTTTTCCCTCCAGGCGAGATGAGGCCCATTTCCGCTGAGGCTTCTCGAGGCCAATCACATCTAACCACTGGAACTTCCAAAGGGTCCTTCACACCCTTGCTGCAACTCAAGAAGTTCCCCGACATACCCGTCTCCACTCGAGAGGAAGCACGTGGGGTCCCGCACACATCCAGGGGAGCTCCGTTTCCGCCTCCTAGCTCGAGATGAGGGATCCTTTCCCTGTTTCGTAGGGAAAGAATTCCCGGCGTTCCCGTCGCATCTCAAGAGGAGGCGCTCTCCACAGGAAAGGCGAGAGGAACTCCAGGGTCGTGCCACCATTCCAAGAGTCCCCCAGATGTGTCAGTTCATTCCAGAGGAACCTGTTTTCCCTGCACTGCCTTGACGTTCAAGCCGAGGATCGACTCCCACCACGTGTGCACGTGGGACAGCCCTGTGGGAAAGCCTCGTGGGAAAGCCTCGTGGGAAAGACTCGAGGGAAAAACATAGATCCGTTGATCCACGCGGCGGACTGCGTGACACTGCTGCTACCGCTCTGGAGGAAAGCGCAAGTGCATGCCCGCATTCGAGACGAGGACTGACTCCCCTGGGGAGACTCCAGAAGTACCCCAAGATCCATGTCAGCACTGGAGAGGAATCCTCAGGTACCGGCCCCGAATCCACACAAGGTCTTAGGCCCCGGCATCGACGGGAGAGGAATCCCGAGAGGCCCCAGAGGAACTCGCATGGGGAATGGCCTTTCCTGAGGCCACCAGAGCGGGTCCCTGAGTTCCCCGTCGTAAGTCGAGAGCACCTGCCGCAACTCGAGAAAATCCAGGAGGTTTTGCCCTCCAGGCGAGATGAGGCCCATTTCCGCTGAGGCTTCTCGAGGCCAATCACATCTAACCACTGGAACTTCCAAAGGGTCCTTCACACCATTGCTGCAACTCAAGAAGTTCCCCGACATACCCGTCTCCACTCGAGAGGAAGCACGTGGGGTCCCGCACACATCCAGAGGAGCCCCGTTTCCGCCTCCTAGCTCGAGATGAGGGATCCTTTGCCTGTTTCGTAGGGAAAGAATTCCCGGCGTTCCCGTCGCATCTCAAGAGGAGGCGCTCTCCACAGGAAAGGCGAGAGGAACTCCAGGGTCGTGACACCATTCCAAGAGTCCCCCAGATGTGTCAGTCCATTCCAGAGGAACCTGTTTTCCCTGCACTGCCTTGACGTTCAAGCCGAGGATCGACTCCCACCACGTGTGCACGTGGGACAGCCCTGTGGGAAAGCCTCGTGGGAAAGCCTCGTGGGAAAAACTCTAGGGAAAACCATAGATCCGTTGATCCACGGGGCGGACTGCGTGACACTTCTGCTACCGCTCTGGAGGAAAGCGCAAGTGCATGCCCGCATTCGAGACGAGGACTGACTCCCCTGGGGAGACTCCAGAAGTACCCCAAGATCCATGTCAGCACTGGAGAGGACTCCTCAGGTTCCGGCCCCGACTCCACACAAGGTCTTAGGCCCCGGCATGGACGGGAGAGGAATCCCGAGACGCCCCCGAGGAACTCGCATGGGGACTGGCCTTTCCTGAGGCCACCAGAGCGGGTCCCTGAGGTCCCCGTCGTAAGTCGAGAGCACCTGCCGCAACTCGAGAAAATCCAGGAGGTTTTGCCCTCCAGGCGAGATGAGGCCCATTTCCGCTGAGGCTTCTCGAGGCCAATCACATCTAACCACTGGAACTTCCAAAGGGTCCTTCACACCCTTGCTGCAACTCAAGAAGTTCCCTGACATACCCGTCTCCACTCGAGAGGAAGCACGTGGGGTCCCGCACACATCCAGGGGAGCCCCGTTTCCGCCTCCTAGCTCGAGATGAGGGATCCTTTCCCTGTTTCGTAGGGAAAGAATTCCCGGCGTTCCCGTCGCATCTCAAGAGGAGGCGCTCTCCACAGGAAAGGCGAGAGGAACTCCAGGGTCGTGACACCATTCCAAGAGTCCCCCAGATGTGTCAGTATATTCCAGAGGAACCTCTTTTCCCTGCACTGCCGTGACGTTCAAGCCGAGGATCGACTCCACCACGTGTGCACGTGGGACAGCCCTGTGGGAAAGCCTCGTGGGAAAGACTCGAGGGAAAACCATAGATCCTTTGACCCACGCGGCGGACTGCGTGACACTGCTGCTACCGCTCTGGAGGAAAGCGCAAGTGCATGCCCGCATTCGAGACGAGGACTGACTCCCCTGGGGAGATTCCAGAAGTACCCCAAGATCCATGTCAGCACTGGAGAGGAATCCTCAGGTTCCGGCCCCGACTCCACACAAGGTCTTAGGCCCCGGTATCGACGGGAGAGGAATCCCGAGAGGCCCCCGAGGAACTCGCATGGGGACTGGCCTTTCCTGAGGCCACCAGAGCGGGAACCTGAGGTCCCCGTCGTAAGTCGAGAGCACCTGCCGCAACTCGAGAAAATCCAGGAGGTTTTGCCCTCCAGGCGAGATGAGGCCCATTTCCGCTGAGGCTTCTCGAGTCCAATCACATCTAACCACTGGAACTTCCAAAGGGTCCTTCACACCCTTGCTGCAACTCAAAAAGTTCCCAGACATACCCGTCTGCACTCGAGAGGAAGCACGTGGTGTCCCGCACACATCCAGGGGAGCCCCGTTTCCGCCTCCTAGCTCGAGATGAGGGATCCTTTCCCTGTTTCGTAGGGAAAGAATTCCCGGCGTTCCCGTCGCATCTCAAGAGGAGGCGCTCTCCACAGGAAAGGCGAGAGGAACTCCAGGGTCATGCCACCATTCCAAGAGTCCCCCAGATGTGTCAGTCCATTCCAGATGAACCTGTTTTCCCTGCACTGCCTTGACGTTCAAGCCGAGGATCGACTCCCACCACGTGTACACGTGGGACAGCCCTGTGGGAAAGCCTCGTGGGAAATCCTCGTGGGAAAGACTCGAGGGAAAACCATAGATCCTTTGATCCACGCGGCGGACTGCGTGACACTGCTGCTACCGCTCTGGAGGAAAGCACAAGTGTATGCCCGCATTCGAGACGAGGACTGACTCCCCTGGGGAGACTCCAGAAGTACCCCAAGATCCATGTCAGCACTGGAGAGGAATCCTCAGGTTCCGGCCCCGACTCCACGCAAGGTCTTAGGCCCCGGCATCGACAGGAGAGGAATCCCGAGACGCCCCCGAGGAACTCGCATGGGGACTGGCCTTTCCTGAGGCCACCAGAGCGGTTCCCTGAGGTCCCCGTCGTAAGTCGAGAGCACCTGCCGCAACTCGAGAAAATCCAGGAGGTTTTGCCCTCCAGGCGAGATGAGGCCCATTTCCGCTGAGGCTTCTCGAGGCCAATCACATCTAACCACTGGAACTTCCAAAGGGTCCTTCACACCCTTGCTGCAACTCAAGAAGTTCCCCGACATACCCGTCTCCACTCGAGAGGAAGCACGTGGGGTCCCGCACACATCCAGGGGAGCCCCGTTTCCGCCTCCTAGCTCGAGATGAGGGATCCTTTCCCTGTTTCGTAGGGAAAGAATTCCCGGCGTTCCCGTCGCATCTCAAGAGGAGGCGCTCTCCACAGGAAAGGCGAGAGGAACTCCACGGTCGTGACACCATTCCCAGAGTTCCCCAGATGTGTCAGTCCATTCCAAAGGAACCTGTTTTCCCTGCACTGCCTTGACGTTCAAGCCGAGGATCGACTCCCACCACGTGTGCACGTGGGACAGCCCTGTGGGAAAGCCTCGTGGGAAAGCCTCGTGGGAAAGACTCGAGGGAAAACCATAGATCCTTTGATCCACGCGGCGGACTGCGTGACACTGCTGCTACCGCTCTGGAGGAAAGCGCAAGTGCATGCCCGCATTCGAGACGAGGACTGACTCCCCTGGGGAGACTCCAGAAGTACCCCAAGATCCATGTCAGCACTGGAGAGGAATCCTCAGGTTCCGGCCCCGACTCCACACAAGGTCTTAGGCCCCGGCATCGACGGGAGAGGAATCCCGAGAGGCCCCCGAGGAACTCGCATGGGGACTGGCCTTTCCTGAGGCCACCAGAGCGGGTCCCTGAGGTCCCCGTCGTAAGTCGAGAGCACCTGCCGCAACTCGAGAAAATCCAGGAGGTTTTGCCCTCCAGGCGAGATGAGGCCCATTTCCGCTGAGGCTTCTCGAGGCCAATCACATCTAACCACTGGAACTTCCAAAGGGTCCTTCACACCTTTGCTGCAACTCAAGAAGTTCCCCGACATACCCGTCCCCACTCGAGAGGAAGCACGTGGTGTCCCGCACACATCCAGGGGAGCCCCATTTCCGCCTCCTAGCTCGAGATGAGGGATCCTTTCCCTGTTTCGTAGGGAAAGAATTCCCGGCGTGCCCGTCGCATCTCAAGAGGAGGCACTCTCCACAGGAAAGGAGAGGAACTTCAGGGTCGTGCCACCATTCCAAGAGTCCCCCAGATGTGTCAGTCCATTCCAGAGGAACCTGTTTTCCCTGCACTGCCTTGACGTTCAAGCCGAGGATCGACTCCCACCACGTGTGCAGGTGGGACAGCCCTGTGGGAAAGGCTCGTGGGAAAGACTCGAGGGAAAACCATAGATCCTTTGATCCACGCGGCGGACTGCGTGACACTGCTGCTACCGCTCTGGAGGAAAGCGCATGTGCATGCCCGCATTCGAGACGAGGACTGACTCCCCTGGGGAGACTCCAGAAGTACCCCAAGATCCATGTCAGCACTGGAGAGGAATCCTCAGGTTCCGGCCCCGACTCCACACAAGGTCTTAGGCCCCGGCATCGACGGGAGAGGAATCCCGAGAGGCCCCCGAGGAACTCGCATGGGGACTGGCCTTTCCTGAGGCCACCAGAGCGGTTCCCTGAGGTCCCCGTCGTAAGTCGAGAGCACCTGCCGCAACTCTATAAAATCCAGGAGGTTTTGCCCTCCAGGTGAGATGAGGCCCATTTCCGCTGAGGCTTCTCGAGGCCAATCACATCTAACCACTGGAACTTCCAAAGGGTCCTTCATACCTTTGCTGCAACTCAAGAAGTTCCCCGACATACCCGTCTCCACTCGAGAGGAAGCACGTGGGGTCCCGCACACATCCAGGGGAGCCCCGTTTCCGCCTACTAGCTCGAGATGAGGGATCCTTTCCCTGTTTCGTAGGGAAAGAATTCCCGGCGTTCCCGTCGCATCTCAAGAGGAGGCGCTCTCCACAGGAAAGGCGAGAGGAACTCCAGGGTCGTGACACCATTCCAAGAGTCCCCCAGATGTGTCAGTCCATTCCAGAGGAACCTGTTTTCCCTGCACTGCCTTGACGTTCAAGCCGAGGATCGACTCCCACCATGTGTGCACGTGGGACAGCCCTGTGGGAAAGCCTCCTGGGAAAGCCTCGTGGGAAAGACTCGAGGGAAAACCATAGATCCTTTGATCCACGCGGCGGACTGCGTGACACTGCTGCTACCGCTCTGGAGGAAAGCGCAAGTGCATGCCCGCATTCGAGACGAGGACTGACTCCCCTGGGGAGACTCCAGAAGTACCCCAAGATCCATGTCAGCACTGGAGAGGAATCCTCAGGTTCCGGCCCCGACTCCACACAAGGTCTTAGGCCCCGGCATCGACGGGAGAGAAATCCCGAGAGGCCCCCGAGGAACTCGCATGGGGACTGGCCTTTCCTGAGGCCACCAGAGCGGGTCCCTGAGGTCCCCGTCGTAAGTCGAGAGCACCTGCTGCAACTCGAGAAAATCCAGGAGGTTTTGCCCTCCAGGCGAGATGAGGCCTATTTCCGCTGAGGCTTCTCGAGGCCAATCACATCTAACCACTGGAACTTCCAAAGGGTCCTTCACACCCTTGCTGCAACTCAAGAAGTTCCCCGACATACCCGTCTGCACTCGAGAGGAAGCACGTGGTGTCCCGCACACATCCAGGGGAGCCCCATTTCCGCCTCCTAGCTCGAGATGAGGGATCCTTTCCCTGTTTCGTAGGGAAAGAATTCCCGGCGTGCCTGTCGCATCTCAAGAGGAGGCGCTCTCCACAGGAAAGGCGAGAGGAACTCCAGGGTCGTGACACCATTCCAAGAGTCCCCCAGATGTGTCAGTCCATTCCAGAGGAACCTGTTTTCCCTGCACTGCCTTGACGTTCAAGCCGAGGATCGACTCCCACCACGTGTGCACGTGGGACAGCCCTGTGGGAAAGCCTCGTGGGAAAGCCTCGTGGGAAAGACTCGAGGGTAAACCATAGATCCTTTGATCCACGCGGCGGACTGCGTGACAATGCTGCTACCGCTCTGGAGGAAAGCGCAAGTGCATGCCCGTATTCGAGACGAGGACTGACTCCCCTGGGGAGACACCAGAAGTACCACAAGATCCATGTCAGCACTGGAGAGGAATCCTCAGGTTCCGGCCCCGACTCCACACAAGGTCTTAGGCCCCGGCATCGACGGGAGAGGAATCCCGAGAGGCCCCCGAGGAACTCGCATGGGGACTGGCCTTTCCTGAGGCCACCAGAGCGGGTCCCTGAGGTCCCCGTCGTAAGTCGAGAGCACCTGCCGCAACTCGAGAAAATCCAGGAGGTTTTGCCCTCCAGGCGAGATGAGGCCCATTTCCGCTGAGGCTTCTCGAGGCCAATCACATCTAACCACTGGAACTTCCAAAGGGTCCTTCACACCTTTGCTGCAACTCAAGAAGTTCCCCGACATACCCGTCCCCACTCGAGAGGAAGCACGTGGTGTCCCGCACACATCCAGGGGAGCCCCATTTCCGCCTCCTAGCTCGAGATGAGGGATCCTTTCCCTGTTTCGTAGGGAAAGAATTCCCGGCGTGCCCGTCGCATCTCAAGAGGAGGCGCTCTCCACAGGAAAGGAGAGGAACTTCAGGGTCGTGCCACCATTCCAAGAGTCCCCCAGATGTGTCAGTCCATTCCAGAGGAACCTGTTTTCCCTGCACTGCCTTGACGTTCAAGCCGAGGATCGACTCCCACCACGTGTGCAGGTGGGACAGCCCTGTGGGAAAGCCTCGTGGGAAAGACTCGAGGGAAAACCATAGATCCGTTGATCCACGCGGCGGACTGCGTGACACTGCTGCTACCGCTCTGGAGGAAAGCGCATGTGCATGCCCGCATTCGAGACGAGGACTGACTCCCCTGGGGAGACTCCAGAAGTACCCCAAGATCCATGTCAGCACTGGAGAGGAATCCTCAGGTTCCGGCCCCGACTCCACACAAGGTCTTAGGCCCCGGCATCGACGGGAGAGGAATCCCGAGAGGCCCCCGAGGAACTCGCATGGGGACTGGCCTTTCCTGAGGCCACCAGAGCGGTTCCCTGAGGTCCCCGTCGTAAGTCGAGAGCACCTGCCGCAACTCTATAAAATCCAGGAGGTTTTGCCCTCCAGGTGAGATGAGGACCATTTCCGCTGAGGCTTCTCGAGGCCAATCACATCTAACCACTGGAACTTCCAAAGGGTCCTTCATACCTTTGCTGCAACTCAAGAAGTTCCCCGACATACCCGTCTCCACTCGAGAGGAAGCACGTGGGGTCCCGCACACATCCAGGGGAGCCCCGTTTCCGCCTACTAGCTCGAGATGAGGGATCCTTTCCCTGTTTCGTAGGGAAAGAATTCCCGGCGTTCCCGTCGCATCTCAAGAGGAGGCGCTCTCCACAGGAAAGGCGAGAGGAACTCCAGGGTCGTGACACCATTCCAAGAGTCCCCCAGATGTGTCAGTCCATTCCAGAGGAACCTGTTTTCCCTGCACTGCCTTGACGTTCAAGCCGAGGATCGACTCCCACCATGTGTGCACGTGGGACAGCCCTGTGGGAAAGCCTCCTGGGAAAGCCTCGTGGGAAACACTCGAGGGAAAACCATAGATCCTTTGATCCACGCGGCGGACTGCGTGACACTGCTGCTACCGCTCTGGAGGAAAGCGCAAGTGCATGCCCGCATTCGAGACGAGGACTGACTCCCCTGGGGAGACTCCAGAAGTACCCCAAGATCCATGTCAGCACTGGAGAGGAATCCTCAGGTTCCGGCCCCGACTCCACACAAGGTCTTAGGCCCCGGCATCGACGGGAGAGAAATCCCGAGAGGCCCCCGAGGAACTCGCATGGGGACTGGCCTTTCCTGAGGCCACCAGAGCGGGTCCCTGAGGTCCCCGTCGTAAGTCGAGAACACCTGCTGCAACTCGAGAAAATCCAGGAGGTTTTGCCCTCCAGGCGAGATGAGGCCTATTTCCAATGAGGCTTCTCGAGGCCAATCACATCTAACCACTGGAACTTCCAAAGGGTCCTTCACACCCTTGCTGCAACTCAAGAAGTTCCCCGACATACCCGTCTGCACTCGAGAGGAAGCACGTGGTGTCCCGCACACATCCAGGGGAGCCCCATTTCCGCCTCCTAGCTCGAGATGAGGGATCCTTTCCCTGTTTCGTAGGGAAAGAATTCCCGGCGTTCCCGTCGCATCTCAAGAGGAGGCGCTCTCCACAGGAAAGGCGAGAGGAACTCCAGGGTCGTGACACCATTCCAAGAGTCCCCCAGATGTGTCAGTCCATTCCAGAGGAACCTGTTTTCCCTGCACTGCCTTGACGTTCAAGCCGAGGATCGACTCCCACCACGTGTGCACGTGGGACAGCCCTGTGGGAAAGCCTCGTGGGAAAGCCTCGTGGGAAAGACTCGAGGGAAAACCATAGATCCTTTGATCCACGCGGCGGACTGCGTGACAATGCTGCTACCGCTCTGGAGGAAAGCGCAAGTGCATGCCCGCATTCGAGACGAGGACTGACTCCCCTGGGGAGACACCAGAAGTACCCCAAGATCCATGTCAGCACTGGAGAGGAATCCTCAGGTTCCGGCCCCGACTCCACACAAGGTCTTAGGCCCCGGCATCGACGGGAGAGGAATCCCGAGAGGCCCCCGAGGAACTCGCATGGGGACTGGCCTTTCCTGAGGCCACCAGAGCGGGTCCCTGAGATCCCCGTGGTAAGTCGAGAGCACCTGCCGCAACTCGAGAAAATCCAGGAGGTTTTGCCCTCCAGGCGCGATGAGGCCCATTTCCGCTGAGGCTTCTCGAGGCCAATCACATCTAACCACTGGAACTTCCAAAGGGTCCTTCACACCCTTGCTGCAATTCAAGAGGTTCCCCGACATACCCGTCTCCACTCGAGAGGAAGCACGTGGTGTCCCGCACACATCCAGGGGAGCCCCGTTTCCGTCTCCTAGCTGAAGATGAGGGATCCTTTCCCTGTTTCGTAGGCTAAGAATTCCCGGCGTTCCCGTCGCATCTCAAGAGGAGGCGCTCTCCACAGGAAAGGCGAGAGGAACTCCAGGGTCGTGCCACCATTCCAAGAGTCCCCCAGATGTGTCAGTCCATTCCAGAGGAACCTGTTTTCCCTGCACTGCCTTGACGTTCAAGCCGAGGATCGACTCCCACCACGTGTGCACGTGGGACAGCCCTGTGGGAAAGCCTCGTGGGAAAGCCTCGTGGGAAAGACTCGAGGGAAAACCATAGATCCTTTGATCCACGCGGCGGACTGCGTGACACTGCTGCTACCGCTCTGGAGGAAAGCGCAAGTGCATGCCCGCATTCGAGACGAGGACTGACTCCCCTGGGGAGACTCCAGAAGTACCCCAAGATCCATGTCAGCACTGGAGAGGAATCCTCAGGTTCCGGCCCCGACTCCACACAAGGTCTTAGGCCCCGGCATCGACGGGAGAGGAATCCCGAGAGGCCCCCGAGGAACTCGCATGGGGACTGGCCTTTCCTGAGGCCACCAGAGCGGGTCCCTGAGGTCCCCGTCCTAAGTCGAGAGCACCTGCCGCAACTCTATAAAATCCAGGAGGTTTTGCCCTCCAGGTGAGATGAGGCCCATTTCCGCTGAGGCTTCTCGAGGCCAATCACATCTAACCACTGGAACTTCCAAAGGGTCCTTCACACCTTTGCTGCAACTCAAGAAGTTCCCTGACATACCCGTCTCCACTCGAGAGGAAGCACGTGGGGTCCCGCACACATCCAGGGGAGCCCCGTTTCCGCCTCCTAGCTCGAGATGAGGGATCCTTTCCCTGTTTCGTAGGGAAAGAATTCCCGGCGTTCCCGTCGCATCTCAAGAGGAGGCGCTCTCCACAGGAAAGGCGAGAGGAACTCCAGGGTCGTGACACCATTCCAAGAGTCCCCCAGATGTGTCAGTCCATTCCAGAGGAACCTGTTTTCCTTGCACTGCCTTGACGTTCAAGCCGAGGATCGACTCCCACCACGTGTGCACGTGGGACAGCCCTGTGGGAAAGCCTCCTGGGAAAGCCTCGTGGGAAAGACTCGAGGGAAAACCATAGATCCTTTGATCCACGCGGCGGACTGCGTGACACTGCTGCTACCGCTCTGGAGGAAAGCGCAAGTGCATGCCCGCATTCGAGACGAGGACTGACTCCCCTGGGGAGACTCCAGAAGTACCCCAAGATCCATGTCAGCACTGGAGAGGAATCCTCAGGTTCCGGCCCCGACTCCACACAAGGTCTTAGGCCCAGGCATCGACGGGAGAGAAATCCCGAGAGGCCCGCGAGGAACTCGCATGGGGACTGGCCTTTCCTGAGGCCACCAGAGCGGGTCCCTGAGGTCCCCGTCGTAAGTCGAGAGCACCTGCTGCAACTCGAGAAAATCCAGGAGGTTTTGCCCTCCAGGCGAGATGAGGCCTATTTCCGCTGAGGCTTCTCGAGGCCAATCACATCTAACCACTGGAACTTCCAAAGGGTCCTTCACACCCTTGCTGCAACTCAAGAAGTTCCCCGACATACCCGTCTGCACTCGAGAGGAAGCACGTGGTGTCCCGCACACATCCAGGGGAGCCCCATTTCCGCCTCCTAGCTCGAGATGAGGGATCCTTTCCCTGTTTCGTAGGGAAAGAATTCCCGGCGTTCCCGTCGCATCTCAAGAGGAGGCGCTCTCCACAGGAAAGGCGAGAGGAACTCCAGGGTCGTGACACCATTCCAAGAGTCACCCAGATGTGTCAGTCCATTCCAGAGGAACCTGTTTTCCCTGCACTGCCTTGACGTTCAAGCCGAGGATCGACTCCCACCACGTGTGCACGTGGGACAGCCCTGTGGGAAAGCCTCGTGGGAAAGCCTCGTGGGAAAGACTCGAGGGAAAACCATAGATCCTTTGATCCACGCGGCGGACTGCGTGACAATGCTGCTACCGCTCTGGAGGAAAGCGCAAGTGCATGCCCGCATTCGAGACGAGGACTGACTCCCCTGGGGAGACACCAGAAGTACCCCAAGATCCATGTCAGCACTGGAGAGGAATCCTCAGGTTCCGGCCCCGACTCCACACAAGGTCTTAGGCCCCGGCATCGACGGGAGAGGAATCCCGAGAGGCCCCCGAGGAACTCGCATGGGGACTGGCCTTTCCTGAGGCCACCAGAGCGGGTCCCTGAGATCCCCATCGTAAGTCGAGAGCACCTGCCGCAACTCGAGAAAATCCAGGAGGTTTTGCCCTCCAGGCGAGATGAGGCCCATTTCCGCTGAGGCTTCTCGAGGCCAATCACATCTAACCACTGGAACTTCCAAAGGGTCCTTCACACCCTTGCTGCAATTCAAGAGGTTCCCCGACATACCCGTCTCCACTCGAGAGGAAGCACGTGGTGTCCCGCACACATCCAGGGGAGCCCCGTTCCCGCTCCTAGCTCGAGATGAGGGATCCTTTCCCTGTTTCGTAGGGAAAGAATTCCCGGCGTTCCCGTGGCATCTCAAGAGGAGGCGCTCTCCACAGGAAAGGCGAGAGGAACTGAAGGGTCGTGCCACCATTCCTAGAGTCCCCCAGATGTGTCAGTCCATTCCAGAGGAACCTGTTTTCCCTGCACTGCCTTGACGTTCAAGCCGAGGATCGACTCCCACCACGTGTGCACGTGGGACAGGCCTGTGGGAAAGCCTCGTGGGAAAGCCTCGTGGGAAAGACTCGAGGGAAAACCATAGATCCTTTGATCCACGCGGCGGACTGCGTGACACTGCTGCTACCGCTCTGGAGGAAAGCGCAAGTGCATGCCCGCATTCGAGACGAGGACTGACTCCCCTGGGGAGACTCCAGAAGTACCCCAAGATCCATGTCAGCACTGGAGAGGAATCCTCAGGTTCCGGCCCCGACTCCACACAAGGTCTTAGGCCCCGGCATCGACGGGAGAGGAATCCCGAGAGGCCCCCGAGGAACTCGCATGGGGACTGGCCTTTCCTGAGGCCACCAGAGCGGGTCCCTGAGGTCCCCGTCGTAAGTCGAGAGCAGCTGCCGCAACTCGAGAAAATCCAGGAGGTTTTGCCCTCCAGGCGAGATGAGGCCCATTTCCGCTGAGGCTTCTCGAGGCCAATCACATCTAACCACTGGAACTTCCAAAGGGTCCTTCACACCTTTGCTGCAACTCAAGAAGTTCCCCGACATACCCGTCTCCACTCGAGAGGAAGCACGTGGTGTCCCGCACACATCCAGGGGAGCCCCATTTCCGCCTCCTAGCTCGAGATGAGGGATCCTTTCCCTGTTTCGTAGGGAAAGAATTCCCGGCGTGCCCGTCGCATCTCAAGAGGAGGCGCTCTCCACAGGAAAGGAGAGGAACTCCAGGGTCGTGCCACCATTCCAAGAGTCCCCCAGATGTGTCAGTCCATTCCAGAGGAACCTGTTTTCCCTGCACTGCCTTGACGTTCAAGCCGAGGATCGACTCCCACCACGTGTGCACTTGAGACAGCCCTGTGGGAAAGCCTCGTGGGAAAGACTCGAGGGAAAACCATAGATCCTTTGATCCACGCGGCGGACTGCGTGACACTGCTGCTACCGCTCTGGAGGAAAGCGCATGTGCATGCCCGCATTCGAGACGAGGACTGACTCCCCTGGGGAGACTCCAGAAGTACCCCAAGATCCATGTCAGCACTGGAGAGGAATCCTCAGGTTCCGGCCCCGACTCCACACAAGGTCTTAGGCCCCGGCATCGACGGGAGAGGAATCCCGAGAGGCCCCCGAGGAACTCGCATGGGGACTGGCCTTTCCTGAGGCCACCAGAGCGGTTCCCTGAGGTCCCCGTCGTAAGTCGAGAGCACCTGCCGCAACTCTATAAAATCCAGGAGGTTTTGCCCTCCAGGTGAGATGAGGCCCATTTCCGCTGAGGCTTCTCGAGGCCAATCACATCTAACCACTGGAACTTCCAAAGGGTCCTTCATACCTTTGCTGCAACTCAAGAAGTTCCCCGACATACCCGTCTCCACTCGAGAGGAAGCACGTGGGGTCCCGCACACATCCAGGGGAGCCCCGTTTCCGCCTCCTAGCTCGAGATGAGGGATCCTTTCCCTGTTTCGTAGGGAAAGAATTCCCGGCGTTCCCGTCGCATCTCAAGAGGAGGCGCTCTCCACAGGAAAGGCGAGAGGAACTCCAGGGTCGTGCCACCATTCCAAGAGTCCCCCAGATGTGTCAGTCCATTCCAGAGGAACCTGTTTTCCCTGCACTGCCTTGACGTTCAAGCCGAGGATCGACTCCCACCACGTGTGCACGTGGGACAGCCCTGTGGGAAAGCCTCCTGGGAAAGCCTCGTGGGAAAGACTCGAGGGAAAACCATAGATCCTTTGATCCACGCGGCGGACTGCGTGACACTGCTGCTACCGCTCTGGAGGAAAGCGCAAGTGCATGCCCGCATTCGAGACGAGGACTGACTCCCCTGGGGAGACTCCAGAAGTACCCCAAGATCCATGTCAGCACTGGAGAGGAATCCTCAGGTTCCGGCCCCGACTCCACACAAGGTCTTAGGCCCCGGCATCGACGGGAGAGAAATCCCGAGAGGCCCCCGAGGAACTCGCATGGGGACTGGCCTTTCCTGAGGCCACCAGAGCGGGTCCCTGAGGTCCCCGTCGTAAGTCGAGAGCACCTGCTGCAACTCGAGAAAATCCAGGAGGTTTTGCCCTCCAGGCGAGATGAGGCCTATTTCCGCTGAGGCTTCTCGAGGCCAATCACATCTAACCACTGGAACTTCCAAAGGGTCCTTCACACCCTTGCTGCAACTCAAGAAGTTCCCCGACATACCCGTCTGCACTCGAGAGGAAGCACGTGGTGTCCCGCACACATCCAGGGGAGCCCCATTTCCGCCTCCTAGCTCGAGATGAGGGATCCTTTCCCTGTTTCGTAGGGAAAGAATTCCCGGCGTTCCCGTCGCATCTCAAGAGGAGGCGCTCTCCACAGGAAAGGCGAGAGGAACTCCAGGGTCGTGCCACCATTCCAAGAGTCCCCCAGATGTGTCAGTCCATTCCAGAGGAACCTGTTTTCCCTGCACTGCCTTGACGTTCAAGCCGAGGATCGACTCCCACCACGTGTGCACGTGGGACAGCCCTGTGGGAAAGCCTCGTGGGAAAGCCTCGTGGGAAAGACTCGAGGGAAAACCATAGATCCTTTGATCCACGCGGCGGACTGCGTGACAATGCTGCTACCGCTCTGGAGGAAAGCGCAAGTGCATGCCCGCATTCGAGACGAGGACTGACTCCCCTGGGGAGACACCAGAAGTACCCCAAGATCCATGTCAGCACTGGAGAGGAATCCTCAGGTTCCGGCCCCGACTCCACACAAGGTCTTAGGCCCCGGCATCGACGGGAGAGGAATCCCGAGAGGCCCCCGAGGAACTCGCATGGGGACTGGCCTTTCCTGAGGCCACCAGAGCGGGTCCCTGAGATCCCCATCGTAAGTCGAGAGCACCTGCCGCAACTCGAGAAAATCCAGGAGGTTTTGCCCTCCAGGCGCGATGAGGCCCATTTCCGCTGAGGCTTCTCGAGGCCAATCACATCTAACCACTGGAACTTCCAAAGGGTCCTTCACACCCTTGCTGCAATTCAAGAGGTTCCCCGACATACCCGTCTCCACTCGAGAGGAAGCACGTGGTGTCCCGCACACATCCAGGGGAGCCCCGTTTCCGTCTCCTAGCTGAAGATGAGGGATCCTTTCCCTGTTTCGTAGGCTAAGAATTCCCGGCGTTCCCGTCGCATCTCAAGAGGAGGCGCTCTCCACAGGAAAGGCGAGAGGAACTCCAGGGTCGTGCCACCATTCCAAGAGTCCCCCAGATGTGTCAGTCCATTTCAGAGGAACCTGTTTTCCCTGCACTGCCTTGACGTTCAAGCCGAGGATCGACTCCCACCACGTGTGCACGTGGGACAGCCCTGTGGGAAAGCCTCGTGGGAAAGCCTCGTGGGAAAGACTCGAGGGAAAACCATAGATCCTTTGATCCACGCGGCGGACTGCGTGACACTGCTGCTACCGCTCTGGAGGAAAGCGCAAGTGCATGCCCGCATTCGAGACGAGGACTGACTCCCCTGGGGAGACTCCAGAAGTACCCCAAGATCCATGTCAGCACTGGAGAGGAATCCTCAGGTTCCGGCCCCGACTCCACACAAGGTTTAAGGCCCCAGCATCGACGGGAGAGGAATCCCGAGAGGCCCCCGAGGAACTCGCATGGGGACTGGCCTTTCCTGAGGCCACCAGAGCGGGTCCCTGAGGTCCCCGTCGTAAGTCGAGAGCACCTGCCGCAACTCTATAAAATCCAGGAGGTTTTGCCCTCCAGGTGAGATGAGGCCCATTTCCGCTGAGGCTTCTCGAGGCCAATCACATCTAAACACTGGAACTTCCAAAGGGTCCTTCACACCTTTGCTGCAACTCAAGAAGTTCCCCGACATACCCGTCTCCACTCGAGAGGAAGCACGTGGGGTCCCGCACACATCCAGGGGAGCCCCGTTTCCGCCTCCTAGCTCGAGATGAGGGATCCTTTCCCTGTTTCGTAGGGAAAGAATTCCCGGCGTTCCCGTCGCATCTCAAGAGGAGGCGCTCTCCACAGGAAAGGCGAGAGGAACTCCAGGGTCGTGCCACGATTCCAAGAGTCCCCCAGATGTGTCAGTCCATTCCAGAGGAACCTGTTTTCCCTGCACTGCCTTGACGTTCAAGCCTAGGATCGACTCCCACCACGTGTGCACGTGGGACAGCCCTGTGGGAAAGCCTCCTGGGAAAGCCTCGTGGGAAAGACTCGAGGGAAAACCATAGATCCTTTGATCCACGCGGCGGACTGCGTGACACTGCTGCTACCGCTCTGGAGGAAAGCGCAAGTGCATGCCCGCATTCGAGACGAGGACTGACTCCCCTGCGGAGACTCCAGAAGTACCCCAAGATCCATGTCAGCACTGGAGAGGAATCCTCAGGTTCCGGCCCCGACTCCACACAAGGTCTTAGGCCCCGGCATCGACGGGAGAGAAATCCCGAGAGGCCCCCGAGGAACTCGCATGGGGACTGGCCTTTCCTGAGGCCACCAGAGCGGGTCCCTGAGGTCCCCGTCGTAAGTCGAGAGCACCTGCTGCAACTCGAGAAAATCCAGGAGGTTTTGCCCTCCAGGCGAGATGAGGCCTATTTCCGCTGAGGCTTCTCGAGGCCAATCACATCTAACCACTGGAACTTCCAAAGGGTCCTTCACACCCTTGCTGCAACTCAAGAAGTTCCCCGACATACCCGTCTGCACTCGAGAGGAAGCACGTGGTGTCCCGCACACATCCAGGGGAGCCCCATTTCCGCCTCCTAGCTCGAGATGAGGGATCCTTTCCCTGTTTCGTAGGGAAAGAATTCCCGGCGTTCCCGTCGCATCTCAAGAGGAGGCGCTCTCCACAGGAAAGGCGAGAGGAACTCCAGGGTCGTGCCACCATTCCAAGAGTCCCCCAGATGTGTCAGTCCATTCCAGAGGAACCTGTTTTCCCTGCACTGCCTTGACGTTCAAGCCGAGGATCGACTCCCACCACGTGTGCACGTGGGACAGCCCTGTGGGAAAGCCTCGTGGGAAAGCCTCGTGGGAAAGACTCGAGGGAAAACCATAGATCCTTTGATCCACGCGGCGGACTGCGTGACACTGCTGCTACCGCTCTGGAGGAAAGCGCAAGTGCATGCCCGCATTCGAGACGAGGACTGACTCCCCTGCGGAGACACCAGAAGTACCCCAAGATCCATGTCAGCACTGGAGAGGAATCCTCAGGTTCCGGCCCCGACTCCACACAAGGTCTTAGGCCCCGGCATCGACGGGAGAGGAATCCCGAGAGGCCCCCGAGGAACTCGCATGGGGACTGGCCTTTCCTGAGGCCACCAGAGCGGGTCCCTGAGGTCCCCGTCGTAAGTCGAGAGCACCTGCCGCAACTCTATAAAATCCAGGAGGTTTTGCCCTCCAGGTGAGATGAGGCCCATTTCCGCTGAGGCTTCTCGAGGCCAATCACATCTAACCACTGGAACTTCCAAAGGGTCCTTCACACCTTTGCTGCAACTCAAGAAGTTCCCCGACATACCCGTCTCCACTCGAGAGGAAGCACGTGGGGTCCCGCACACATCCAGGGGAGCCCCGTTTCCGCCTCCTAGCTCGAGATGAGGGATCCTTTCCCTGTTTCGTAGGGAAAGAATTCCCGGCGTTCCCGTCGCATCTCAAGAGGAGGCGCTCTCCACAGGAAAGGCGAGAGGAACTCCAGGGTCGTGCCACGATTCCAAGAGTCCCCCAGATGTGTCAGTCCATTCCAGAGGAACCTGTTTTCCCTGCACTGCCTTGACGTTCAAGCCGAGGATCGACTCCCACCACGTGTGCACGTGGGACAGCCCTGTGGGAAAGCCTCCTGGGAAAGCCTCGTGGGAAAGACTCGAGGGAAAACCATAGATCATTTGATCCACGCGGCGGACTGCGTGACACTGCTGCTACCGCTCTGGAGGAAAGCGCAAGTGCATGCCCGCATTCGAGACGAGGACTGACTCCCCTGGGGAGACTCCAGAAGTACCCCAAGATCCATGTCAGCACTGGAGAGGAATCCTCAGGTTCCGGCCCCGACTCCACACAAGGTCTTCGGCCCCGGCATCGACGGGAGAGGAATCCCGAGAGGCCCCCGAGGAACTCGCATGGGGACTGGCCTTTCCTGAGGCCACCAGAGCGGGTCCCTGAGATCCCCATCGTAAGTCGAGAGCACCTGCCGCAACTCGAGAAAATCCAGGAGGTTTTCCCCTCCAGGCGCGATGAGGCCCATTTCCGCTGAGGCTTCTCGAGGCCAATCACATCTAACCACTGGAACTTCCAAAGGGTCCTTCACACCCTTGCTGCAATTCAAGAGGTTCCCCGACATACCCGTCTCCACTCGAGAGGAAGCACGTGGGTCCCGCACACATCCAGGGGAGCCCCGTTTCCGCCTCCTAGCTCGAGATGAGGGATCCTTTCCCTGTTTCGTAGGGAAAGAATTCCCGGCGTTCCCGTCGCATCTCAAGAGGAGGCGCTCTCCACAGGAAAGGCGAGAGGAACTCCAGGGTCGTGCCACCATTCCAAGAGTCCCCCAGATGTGTCAGTCCATTCCAGAGGAACCTGTTTTCCCTGCACTGCCTTGACGTTCAAGCCGAGGATCGACTCCCACCACGTGTGCACGTGGGACAGCCCTGTGGGAAAGCCTCGTGGGAAATCCTCGTGGGAAAGACTCGAGGGAAAACCATAGATCCTTTGATCCACGCGGCGGACTGCGTGACACTGCTGCTACCGCTCTGGAGGAAAGCGCAAGTGCATGCCCGCATTCGAGACGAGGACTGACTCCCCTGGGGAGACTCCAGAAGTACCCCAAGATCCATGTCAGCACTGGAGAGGAATCCTCAGGTTCCGGCCCCGACTCCACACAAGGTCTTAGGCCCCGGCATGGACGGGAGAGGAATCCCGAGAGGGCCCCGAGGAACTCGCATGGGGACTGGCCTTTCCTGAGGCCACCAGAGCGGGTCCCTGAGGTCCCCATCGTAAGTCGAGAGCACCTGCCGCAACTCGAGAAAATCCAGGAGGTTTTGCCCTCCAGGCGAGATGAGGCCCATTTCCGCTGAGGCTTCTCGAGGCTAATCACGTCTAACCACTGGAACTTCCAAAGGGTCCTTCACACCCTTGCTGCAACTCAAGAAGTTCCCTGACATACCCGTCTCCACTCGAGAGTAAGCACGTGGGTCCCGCACACATCCAGGGGAGCCCCGTTTCCGCCTCCTAGCTCGAGATGAGGGATCCTTTCCCTGTTTCGTAGGGAAAGAATTCCCGGCGTTCCCGTCGCATCTCAAGAGGAGGCGCTCTCCACAGGAAAGGCGAGAGGAACTCCAGGGTCGTGCCACCATTCCAAGAGTCCCCCAGATGTGTCAGTTCATTCCAGAGGAACCTGTTTTCCCTGCACTGCCTTGACGTTCAAACCGAGGATCGACTCCCACCACGTGTGCACGTGGGACAGCCCTGTGGGAAAGCCTCGTGGTAAAGCCTCGTGGGAAAGACTCGAGGGAAAACCATAGATCCTTTGATCCACGCGGCGGACTGCGTGACACTGCTGCTACCGCTCTGGAGGAAAGCGCAAGTGCATGCCCGCATTCGAGACGAGGACTGACTCCCCTGGGGAGACTCCACAAGTACCCCAAGATCCATGTCAGCACTGGAGAGGAATCCTTAGGTTCCGGCCCCGACTCCACACAAGGTCTTAGGCCCCGGCATCGACGGGAGAGGAATCCCGAGAGGCCCCCGAGGAACTCGCATGGGGACTGGCCTTTCCTGAGGCCACAAGAGCGGGTCCCTGAGGTCCCCGTCGTAAGTCGAGAGCACCTGCCGCAACTCGAGAAAATCCAGGAGGTTTTGCCCTCCAGGCGAGATGAGGCCCATTTCCGCTGAGGCTTCTCGAGGCTAATCACGTCTAACCACTGGAACTTCCAAAGGGTCCTTCACACCCTTGCTGCAACTCAAGAAGTTCCCCAACATACCCGTCTCCACTCGAGAGGAAGCACGTGGGTCCCGCACACATCCAGGGGAGCCCCGTTTCCGCCTCCTAGCTCGAGATGAGGGATCCTTTCCCGTTTCGTAGGGAAAGAATTCCCGGCGTGCCCGTCGCATCTCAAGAGGAGGCGCTCTCCACAGGAAAGGCGAGAGGAACTCCAGTGTCGTGCCACCATTCCAAGAGTCCCCCAGATGTGTCAGTCCATTCCAGAGGAACCTGTTTTCCCTGCACTGCCTTGACGTTCAAGCCGAGGATCGACTCCCACCACGTGTGCACGTGGGACAGCCTCGTGGGAAAGCCTCGTGGGAAAGACTCGAGGGAAAACCATAGATCCTTTGATCCACGCGGCGGACTGCGTGACACTGCTGCTACCGCTCTGGAGGAAAGCGCAAGTGCATGCCCGCATTCGAGACGAGGACTGACTCCCCTGGGGAGACTCCAGAAGTACCCCAAGATCCATGTCAGCACTGGAGAGGAATCCTCAGGTTCCGGCCTCGACTCCACACAAGGTTTTAGGCCCCGGCATCGACGGGAGAGGAATCCCGAGAGGCCCCCGAGGAACTCGCATGGGGACTGGCCTTTCCTGAGGCCACCAGAGCGGGTCCCTGAGGTCCCCGTCGTAAGTTGAGAGCACCTGCCGCAACTCGAGAAAATCCAGGAGGTTTTGCCCTCCAGGCGAGATGAGGCCCATTTCCGCTGAGGCTTCTCGAGGCTAATCACGTTTAACCACTGAAACTTCCAAAGGGTCCTTCACACCCTTGCTGCAACTCAAGAAGTTCCCCGACATACCCGTCTCCACTCGAGAGGAAGCACGTGGGTCCCGCACACATCCAGGGGAGCCCCGTTTCCGCCTCCTAGCTCGAGATGAGGGATCCTTTCCCTGTTTCGTAGGGAAAGAATTCCCGGCGTTCCCGTCGCATCTCAAGAGGAGGCGCTCTCCACAGGAAAGGCGAGAGGAACTCCAGGGTCGTGCCACCATTCCAAGAGTCCCCCAGATGTGTCAGTCCATTCCAGAGGAACCTGTTTTCCCTGCACTGCCTTGACGTTCAAGCCGAGGATCGACTCCCACCACGTGTGCACGTGGGACAGCCTCGTGGGAAAGCCTCGTGGGAAAGACTCGAGGGAAAACCATAGATCCTTTGATCCACGCGGCGGACTGCGTGACACTGCTGCTACCGCTCTGGAGGAAAGCGCAAGTGCATGCCCGCATTCGAGACGAGGACTGACTCCCCTGGGGAGACTCCAGAAGTACCCCAAGATCCATGTCAGCACTGGGGAGGAATCCTCATGTTCCGGCCCCGACTCCACACAAGGTCTTAGGCCCCGGCATCGACGGGAGAGGAATCCCGAGAGGCCCCCGAGGAACTCGCATGGGGACTGGCCTTTCCTGAGGCCACCAGAGCGGGTCCCTGAGGTCCCCGTCGTAAGTCGAGAGCACCTGCCGCAACTCGAGAAAATCCAGGAGGTTTTGCCCTCCAGGCGAGATGAGGCCCATTTCCGCTGAGGCTTCTCGAGGCTAATCACGTTTAACCACTGGAACTTCCAAAGGGTCCTTCACACCCTTGCTGCAACTCAAGAAGTTCCCCGACATACCCGTCTCCACTCGAGAGGAAGCACGTGGGGTCCCGCACACATCCAGGGGAGCCCCGTTTCCGCCTCCTAGCTCGAGATGAGGGATCCTTTCCCTGTTTCGTAGGGAAAGAATTCCCGGCGTTCCCGTCGCATCTCAAGAGGAGGCGCTCTCCACAGGAAAGGCGAGAGGAACTCCAGGGTCGAGACACCATTCCAAGAGTCCCCCAGATGTGTCAGTCCATTCCAGAGGAACCTGTTTTCCCTGCACTGCCTTGACGTTCAAGCCGAGGATCGACTCCCACCACGTGTGCACGTGGGACAGCCCTGTGGGAAAGCCTCGTGGGAAAGCCTCGTGGGAAAGACTCGAGGGAAAACCATAGATCCTTTGATCCACGCGGCGGACTGCGTGACACTGCTGCTACAGCTCTGGAGGAAAGCGCAAGTGCATGCCCGCATTCGAGACGAGGACTGACTCCCCTGGGGAGACTCCAGAAGTACCCCAAGATCCATGTCAGCACTGGAGAGGAATCCTCAGGTTCCGGCCCCGACTCCACACAAGGTCTTAGGCCCCGGCATCGACGGGAGAGGAATCCCGAGAGGCCCCCGAGGAACTCGCATGGGGACTGGCCTTTCCTGAGGCCACCAGAGCGGGTCCCTGAGGTCCCCGTCGTAAGTCGAGAGCACCTGCCGCAACTCGAGAAAATCCAGGAGGTTTTGCCCTCCAGGCGAGATGAGGCCCATTTCCGCTGAGGCTTCTCGAGGCCAATCACATCTAACCACTGGAACTTCCAAAGGGTCCTTCACACCCTTGCTGCAACTCAAGAAGTTCCCCGACATACCCGTCTCCACTCGAGAGGAAGCAAGTGGTGTCCCGCACACATCCAGGGGAGCCCCGTTTCCGCCTCCTAGGTCGAGATGAGGGATCCTTTCCCTGTTTCGTAGGGATAGAATTCCCGGCGTTCCCGTCGCATCTCAAGAGGAGGCGCTCTCCACAGGAAAGGCGAGAGGAACTCCAGGGTCGTGCCACCATTCCAAGAGTCCCCCAGATGTGTCAGTCCATTCCAGAGGAACCTGTTTTCCCTGCACTGCCTTGACGTTCAAGCAGAGGATCGACTCCCACCACGTGTGCACGTGGGACAGCCTCGTGGGAAAGCCTCGTGGGAAAGACTCGAGGGAAAACCATAGATCCTTTGATCCACGCGGCGGACTGCGTGACACTGCTGCTACCGCTCTGGAGGAAAGCGCAAGTGCATGCCCGCATTCGAGACGAGGACTGATTCCCCTGGGGAGACTCCAGAAGTACCCCAAGATCCATGTCAGCACTGGAGAGGAATCCTCAGGTTCCGGCCCCGACTCCACACAAGGTCTTAGGCCCCGGCATCGACGGGAGAGGAATCCCGAGAGGCCCCCGAGGAACTCGCATGGGGACTGGCCTTTCCTGAGGCCACCAGAGCGGGTCCCTGAGGTCCCCGTCGTAAGTCGAGAGCACCTGCCGCAACTCGAGAAAATCCAGGAGGTTTTGCCCTCCAGGCGAGATGAGGCCCATTTCCGCTGAGGCTTCTCGAGGCTAATCACGTCTAACCACTGGAACTTCCAAAGGGTCCTTCACACCCTTGCTGCAACTCAAGAAGTTCCCCGACATACCCGTCTCCACTCGAGAGGAAGCACGTGGGGTCCCGCACACATCCAGGGGAGCCCCGTTTCCGCCTCCTAGCTCGAGATGAGGGATCCTTTCCCTGTTTCGTAGGGAAAGAATTCCCGACGTTCCCGTCGCATCTCAAGAGGAGGCGCTCTCCACAGGAAAGGCGAGAGGAACTCCAGGGTCGTGACACCATTCCAAGAGTCCCCCAGATGTGTCAGTCCATTCCAGAGTAACCTGTTTTCCCTGCACTGCCTTGACGTTCAAGCCGAGGATCGACTCCCACCACGTGTGCACGTGGGATAGCCTCGTGGGAAAGCCTCGTGGGAAAGACTCGAGGGAAAACCATAGATCCTTTGATCCACGCGGCGGACTGCGTGACACTGCTGCTACCGCTCTGGAGGAAAGCGCAAGTGCATGCCCGCATTCGAGACGAGGACTGACTCCCCTGGGGAGACTCCAGAATTACCCCAAGATCCATGTCAGCACTGGAGCGGAAACCTCAGGTTCCGGCCCCGACTCCACACAAGGTCTTAGGCCCCGGCATCGACGGGAGAGGAATCCCGAGAGGCCCCCGAGGAACTCGCATGGGGACTGGCCTTTCCTGAGGCCACCAGAGCAGGTCCCTGAGGTCCCGTCGTAAGTCGAGAGCACCTGCCGCAACTCGAGAAAATCCAGGAGGTTTTGCCCTACAGGCGAGATGAGGCCCATTTCCGCTGAGGCTTCTCGAGGCCAATCACATCTAACCACTGGAACTTCCAAAGGGTCCTTCACACCCGTGCTGCAACTCAAGAAGTTCCCCGACATACCCGTCTCCACTCGAGAGGAAGCACGTGGTGTCCCGCACACATCCAGGGGAGCCCCGTTTCCGCCTCCTAGCTCGAGATGAGGGATCCTTTCCCTGTTTCATAGGGAAAGAATTCCCGGCGTTCCCGTCGCATCTCAAGAGGAGGCGCTCTCCACACGAAAGGCGAGAGGAACTCCAGGGTCGTGCCACCATTCCAAGAGTCCCCCAGATGTGTCAGTCCATTCCAGAGGAACCTGTTTTCCCTGCACTTGACGTTCAAGCCGAGGATCGACTCCCACCACGTGTGCACGTGGGACAGCCCTGTGGGAAAGCCTCGTGCGAAAGCCTCGTGGGAAAGACTCGAGGGAAAACCATAGATCCTTTGATCCACGCGGCGGACTGCGTGACACTGCTGCTACAGCTCTGGAGGAAAGCGCAAGTGCATGCCCGCATTCGAGACGAGGACTGACTCCCCTGGGGAGACTCCAGAAGTTCCCCAAGATCCATGTCAGCACTGGAGAGGAATCCTCAGGTTCCGGCCCCGACTCCACACAAGGTCTTAGGCCCCGGCATCGACGGGAGAGGAATCCCGAGACGCCCCCGAGGAACTCGCATGGGGACTGGCCTTTCCTGAGGCCACCAGAGCGGGTCCCTGAGGTCCCCGTCGTAAGTCAAGAGCACCTGCCGCAACTCGAGAAAATCCAGGAGGTTTTGCCCTCCAGGCGAGATGAGGCCCATTTCCTCTGAGGCTTCTCGAGGCCAATCACATCTAACCACTGGAACTTCCAAAGGGTCCTTCACACCCTTGCTGCAACTCAAGAAGTTCCCCGACATACCCGTCTCCACTCGAGAGGAAGCAAGTGGTGTACCGCACACATCCAGGGGAGCCCCGTTTCCGCCTCCTAGCTCGAGATGAGGGATCCTTTCCCTGTTTCGTAGGGATAGAATTCCCGGCGTTCCCGTCGCATCTCAAGAGGAGGCGCTCTCCACAGGAAAGGCGAGAGGAACTCCAGGGTCGTGCCACCATTCCAAGAGTCCCCCAGATGTGTCAGTCCATTCCAGAGGAACCTGTTTTCCCTGCACTGCCTTGATGTTCAAGCCGAGGATTGACTCCCACCACGTGTGCACGTGGGACAGCCCTGTGGGAAAGCCTCGTGGGAAAGCCTCGTGGGAAAGACTCGAGGGAAAACCATAGATCCTTTGTCCACGGGGCGGACTGCGTGACACTGCTGCTACCGCTCTGGAGGAAAGCGCAAGTGCATGCCGGCATTCGAGACGAGGACTGACTCCCCTGGGGAGACTCCAGAAGTACCCCAAGATCCATGTCAGCACTGGAGAGGAATCCTCAGGTTCCGGCCCCGACTCCACACAAGGTCTTAGGCCCCGGCATCGACGGGAGAGGAATCCCGAGAGGGCCCCGAGGAACTCGCATGGGGACTGGCCTTTCCTGAGGCCACCAGAGCGGGTCCCTGAGGTCCCCGTCGTAAGTCGAGAGCACCTGCCGCAACTCGAGAAAATCCAGGAGGTTTTGCCCTCCAGGCGAGATGAAGCCCATTTCCGCTGAGGCTTCTAGAGGTCAATCACATCTAACCACTGGAACTTCCAAAGGGTCCTTCACACCCTTGCTGCAACTCAAGAAGTTCCCCGACATACCCGTCTCCACTCGAGAGGAAGCACGTGGGGTCCCGCACACATCCAGGGGAGCCCCGTTTCCGCCTCCTAGCTCGAGATGAGGGATCCTTTCCCTGTTTCGTAGGGAAAGAATTCCCGGCGTTCCCGTCGCATCTCAAGAGGAGGCGCTCTCCACAGGAAAGGCGAGAGGAACTCCAGGGTCGTGCCACCATTCCAAGAGTCCCCCAGATGTGTCAGTCCATTCCAGAGGAACCTGTTTTCCCTGCACTGCCTTGACGTTCAAGCCGAGGATCGACTCCCACCACGTGTGCACGTGGGACAGCCCTGTGGGAAAGCCTCGTGGGAAAGCCTCGTGGGAAAGACTCGAGGGAAAACCATAGATCCTTTGTCCACGGGGCGGACTGCGTGACACTGCTGCTACCGCTCTGGAGGAATGCGCAAGTGCATGCCCGCATTCGAGACGAGGACTGACTCCCCTGGGGAGACTCCAGAAGTACCCCAAGATCCATGTCAGCACTGGAGAGGAATCCTCAGGTTCCGGCCCCGACTCCACACAAGGTCTTAGGCCCCGGCATCGACGGGAGAGGAATCCCGAGACGCCCCCGAGGAAGTCGCATGGGGACTGGCCTTTTCTGAGGCCACCAGAGCGGGTCCCTGAGGTCCCCGTCGTAAGTCGAGAGCACCTGCCGCAACTCGAGAAAATCCAGGAGGTTTTGCCCTCCAGGCGAGATTAAGCCCATTTCCGCTGAGGCTTCTCGAGGTCAATCACATCTAACCAATGGAACTTCCAAAGGGTCCTTCACACCATTGCTGCAACTCAAGAAGTTCCCCGACATACCCGTCTCCACTCGAGAGGAAGCACGTGGGTCCCGCACACATCCAGGGGAGCCCCGTTTCCGCCTCCTAGCTCGAGATGAGGGATCCTTTCCCTGTTTCGTAGGAAAAGTATTCCCGGCGTTCCCGTCGCATCTCAAGAGGAGGCGCTCTCCACAGGAAAGGCGAGAGGAACTCCAGGGTCGTGCCACCATTCCAAGAGTCCCCCAGATGTGTCAGTCCATTCCAGAGGAACCTGTTTTCCCTGCACTGCCTTGACGTTCAAGCCGAGGATCGACTCCCACCACGTGTGCACGTGGGACAGCCCTGTGGGAAAGCCTCGTGGGAAAGACTCGAGGGAAAACCATAGATCCTTTGATCCACGCGGCGGACTGCGTGACACTGCTGCTACCGCTCTGGAGGAAAGCGCAAGTGCATGCCCGCATTCGAGACGAGGACTGACTCCCCTGGGGAGACTCCAGAAGTACCCCAAGATCCCTGTCAGCACTGGAGAGGAATCCTCAGGTTCCGGCCCCGACTCCACACAAGGTCTTAGGCCCCGGCATCGACGGGAGAGGAATCCCGAGACGCCCCCGAGGAACTCGCATGGGGACTGGCCATTCCTGAGTCCACCAGAGCGGGTCCCTGAGGTCCCCGTCGTAAGTCGAGAGCACCTGACGCAACTCGAGAAAATCCAGGAGGTTTTGCCCTCCAGGCGAGATGAGGCCCATTTCCGCTGAGGCTTCTCGAGGCCAATCACATCTAACCACTGGAACTTCCAAAGGGTCCTTCACACCATTGCTGCAACTCAAGAAGTTCCCCGACATACCCGTCTCCACTCGAGAGGAAGCACGTGGGTTCCCGCACACATCCAGGGGAGCCCCGTTTCCGCCTCCTAGCTCGAGATGAGGGATCCTTTCCCTGTTTCATAGGGAAAGAATTCCCGGCATTCCCGTCGCATCTCAAGAGGAGGCGCTCTCCACAGGAAAGGTGAGAGGAACTCCAGGATCGTTCCACCATTCCAAGAGACCCCAGATGTGTCAGTCCAATCCAGAGGAACCTGTTTTCCCTGCACTGCCTTGACGTTCAAGCCGAGGATCTACTCCCACCACGTGTGCACGTGGGACAGCCCTGTGGGAAAGCCTCGTGGGAAAGCCTCGTGGGAAAGACTCGAGGGAAAACCATAGATCCTTTGATCCACGCGGCGGACTGCGTGACACTGCTGCTACCGCTCTGGAGGAAAGCGCAAGTGCATGCCCGCATTCGAGACGAGGACTGACTCCCCTGGGGAGACTCCAGAAGTACCCCAAGATCCATGTAAGCACTGGAGAGGAATCCTCAGGTTCCGGCCCCGACTCCACACAAGGTCTTAGGCCCCGGCATCGACGGGAGAGGAATCCCGAGACGCCCCCAAGGAACTCGCATGGGGACTGGCCTTTCCTGAGGCCACCAGAGCGGGTCCCTGAGGTCCCCGTCGTAAGTCGAGAGCACCTGCCGCAACTCGAGAAAATCCAGGAGGTTTTGCCCTCCAGGTGAGATGAGGCCCATTTCCGCTGAGGCTTCTCGAGGCCAATCACATCTAACCACTGGAACTTCCAAAGGGTCCTTCACACCCTTGCTGCAACTCAAGAAGTTCCCCGACAAAGCCGTCTCCACTCGAGAGGAAGCACGTGGGGTCCCTCACACATCGAGGCGAGCCCCGTTTCCGCCTCCTAGCTCGAGATGAGGGATCCTTCCCTGTTTCGTAGGGAAAGAATTCCCGGCGTTCCCGTCGCATCTCAAGAGGAGGCGCTCTCCACAGGAAAGGCGAGAGGAACTCCAGGGTCGTGCCACCATTCCGAGAGTCCCCCAGATGTATCAGCCCATTCCAGAGGAACCTGTTTTCCCTGCACTTCCTTGACGTTCAAGCCGAGGATCGACTCCCACCACGTGTGCACGTGGGACAGCCCTGTGGGAAAGCCTCGTGGGAAAGCCTCGTGGGAAAGACTCGAGGGAAAACCATAGATCCTTTGATCCACGCGGCGGACTGCGTGACACTGCTGCTACCGCTCTGGAGGAAAGCGCAAGTGCATGCCCGCATTCGAGACGAGGACTGACTCCCCTGGGGAGACTCCAGAAGTACCCCAAGATCCATGTCAGCACTGGAGAGGAATCCTCAGGTTCCGGCCCCGACTCCACACAAGGGCTTAGGCCCCGGCATCAACGGGAGAGGAATCCCGAGACGCCCCCAAGGAACTCGCATGGGGACTGGCCTTTCCTGAGGCCACCAGAGCGGGTCCCTGAGGTCCCCGTTGTAAGTCGAGAGCACCTGCCGCAACTCGAGTAAATCCAGGAGGTTTTGCCCTCCAGGCGAGATGAGGCCCATTTCCGCTGAGGCTTCTCGAGGCCAATCACATCTAACCACTGGAATTTCCAAAGGGTCCTTCACACCATTGCTGCAACTCAAGAAGTTCCGCGACATACCCGTCTCCACTCGAGAGGAAGCACGTGGGGTCCCGCACACATCCAGGGGAGCCCCGTTTCCGCCTCCTAGCTCGAGATGAGGGATCCTTTCCCTGTTTCGTAGGGAAAGAATTCCCGGCGTTCCCGTCGCATCTCAAGAGGAGGCGCTCTCCACAGGAAAGGCGAGAGGAACTCCAGGGTCGTGACACCATTCCAAGAGTCCCCCAGATGTGTCAGTCCATTCCAGAGGAACCTGTGTTCCCTGCACTGCCTTGACGTTCAAGCCGAGGATCGACTCCCACCACGTGTGCACGTGGGACAGCCCTGTGGGAAAGCCTCGTGGGAAAGCCTCGTGGGAAAGACTCGAGGGAAAACCATAGATCCTTTGACCCACGCGGCGGACTGCGTGACACTGCTGCTACCGCTCTGGAGGAAAGCGCAAGTGCATGCCCGCATTCGAGACGAGGACTGACTCCCCTGGGGAGACTCCAGAAGTACCCCAAGATCCATGTCAGCACTGGAGAGGAATCCTCAGGTTCCGGCCCCGACTCCACACAAGGTCTTAGGCCCCGGCATCGACGGGAGAGGAATCCCCAGAGGCCCCCGAGGAACTCGCATGGGGACTGGCCTTTCCTGAGACCACCAGAGCGTGTCCCTGAGGTCCCCGTCGTAAGTCGAGAGCACCTTCCGCAACTAGAGAAAATCCAGGAGGTTTTGCCCTCCAGGCTAGATGAGGCCCATTTCCGCTGAGGCTTCTGGAGGCTAATCACGTCTAACCACTGGAACTTCCAAAGGGTCCTTCACACCCTGGCTGCAACTCAAGAAGTTCCCCGACATACCGGTCTCCACTCGAGAGGAAGCACGTGGGTCCCGCACACATCCAGGGGAGCCCCGTTTCCGCCTCCTAGCTCGATATGAGGGATCCTTTCCCTGTTTCGTAGGGAAAGAATTCCCGGCATTCCCGTCGCATCTCAAGAGGAGGCGCTCTCCACTGGAAAGGCGAGAGGAACTCCAGGGTCATGACACCATTCCAAGAGTCCCCCAGATATGTCAGTCCATTCCAGAGGAACCTGTTTTCCCTGCACTGCCTTGACGTTCAAGCCGAGGATCGACTCCCACCACGTGTGCACGTGGGACAGCCTTGTGGGAAAGCCTCGTGGGAAAGCCTCGTGGGAAAGACTCCAGGGAAAACCATAGATCCTTTGATCCACGCGGCGGACTGCGTGACACTGCTGCCACTGCTCTGAAGGAAAGCGCAAGTGCATGCCCGCATTCGAGACGAGGACTGACTCCCCTGGGGAGACTCCAGAAGTACCCCAAGATCCATGTCAGCACTGGAGAGGAATCCTCAGGTTCCGGCCCCAACTCCACACAAGGGCTTAGGCCCCAGCATCGACGGGAGAGGAATCCCGAGACGCCCCCGAGGAACTCGCATGGGGACTGGCCTTTCCTGAGGCCACCAGAGCGGGTCCCTGAGGTCCCCGTTGTAAGTCGAGAGTACCTGCCGCAACTCGAGTAAATCCAGGAGGTTTTGCCCTCCAGGCGAGATGAGGCCCATTTCCGCTGAGGCTTCTCGAGGCCAATCACATCTAACCACTGGAACTTCCAAAGGGTCCTTCACACCATTGCTGCAACTCAAGAAGTTCCCCGACATACCCGTCTCCACTCGAGAGGAAGCACGTGGGGTCCCGCAAACATCCAGGGGAGCCCCGTTTCCGCCTCCTAGCTCGAGATGAGGGATCCTTTCCCTGTTTCGTAGGGAAAGAATTCCCGGCGTTCCCGTCGCATCTCAAGAGGAGGCGCTCTCCACAGGAAAGGCGAGAGGAACTCCAGGGTCGTGACACCATTCCAAGAGTCCCCCAGATGTGTCAGTCCATTCCAGAGGAACCTGTGTTCCCTGCACTGCCTTGACGTTCAAGCCGAGGATCGACTCCCACCACGTGTGCACGTGGGACAGCCCTGTGGGAAAGCCTCGTGGGAAAGCCTCGTGGGAAAGACTCGAGGGAAAACCATAGATCCTTTGATGCACGCGGCGGACTGCGTGACACTGCTGCTACCGCTCTGGAGGAAAGCGCAAGTGCATGCCCGCATTCGAGACGAGGACTGACTCCCCTGGGGAGACTCCAGAAGTACCCCAAGATCCATGTCAGCACTGGAGAGGAATCCTCAGGTTCCGGCCCCGACTCCACACAAGGTCTTAGGCCCCGGCATCGACGGGAGAGGAATCCCGAGAGGCCCCCGAGGAACTCGCATGGGGACTGGCCTTTCCTGAGGCCACCAGAGCGGGTCCCTGAGGTCCCCGTCGTAAGTCGAGAGCACCTGCCGCAACTCGAGAAAATCCAGGAGGTTTTGCCCTCCAGGCGAGATGAGGCCCATTTCCGCTGAGGCTTCTCGAGGCCAATCACATCTAACCACTGGAACTTTCAGAGGGTCCCTCACACCCTTGCTGCAACTCAAGAAGTTCCCCGACATACCGGTCTCTACTCGAGAGGAAGCACGTGGGTCCCGCACACATCCAGGGGAGCCCCGTTTCCGCCTCCTAGCTCGATATGAGGGATCCTTTCCCTGTTTCGTAGGGAAAGAATTCCCGGCATTCCCGTCGCATCTCAAGAGGAGGCGCTCTCCACAGGAAAGGCGAGAGGAACTCCAGGGTCATGACACCATTCCAAGAGTCCCCCAGATGTGTCAGTCCATTCCAGAGGAACCTGTTTTCCCTGCACTGCCTTGACGTTCAAGCCGAGGATCGAGTCCCACCACGTGTGCACGTGGGACAGCCCTGTGGGAAAGCCTCGTGGGAAAGCCTCGTGGGAAAGACTCGAGGGAAAACCATAGATCCTTTGATCCAGGCGGCGGACTGCGTGACACTGCTGCTACCGCTCTGGAGGAAAGCGCAAGTGCATGCCCGCATTCGAGACGAGGACTGACTCCCCTGGGGAGACTCCAGAAGTACCCCAAGATCCATGTCAGCACTGGAGAGGAATCCTCAGGTTCCGGCCCCGACTTCACACAAGGTCTTAGGCCCCGGCATCGACGGGAGAGGAATCCCCAGAGGCCCCCGAGGAACTCGCATGGGGACTGGCCTTTCCGGATGCCAACACAGCGGGTCCCTGAGGTCCCCGTCGTAAGTCGAGAGCACCTGCCGCAACTCGAGAAAATCCAGAAGGTTTTGCCCTCCAGGCGAGATGACGCCCATTTCCGCTCAGGCTTCTCGAGGCTAATCACGTCTAACCACTGGAACTTCCAAAGGGTCCTTCACACCCTTGCTGCAACTCAAGAAGTTACCCGACATACCCGTCTCCATTCGAGAGGAAGCACGTGGGTCCCGCACACATCCAGGGGAGCCCCGTTTCCGCCTCCTAGCTCGAGATGAGGGATCCTTTCCCTGTTTCGTAGGGAAAGAATTCCCGGCGTTCCCGTCGCATCTCAAGAGGAGGCGCTCTCCACAGGAAAGGCGAGAGGAACTCCAGGGTCGTGCCACCATTCCAAGAGTCCCCCAGATGTGTCAGTCCATTCCAGAGGAACCTGTTTTCCCTGCACTGCCTTGACGTTCAAGCCGAGGATCGACTCCCACCACGTGTGCACGTGGGACAGCCCTGTGGGAAAGCCTCGTGGGAAAGCCTCGTGGGAAAGACTTGAGGGAAAACCATAGATCCTTTGATCCACGCGGCGGACTGCGTGACACTGCTGCTACAGCTCTGGAGGAAAGCGCAAGAGCATGCCCGCATTCGAGACGAGGACTTACTCCCCTGGGGAAACTCCAGAAGTACCCCAAGATCCATGTCAGCACTGGAGAGGAATCCTCAGGTTCCGGCCCCGACTCCACACAAGGTCTTAGGCCCCGGCATCGACGGGAGAGGAATCCCGAGAGGCCCCCGAGGAACTCGCATTGGGACTGGCCTTTCCTGAGGCCACCAGAGCGGGTCCCTGAGGTCCCCGTCGTAAGTCGAGAGCACCTGCCGCAACTCGAGAAAATCCAGGAGGTTTTGCCCTCCAGGCGAGATGAGGCCCATTTCCGCTGAGCCTTCTCGAGGCCAATCACGTCTAACCACTGGAACTTCCAAAGGGTCCTTCACACCCTTGCTGCAACTCAAGAAGTTCCCCGACATACCCGTCTCCACTCGAGAGGAAGCATGTGGTGTCCCGCACACATCCAGGGGAGCCCCGTTTCCGCCTCCTAGCTCGAGATGAGGGATCCTTTCCCTGTTTCTTAGGGAAAGAATTCCCGGCGTTCCAGTCGCATCTCAAGAGGAGGCGCTCTCCACAGGAAAGGCGAGAGGAACTCCAGGGTCGTCCCACCATTCCAAGAGTCCCCCAGATGTGTCAGTCCATTCCAGAGGAACCTGTTTTCCCTGCACTGCCTTGACGTTCAAGCCGAGGATCGACTCCCACCACGTGTGCACGAGGGACAGCCCTGTGGGAAAGCCTCGTGGGAAAGCCTCGTGGGAAAGACTCGAGGGAAAACCATAGATCCTTTGATCCACGTGGCGGACTGCGTGACACTGCTGCTACCGCTCTGGAGGAAAGCGCAAGTGCATGCCCGCATTCGAGACGAGGACTGACTCCCCTGGGGAGACTCCAGAAGTACCCCAAGATCCATGTCAGCACTGGAGAGGAATCCTCAGGTTCCGGCCCCGACTCCACACAAGGTCTTAGGCCCCGGCATCGACGGGAGAGGAATCCCGAGAGGCCCCCGAGGAACTCGCATGGGGACTGGCCTTTCCTGAGGCCACCAGAGCGGTTCCCTGAGATCCCCGTCGTAAGTCGAGAGCACCTGCCACAACTCGAGAAAATCCAGGAGGTTTTGCCCTCCAGGCGCGATGAGGCCCATTTCCGCTGAGGCTTCTCGAGGCCAATCACATCTAACCACTGGAACTTCCAAAGGGTCCTTCACACCCTTGCTGCAACTCAAGAAGTTCCCCGACATACCCGTCTTCACTCGAGAGGAAGCACGTGGGGTCCCGCACACATCCAGGGGAGCCCCGTTTCCGCCTCCTAGCTCGAGATGAGGGATCCTTTCCCTGTTTCGTAGGGAAAGAATTCCCGGCGTTTCCGTCGCAACTCAAGAGGAGGCGCTCTCCACAGGAAAGGCGAGAGGAACTCCAGGGTCGTGCCACCATTCCAAGAGTCCCCCAGATGTGTCAGTCCATTCCAGAGGAACCTGTTTTCCCTGCACTGCCTTGACGTTCAAGCCGAGGATCGACTCCCACCACGTGTGCACGTGGGACAGCCCTGTGGGAAAGCCTCGTGGGAAAGCCTCGTGGGAAAGACTCGAGGGAAAACCATAGATCCTTTGATCCACGCGGCGGACTGCGTGACACTGCTGCTACCGCTCTGGAGGAAAGTGCAAGTGCATGCCCGCATTCGAGACGAGGACTGACTCCCCTGGGGAGACTCCAGAAGTACCCCAAGATCCATGTCAGCACTGGAGAGGAATCCTCAGGTTCCGGCCCCGACTCCACACAAGGTCTTAGGCCCCGGCATCGACGGGAGAGGAATCCCGAGACGCCCCCGAGGAACTCGCATGGGGACTGGCCTTTCCTGAGGCCACCAGAGCGGGTCCCTGAGGTCCCCGTCGTAAGTCGAGAGCACCTGCCGCAACTCGAGAAAATCCAGGAGGTTTTGCCCTCCAGGCGAGATGAGGCCCATTTCCGCTGAGGCTTCTCGAGGCCAATCACATCTAACCACTGGAACTTCCAAAGGGTCCTTCACACCATTGCTGCAACTCAAGAAGTTCCCCGACATACCCGTCTGCACTCGAGAGGAAGCACGTGGTGTCCCGCACACATCCAGGGGAGCCCCGTTTCCGCCTCCTAGCTCGAGATGAGGGATCCTTTCCCTGTTTCGTAGGGAAAGAATTCCCGGCGTTCCCGTCGCATCTCAAGAGGAGGCGCTCTCCACAGGAAAGGCGAGAGGAACTCCAGGGTCGTGCCACCGTTCCAGGAGTCCCCCAGATGTGTCAGTCCATTCCAGAGGAACCTGTTTTCCCTGCACTGCCTTGACGTTCAAGCCGAGGATCGACTCCCACCACGTGTGCACGTGGGACAGCCCTGTGGGAAAGCCTCGTGGGAAAGCCTCGTGGGAAAGACTCGAGGGAAAACCATAGATCCTTTGATCCACGCGGCGGACTGCGTGACACTGCTGCTACCGCTCTGGAGGAAAGCGCAAGTGCATGCCCGCATTCGAGACGAGGACTGACTCCCCTGGGGAGACTCCAGAAGTACCCCAAGATCCATGTCAGCACTGGAGAGGAATCCTCAGGTTCCGGCCCCGACTCCACACAAGGTCTTAGGCCCCGGCATCGACGGGAGAGGAATCCCGAGACGCCCCCGTGGAACTCGCATGGGGACTGGCCTTTCCTGAGGCCACCAGAGCGGGTCCCTGAGGTCCCCGTCATAAGTCGAGAGCACCTGCCGCAACTCGAGAAAATCCAGGAGGTTTTGCCCTCCAGGCGAGATGAGGCCCATTTCCGCTGAGGCTTCACGAGGCCAATCACATCTAACCACTGGAACTTCCAAAGGGTCCTTCACACCATTGCTGCAACTCAAGAAGTTCCCCGACATACCCGTCTCCACTCGAGAGGAAGCACGTGGGGACACGCACACATCCAGGGGAGCCCCGTTTCCGCTTCCTAGCTCGAGATGAGGGATCCTTTCCCTGTTTCGTAGGGAAAGAATTCCCGGCGTTCCCGTCGCATCTCAAGAGGAGGCGCTCTCCACAGGAAAGGGGAGAGGAATTCCAGGGTCGAGACACCATTCCAAGAGTCCCCCAGATGTGTCAGTCCATTCCAGAGGAACCTGTTTTCCCTGCACTGCCTTGACGTTCAAGCCGAGTATCGACTCCCACGACGTGTGCACGTGGGACAGCCCTGTGGGAAAGCCTCGTGGGAAAGCCTCGTGGGAAAGACTCGAGGGAAAACCATAGATCCTTTGATCCACGCGGCGGACTGCGTGACACTGCTGCTACCGCTCTGGAGGAAAGCGCAAGTGCATGCCCACATTCGAGACGAGGACTGACTCCCCTGGGGAGACTCCAGAAGTACCCCAAGATCCATGTCAGCACTGGAGAGGAATCCTCAGGTTCCGGCCCCGAATCCACACAAGGTCTTAGGCCCCGGCATCGACGGGAGAGGAATCCCGAGACGCCCCAGAGGAACTCGCATGGGGACTGGCCTTTCCTGAGGCCACCAGAGCGGGTCCCTGAGGTCCCCATCGTAAGTCGAGAGCACCTGCCGCAACTCGAGAAAATCCAGGAGGTATTGCCCTCCAGGCGAGATGAGGCCCATTTCCGCTGAGGCTTCTCGAGGCCAATCACATCTAACCACTGGAACTTCCAAAGGGTCCTTCACACCCTTGCTGCAACTCAAGAAGTTCCCCGACATACCCGTCTGCACAGGAGAGGAAGCACGTGGTGTCCCGCACACATCCAGGGGAGCCCCGTTTCCGCCTCCTAGCTCGAGATGAGGGATCCTTTCCCTGTTTCGTAGGGAAAGAATTCCCGGCGTTCCCGTCGCATCTCAAGAGGAGGCGCTCTCGACAGGAAAGGCGAGAGGAACTCCAGGGTCGTGCCACCATTCCAAGAGTCCCCCAGATGTGTCAGTCCATTCAGGAGGAACCTGTTTTCCCTTCACTGCCTTGACGTTCAAGCCGAGGATCGACTCCCACCACGTGTGCACGTGGGACAGCCCTGTGGGAAAGCCTCGTGGGAAAGCCTCGTGGGAAAGACTCGAGGGAAAACCATAGATCCTTTGATCCACGCGGCGGACTGCGTGACACTGCTGCTACCGCTCTGGAGGAAAGCGCAAGTGCATGCCCGCATTCGAGACGAGGACTGACTCCCCTGGGGAGATCCAGAAGTACCCCAAGATCCAAGTCAGCACTTGAGAGGAATCCTCAGGTTCCGGCCCCGACTCCACACAAGGTCTTAGGCCCCGGCATCGACGGGAGAGGAATCCCGAGACGCCCCCGAGGAACTCGCATGGGGACTGGCCTTTCGTGAGGCCACCAGAGCGGTTCCCTGAGGTCCCCGTCGTAAGTCGAGAGCACCTGCCGCAACTCGAGAAAATCCAGGAGGTTTTGCCCTCCAGGCGAGATGAGGCCCATTTCCGCTGAGGCTTCTTGAGGCCAATCACATCTAACCACCTGAACTTCCAAAGGGTCCTTCACACCCTTGCTGCAACTCAAGAAGTTCCCCGACATACCCGTCTCCACTCGAGAGGAAGCACGTGGGGTCCCGCACACATCCAGGGGAGACCCGTTTCCGCCTCCTAGCTCGAGATGAGGGATCCTTTCCCTGTTTCGTAGGGAAAGAATTCCCGGCGTTCCCGTCGCATCTCAAGAGCAGGCGCTCTCCACAGGAAAGGCGAGAGGAACTCCAGGGTCGTGACACCATTCCAAGAGTCCCCCAGATGTGTCAGTCCATTCCAGAGGAACCTGTTTTGCCTGCACTGCCTTGACGTTCAAGCCGAGGATCGACTCCCACCACGTGTGCACGTGGGACAGCCCTGTGGGAAAGCCTCGTGGGAAAGCCTCGTGGGAAAGACTCGAGGGAAAACCATAGATCCTTTGATCCACGCGGCGGACTGCGTGACACTGCTGCTACCGCTCTGGAGGAAAGCGCAAGTGCATGCCCGCATTCGAGACGAGGACTGACTCTCCTGGGGAGACTCCAGAAGTACCCCAAGATCCATGTCAGCACTGGAGAGGAATCCTCAGGTTCCGGCCCCGACTCCACACAAGGTCTTAGGCCCTGGCATCGACGGGAGAGGAATCCCGAGAGGCCCCCGAGGAACTCGCATGGGGACTGGCCTTTCCTGAGGCCACCAGAGCGGGTCCCTGAGGTCCCCGTCGTAAGTCGAGAGCACCTGCCGCAACTCGAGAAAATCCAGGAGGTTTTGCCCTCCAGGCGAGATGAGGCCCATTTCCGCTGAGGCTTCTCGAGGCTAATCACGTCTAACCACTGGAACTTCCAAAGGGTCATTCACACCCTTGCTGCAACTCAAGAAGTACCCCGACATACCCGTCTCCACTCGAGAGGAAGCACGTGGGGTCCCGCACACATCCAGGGGAGCCCCGTTTCCGCCTCCTAGCTCGAGATGAGGGATCCTTTTCCTGCTTCGTAGGGAAAGAATTCCCGCCGATCCTGTCGCATCTCAAGAGGAAGCGCTCTCCACAGGAAAGGCGAGAGGAACTCCAGGGTCGTGCCACCATTCCAAGAGACCCCCAGATGTGTCAGTCCATTACAGAGGAACCTGTTTTCCCTGCACTGCCTTGAGTTTCAAGCCGAGGATCGACTCCCACCACGTGTGCACGTGGGACAGCCCTGTGGGAAAGCCTCGTGGGAAAGCCTCGTGGGAAAGACTCGAGGGAAAACCATAGATCCTTTGATCCAGGCGGCGGACTGCGTGACACTGCTGCTACCGCTCTGGAAGAAAGCGCAAGTGCATGCCCGCATTCGAGACGAGGACTGACTCCCCTGGGGAGACTCCAGAAGTACCCCAAGATCCATGTCAGCACTGGAGAGGAATCCTCAGGTTCCGGCCCCGACTCCACACAAGGTCTTAGGCCCCGTCATCGACGGGAGAGGGATCCCGAGAGGCCCCCGAGGAACTCGCATGGGGACTGGCTTTTCCTGAGGCCACCAGAGCGGTTCCCTGAGGTCCCCGTCGTCAGTCGAGAGCACCTGCCGCAACTCGAGAAAATCCAGGCGGTTTTGCCCTCCAGGCGAGATGAGGCTCATTTCCGCTGAGGCTTGTCGAGGCTAATCACGTCTAAACACTGGAACTTCCAAAGGGTCCTTCACACCCTTGCTGCAACTCAAGAAGTTCCCCGACATACCCGTCTCCACTCGAGAGGAAGCACGTGGGGTCCCGCACACATCCAGGGGAGCCCCGTTTCCGCCTCCTAGCTCGAGATGAGGGATCCTTTCCCTGTTTCGTAGGGAAAGAATTCCCGGCGTTCCCGTCGCATCTCAAGAGGAGGCGCTCTCCACAGGAAAGGCGAGTGGAACTCCAAGGTCGTGACACCATTCCAAGAGTCCCCCAGATGTGTCAGTCCATTCCAGAGGAACCTGTTTTCCCTCCACTGCCTTGACGTTCAAGCCGAGGATCGAGTCCCACCACGTGTGCACGTGGGACAGCCCTGTGGGAAAGCCTCGTGGGAAAGCCTCGTGGGAAAGGCTCGAGGGAAAACCATAGATCCTTTGATCCAGGCGGCGGACTGCGTGACACTGCTGCTACCGCTCTGGAGGAAAGCGCAAGTGCATGCCCGCATTCGAGACGAGGACTGACTCCCCTGGGGAGACTCCAGAAGTACCCCAAAATCCATGTCAGCACTGGAGAGGAATCCTCAGGTTCCGACCCCGACTCCACACAAGGTCTTAGGCCCTGGCATCGACGGGAGAGGAATCCCCAGAAGCCCCCGAGGAACTCGCATGGGGACTGTCCTTTCCTGAGGCCACCAGAGCGGTTCCCTGAGGTCCCCGTCGTAAGTCGAGAGCACCTGCCGCAACTCGAGAAAATCCAGGAGGTGTTGCCCTCCAGGCGAGATGAGGCCCATTTCCGCTGAGGCTTCTCGAGGCCAATCACATCTAACCACTGGAACTTCCAAAGGGTCCTTCACACCCTTGCTGCAACTCAAGTAGTTCCCCGACATACCCGTCTCCACTCGAGAGGAAGCACGTGGTGTCCCACACACATCCAGGGGAGCCCTGTTTCGCCTCCTAGCTCGAGATGAGGGATCCTTTCCCTGTTTCGTAGGGAAAGAATTCCCGGCGTTTCCGTCGCATCTGAAGAGGAGGCGCTCTCCACAGGAAAGGCGAGAGGAACTCCAGGGTCGTGCCACCATTCCAAGAGTCCCCCAGATATGTCAGTCCATTCCAGAGGAACCTGTTTTCCCTGCACTGCCTTGACGTTCAAGCCGAGGATCGACTCCCACCACGTGTGCACGTGGGACAGCCCTGTGGGAAAGCCTCGTGGGAAAGCCTCGTGGGAAAGACTCGAGGGAAAAACATAGATCCTTTGATCCACGCGGCGGACTGCGTGACACTGCTGCTACCGCTCTGGAGGAAAGCGCAAGTGCATGCCCGCATTCGAGACGAGGACTGACTCCCCTGGGGAGACTCCAGACGTACCCCAAGATCCATGTCAGCACTGGAGAGGAATCCTCAGGTTCCGGCCCCGACTCCACACAAGGTCTTAGGCCCCGGCATCGACCAGAGAGGAATCCCGAGACGCCCCCGAGGAACTCGCATGGGGACTGGCCTTTCCTGAGGCCACCAGAGCGGGTCCCTGAGGTACCCGTCGTAAGTCGAGAGCACCTGCCGCAACTCGAGAAAATCCAGGAGGTTTTGCCCTCATGGCGAGATGAGGCCCATTTCCGCTGAGGCTTCTCGAGGCTAATCACGTCTAACCACTGGAACTTCCAAAGGGTCCTTCACACCCTTGCTGCAACTCAAGAAGTTCCCCGACATACCCGTCTCCACTCGAGAGGAAGCACGTGGTGTCCCGCCCACATCCAGGGGAGCTCCGTTTCCGACTCCTAGCTCGAGATGAGGGATCCTTTCCCTGTTTCGTAGGGAAAGAATTCCCGGCGTTCCCTTCGCACTCAAGAGGAGGCGCTCTCCACAGGAAAGGCGAGAGGAACTCCAGGATCGTGCCACCATTCCAAGAGTCCCCCAGATGTGTCGGTCCATTCCAGAGGAACCTGTTTTCCCTGCACTGCCTTGACGTTCAAGCCAAGGATCGAGTCCCACCACGTGTGCACGTGGGACAGCCCTGTGGGAAAGCCTCGTGGGAAAGACTCGTGGGAAAGACTCGAGGGAAAACCATAGATCCTTTGATCCATGCGGCGGACTGCGTGACACTGCTGCTACCGCTCTGGAGGAAAGCGCAAGTGCATGCCCGCATTCGAGACGAGGACTGACTCCCCTGGGGAGACTCCAGAAGTACCCCAAGATCCATGTCAGCACGGGAGAGGAATAATCAGGTTCCGGCCCCGACTCCACACAAGGTCTTAGGCCCCGGCATCGACGGGAGAGGAATCCCCAGAGGAACTCGCATGGGGACTGGCCTTTCCTGAGGCCACCAGAGAGGGTCCCTGAGGTCCTCGTCGTAAGTCGAGAGCACCTGCCGCAACTCGAGAAAATCCAGGCGGTTTTGCCCTCCAGGCGAGATGAGGCCCATTTCCGCTGAGGCTTCTCGAGGCCAATCACATCTAACCATTTGAACTTCCAAAGGGTCCTTCACACCCTTGCTGCAACTCAAGAAGTTCCCCGACATACCCGTCTCCACTCGAGAGGAAGCACGTGGGGTCCCGCACACATCCAGGGGAGCCCCCTTTCCGCCTCCTAGCTCGAGATGAGGGATCCTTTCCCTGTTTCGTAGGGAAAGAATTCCCGGCGTTCCCGTCGCATCTCAAGAGGAGGCGCTCTCCACAGGAAAGGCGAGAGGAACTCCAGGGTCGTGCCACCATTCCAAGAGTCCCCCAGATGTGTCAGTCCATTCCAGAGGAACCTGTTTTCCCTGCACTGCCTTGACGTTCAAGCCGAGGATCGAGTCCCACCACGTGTGCACGTGGGACAGCCCTGTGGGAAAGCCTCGTGGGAAAGCCTCGTGGGAAAGGCTCGAGGGAAAACCATAGATCCTTTGATCCAGGCGGCGGACTGCGTGACACTGCTGCTACCGCTCTGGAGGAAAGCGCAAGTGCATGCCCGCATTCGAGACGAGGACTCACTCCCCTGGGGAGACTCCAGAAGTACCCCAAGATCCATGTCAGCACTGGAGAGGAATCCTCAGGTTCCGGCCCCGACTCCACACAAGGTCTTAGGCCCCGGCATCGACGGGAGAGGAATCCCGAGAGGCCCCCGAGGAACTCGCATGGGGACTGTCCTTTCCTGAGGCCACCAGAGCGGTTCCCTGAGGTCCCCGTCGTAAGTCGAGAGCACCTGCCGCACCTCGAGAAAATCCAGGAGGTGTTGCCCTCCAGGCGAGATGAGGCCCATTTTCGCTGAGGCTTCTCGAGGCCAATCACATCTAACCACTGGAACTTCCAAAGGGTCCTTCACACCCTTGCTGCAACTCAAGAAGTTCCCCGACATACCCGTCTCCACTCGAGAGGAAGCACGTGGTGTCCCACACACATCCAGGGGAGCCCTGTTTCGCCTCCTAGCTCGAGATGAGGGATCCTTTCCCTGTTTCGTAGGGAAAGAATTCCCGGCGTTTCCGTCGCATCTCAAGAGGAGGCGCTCTCCACAGGAAAGGCGAGAGGAACTCCAGGGTCGTGCCACCATTCCAAGAGTCCCCCAGATGTGTCAGTCCATTCCAGAGGAACCTGTTTTGCCTGCACTGCCTTGACGTTCAAGCCGAGGATCGACTCCCACCACGTGTGCACGTGGGACAGCCCTGTGGGAAAGCCTCGTGGGAAAGCCTCGTGGGAAAGACTCGAGGGAAAACCATAGATCCTTTGATCCACGCGGCGGACTGCGTGACACTGCTGCTACCGCTCTGGAGGAAAGCGCAAGTGCATGCCCGCATTCGAGACGAGGACTGACTCCCCTGGGGAGACTCCAGACGTACCCCAAGATCCATGTCAGCACTGGAGAGGAATCCTCAGGTTCCGGCCCCGACTCCACACAAGGTCTTAGGCCCCGGCATCGACGGGAGAGGAATCCCGAGACGCCCCCGAGGAACTCGCATGGGGACTGGCCTTTCCTGAGGCCACCAGAGCGGGTCCCTGAGGTCCCCGTCGTAAGTCGAGAGCACCTGCCGCAACTCGAGAAAATCCAGGAGTTTTTGCCCTCCAGGCGAGATGAGGCCCATTTCCGCTGAGGCTTCTCGAGGCCAATCACATCTAACCAATGGAACTTCCAAAGGGTCCTTCACACCCTTGCTGCAACTCAAGAAGTTCCCCGACATACCCGTCTGCACTCGAGAGGAAGCACGTGGTGTCCCGCACACATCCAGGGGAGCCCCGTTTCCGCCTCCTAGCTCGAGATGAGGGATCCTTTCCCTGTTTCGTAGGGAAAGAATTCCCGGCGTTCCCGTCGCATCTCAAGAGGAGGCGCTCTCCACAGGAAAGGCGAGAGGAACTCCAGGGTCGTGCCACCGTTCCAGGAGTCCCCCAGATGTGTCAGTCCATTCCAGAGGAACCTGTTTTCCCTGCACTGCCTTGACGTTCAAGCCGAGGATCGACTCCCACCACGTGTGCACGTGGGAGAGCCCTGTGGGAAAGCCTCGTGGGAAAGCCTCGTGGGAAAGACTCGAGGGAAAACCATAGATCCTTTGATCCACGCGGCGGACTGCGTGACACTGCTGCTACCGCTCTGGAGGAAAGCGCAAGTGCATGCCCGCATTCGAGACGAGGACTGACTCCCCTGGGGAGACTCCAGAAGTACCCCAAGATCCATGTCAGCACTGGAGAGGAATCCTCAGGTTCCGGCCCCGACTCCACACAAGGTCTTAGGCCCCGGCATCGACGGGAGAGGAATCCCGAGACGCCCCCGTGGAACTCGCATGGGGACTGGCCTTTCCTGAGGCCACCAGAGCGGTTCCCTGAGGTCCCCGTCATAAGTCGAGAGCACCTGCCGCAACTCGAGAAAATCCAGGAGGTTTTGCCCTCCAGGCGAGATGAGGCCCATTTCCGCTGAGGCTTCACGAGGCCAATCACATCTAACCACTGGAACTTCCAAAGGGTCCTTCACACCATTGCTGCAACTCAAGAAGTTCCCCGACATACCCGTCTGCACTCGAGAGGAAGCACGTGGTGTCCCGCACACATCCAGGGGAGCCCCGTTTCCGCCTCCTAGCTCGAGATGAGGGATCCTTTCCCTGTTTCGTAGGGAAAGAATTCCCGGCGTTCCCGTCGCATCTCAAGAGGAGGCGCTCTCCACAGGAAAGGCGAGAGGAACTCCAGGGTCGTGACACCGTTCCAGGAGTCCCCCAGATGTGTCAGTCCATTCCAGAGGAACCTGTTTTCCCTGCACTGCCTTGACGTTCAAGCCGAGGATCGACTCCCACCACGTGTGCACGTGGGACAGCCCTGTGGGAAAGCCTCGTGGGAAAGCCTCGTGGGAAAGACTCGAGGGAAAACCATAGATCCTTTGATCCACGCGGCGGACTGCGTGACACTGCTGCTACCGCTCTGGAGGAAAGCGCAAGTGCATGCCCGCATTCGAGACGAGGACTGACTCCCCTGGGGAGACTCCAGAAATACCCCAAGATCCATGTCAGCACTGGAGAGGAATCCTCAGGTTCCGGCCCCGACTCCACACAAGGTCTTAGGCCCCGGCATCGACGGGAGAGGAATCCCGAGACGCCCCCGTGGAACTCGCATGGGGACTGGCCTTTCCTGAGGCCACCAGAGCGGGTCCCTGAGGTCCCCGTCGTAAGTCGAGAGCACCTGCCGCAACTCGAGAAAATCCAGGAGGTTTTGCCCTCCAGGCGAGATGAGGCCCATTTCCGCTGAGGCTTCACGAGGCCAATCACATCTAACCACTGGAACTTCCAAAGGGTCCTTCACACCCTTGCTGCAACTCAAGAAGTTCCCCGACATACCCGTCTCCACTCGAGAGGAAGCACGTGGGGACCCGCACACATCCAGGGGAGCCCCGTTTCCGCTTCCTAGCTCGAGATGAGGGATCCTTTCCCTGTTTCGTAGGGAAAGAATTCCCGACGTTCCCGTCGCATCTCAAGAGGAGGCGCTCTCCACAGGAAAGGCGAGAGGAACTCCAGGGTCGTGCCACCATTCCAAGAGTCCCCCAGATGTGTCGGTCCATTCCAGAGGAACCTATTTTAGCTGCACTGCCTTGACGTTCAAGCCAAGGATCGAGTCCCACCACGTGTGCACGTGGGACAGCCCTGTGGGAAAGCCTCGTGGGAAAGCCTCGTGGGAAAGACTCGAGGGAAAACCATAGATCCTTTGATCCATGCGGCGGACTGCGTGACACTGCTGCTACCGCTCTGGAGGAAAGCGCAAGTGCATGCCCGCATTCGAGACGAGGACTGACTCCCCTGGGGAGACTCCAGAAGTACCCCAAGATCCATGTCAGCACGGGAGAGGAATAATCAGGTTCCGGCCCCGACTCCACACAAGGTCTTAGGCCCCGGCATCGACGGGAGAGGAATCCCCAGAGGAACTCGCATGGGGACTGGCCTTTCCTGAGGCCACCAGAGAGGGTCCCTGAGGTCCTCGTCGTAAGTCGAGAGCACCTGCCGCAACTCGAGAAAATCCAGGCGGTTTTGCCCTCCAGGCGAGATGAGGCCCATTTCCGCTGTGGCTTCTCGAGGCCAATCACATCTAACCATTTGAACTTCCAAAGGGTCCTTCACACCCTTGCTGCAACTCAAGAAGTTCCCCGACATACCCGTCTCCACTCGAGAGGAAGCACGTGGGGTCCCGCACACATCCAGGGGAGCCCCGTTTCCGCCTCCTAGCTCGAGATGAGGGATCCTTTCCCTGTTTCGTAGGGAAAGAATTCCCGGCGTTCCCGTCGCATCTCAAGAGGAGGCGCTCTCCACAGGAAAGGCGAGAGGAACTCCAGGGTCGTGCCACCATTCCAAGAGTCCCCCAGATGTGTCAGTCCATTCCAGAGGAACCTGTTTTCCCTGCACTGCCTTGACGTTCAAGCCGAGGATCGAGTCCCACCACGTGTGCACGTGGGACAGCCCTGTGGGAAAGCCTCGTGGGAAAGCCTCGTGGGAAAGGCTCGAGGGAAAACCATAGATCCTTTGATCCACGCGGCGGACTGCGTGACACTGCTGTTACCGCTCTGGAGGAAAGCGCAAGTGCATGCCCGCATTCGAGACGAGGACTGACTCCCCTGGGGAGACTTCAGAAGTACCCCAAGATCCATGTCAGCACTGGAGAGGAATTCTCAGGTTCCGGCCCCTACTCCACACAAGGTCTTAGGCCCCGGCATCGACGGGAGAGGAATCCCGAGAGGCCCCCGAGGAACTCGCATGGGGACTGTCCTTTCCTGAGGCCACCAGAGCGGTTCCCTGAGGTCCCCGTCGTAAGTCGAGAGCACCTGCCGCAACTCGAGAAAATCCAGGAGGTGTTGCCCTCCAGGCGAGATGAGGCCCATTTCCGCTGAGGCTTCTCGAGGCTAATCACGTCTAACCACTGGAACTTCCAAAGGGTCCTTCACACCCTTGCTGCAACTCAAGAAGTTCCCCGACATACCCGTCTCCACTCGAGAGGAAGCACGTGGTGTCCCGCCCACATCCAGGGGAGCTCCGTTTCCGACTCCTAGCTCGAGATGAGGGATCCTTTCCCTGTTTCTTAGGGAAAGAATTCCTGGCGTTCCCGTCGCATCTCAAGAGGAGGCGCTCTCCACAGGAAAGGCGAGAGGAACTCCAGGGTCGTGCCACCATTCCAAGAGTCCCCCTGATGTGTCAGTCCATTCCAGAGGAACCTGTTTTCCCTGCACTGCCTTCACGTTCAAGCCAAGGATCGACTCCCACCACGTGTGCACGTGGGACAGCCCTGTGGGAAAGCATCGTGGGAAAGCCTCGTGGGAAAGACTCGAGGGAAAACCATAGATCCTTTGATCCACGCGGCGGACTGCGTGACACTGCTGCTACCGCTCTGGAGGAAAGCGCAAGTGCATGCCCGCATTCGAGACGAAGACTGACTCCCCTGGGGAGACTCCAGAAGTACCCCAAGATCCATGTCAGCACTGGAGAGGAATCCTCAGGTTCCGACCCCGACTCCACACAAGGACTTAGGCACCGGCATCGACGGGAGAGGAATCCCCAGAGGCCCCCGAGGAACTCGCATGGGGACTGGCCTTTCCTGAGGCCACCAGAGCGGGTCCCTGAGGTCCCCGTCGTAAGTCGAGAGCACCTGCCGCAACTCGAGAAAATCCAGGAGGTTTTGCCCTCCAGGCGAGATGAGGCCCATTTCCGCTGAGGCTTCTCGAGGCTAATCACGTCTAACCACTGGAACTTCCAAAGGGTCATTCACACCCTTGCTGCAACTCAAGAAGTACCCCGACATACCCGTCTCCACTCGAGAGGAAGCACGTGGGGTCCCGCACACATCCAGGGGAGCCCCGTTTCCGCCTCCTAGCTCGAGATGAGGGATCCTTTCCCTGCTTCGTAGGGAAAGAATTCCCGCCGATCCTGTCGCATCTCAAGAGGAAGCGCTCTCCACAGGAAAGGGGAGAGGAACTCCAGGGTCGTGCCACCATTCCAAGAGACCCCCAGATGTGTCAGTCCATTACAGAGGAACCTGTTTTCCCTGCACTGCCTTGAGGTTCAAGCCGAGGATCGACTCCCACCACGTGTGCACGTGGGACAGCCCTGTGGGAAAGCCTCGTGGGAAAGCCTCGTGGGAAAGACTCGAGGGAAAACCATAGATCCTTTGATCCAGGCGGCGGACTGCGTGACACTGCTGCTACCGCTCTGGAGGAAAGCGCAAGTGCATGCCCGCATTCGAGACGAGGACTGACTCCCCTGGGGAGACTCCAGAAGTACCCCAAGATCCATGTCAGCACTGGAGAGGAATCCTCAGGTTCCGGCCCCGACTCCACACAAGGTCTTAGGCCCCGTCATCGACGGGAGAGGGATCCCGAGAGGCCCCCGAGGAACTCGCATGGGGACTGGCTTTTCCTGAGGCCACCAGAGCGGTTCCCTGAGGTCCCCGTCGTCAGTCGAGAGCACCTGCCGCAACTCGAGAAAATCCAGGCGGTTTTGCCCTCCAGGCGAGATGAGGCTCATTTCCGCTGAGGCTTGTCGAGGCTAATCACGTCTAAACACTGGAACTTCCAAAGGGTCCTTCACACCCTTGCTGCAACTCAAGAAGTTCCCCGACATACCCGTCTCCACTCGAGAGGAAGCACGTGGGGTCCCGCACACATCCAGGGGAGCCCCGTTTCCGCCTCCTAGCTCGAGATGAGGGATCCTTTCCCTGTTTCGTAGGGAAAGAATTCCCGGCGTTCCCGTCGCATCTCAAGAGGAGGCGCTCTCCACAGGAAAGGCGAGAGGAACTCCAAGGTCGTGCCACCATTCCAAGAGTCCCCCAGATGTGTCAGTCCATTCCAGAGGAACCTGTTTTCCCTCCACTGCCTTGACGTTCAAGCCGAGGATCGAGTCCCACCACGTGTGCACGTGGGACAGCCCTGTGGGAAAGCCTCGTGGGAAAGCCTCGTGGGAAAGGCTCGAGGGAAAACCATAGATCCTTTGATCCAGGCGGCGGACTGCGTGACACTGCTGCTACCGCTCTGGAGGAAAGCGCAAGTGCATGCCCGCATTCGAGACGAGGACTGACTTCCCTGGGGAGACTCCAGAAGTACCCCAAAATCCATGTCAGCACTGGAGAGGAATCCTCAGGTTCCGACCCCGACTCCACACAAGGTCTTAGGCCCTGGCATCGACGGGAGAGGAATCCCCAGAAGCCCCCGAGGAACTCGCATGGGGACTGTCCTTTCCTGAGGCCACCAGAGCGGTTCCCTGAGGTCCCCGTCGTAAGTCGAGAGCACCTGCCGCAACTCGAGAAAATCCAGGAGGTGTTGCCCTCCAGGCGAGATGAGGCCCATTTCCGCTGAGGCTTCTCGAGGCCAATCACATCTAACCACTGGAACTTCCAAAGGGTCCTTCACACCCTTGCTGCAACTCAAGTAGTTCCCCGACATACCCGTCTCCACTCGAGAGGAAGCACGTGGTGTCCCACACACATCCAGGGGAGCCCTGTTTCGCCTCCTAGCTCGAGATGAGGGATCCTTTCCCTGTTTCCTAGGGAAAGAATTCCCGGCGTTTCCGTCGCATCTCAAGAGGAGGCGCTCTCCACAGGAAAGGCGAGAGGAACTCCAGGGTCGTGCCACCATTCCAAGAGTCCCCCAGATGTGTCAGTCCATTCCAGAGGAACCTGTTTTCCCTGCACTGCCTTGACGTTCAAGCCGAGGATCGACTCCCACCACGTGTGCACGTGGGACAGCCCTGTGGGAAAGCCTCGTGGGAAAGCCTCGTGGGAAAGACTCGAGGGAAAAACATAGATCCTTTGATCCACGCGGCGGACTGCGTGACACTGCTGCTACCGCTCTGGAGGAAAGCGCAAGTGCATGCCCGCATTCGAGACGAGGACTGACTCCCCTGGGGAGACTCCAGACGTACCCCAAGATCCATGTCAGCACTGGAGAGGAATCCTCAGGTTCCGGCCCCGACTCCACACAAGGTCTTAGGCCCCGGCATCGATCAGAGAGGAATCCCGAGACGCCCCCGAGGAACTCGCATGGGGACTGGCCTTTCCTGAGGCCACCAGAGCGGGTCCCTGAGGTCCCCGTCGTAAGTCGAGAGCACCTGCCGCAACTCGAGAAAATCCAGGAGGTTTTGCCCTCCAGGCGAGATGAGGCCCATTTCCGCTGAGGCTTCTCGAGGCTAATCACGTCTAACCACTGGAACTTCCAAAGGGTCCTTCACACCCTTGCTGCAACTCAAGAAGTTCCCCGACATACCCGTCTCCACTCGAGAGGAAGCACGTGGTGTCCCGCCCACATCCAGGGGAGCTCCGTTTCCGCCTCCTAGCTCGAGATGAGGGATCCTTTCCCTGTTTCGTAGGGAAAGAATTCCCGGCGTTCCCTTCGCACTCAAGAGGAGGCGCTCTCCACAGGAAAGGCGAGAGGAACTCCAGGGTCGTGCCACCATTCCAAGAGTCCCCCAGATGTGTCGGTCCATTCCAGAGGAACCTATTTTCCCTGCACTGCCTTGACGTTCAAGCCAAGGATCGAGTCCCACCACGTGTGCACGTGGGACAGCCCTGTGGGAAAGCCTCGTGGGAAAGCCTCGTGGGAAAGACTCGAGGGAAAACCATAGATCCTTTGATCCATGCGGCGGACTGCGTGACACTGCTGCTACCGCTCTGGAGGAAAGCGCAAGTGCATGCCCGCATTCGAGACGAGGACTGACTCCCCTGGGGAGACTCCAGAAGTACCCCAAGATCCATGTCAGCACGGGAGAGGAATAATCAGGTTCCGGCCCCGACTCCACACAAGGTCTTAGGCCCCGGCATCGACGGGAGAGGAATCCCCAGAGGAACTCGCATGGGGACTGGCCTTTCCTGAGGCCACCAGAGAGGGTCCCTGAGGTCCTCGTCGTAAGTCGAGAGCACCTGCCGCAACTCGAGAAAATCCAGGCGGTTTTGCCCTCCAGGCGAGATGAGGCCCATTTCCGCTGTGGCTTCTCGAGGCCAATCACATCTAACCATTTGAACTTCCAAAGGGTCCTTCACACCCTTGCTGCAACTCAAGAAGTTCCCCGACATACCCGTCTCCACTCGAGAGGAAGCACGTGGGGACACGCACACATCCAGGGGAGCCCCGTTTCCGCCTCCTAGCTCGAGATGAGGGATCCTTTCCCTGTTTCGTAGGGAAAGAATTCCCGGCGTTCCCGTCGCATCTCAAGAGGAGGCGCTCTCCACAGGAAAGGCGAGAGGAACTCCAGGGTCGTGCCACCATTCCAAGAGTCCCCCAGATGTGTCAGTCCATTCCAGAGGAACCTGTTTTCCCTGCACTGCCTTGACGTTCAAGCCGAGGATCGAGTCCCACCACGTGTGCACGTGGGACAGCCCTGTGGGAAAGCCTCGTGGGAAAGCCTCGTGGGAAAGGCTCGAGGGAAAACCATAGATCCTTTGATCCTCGCGGCGGACTGCGTGACACTGCTGTTACCGCTCTGGAGGAAAGCGCAAGTGCATGCCCGCATTCGAGACGAGGACTGACTCCCCTGGGGAGACTTCAGAAGTACCCCAAGATCCATGTCAGCACTGGAGAGGAATCCTCAGGTTCCGGCCCCTACTCCACACAAGGTCTTAGGCCCCGGCATCGACGGGAGAGGAATCCCGAGAGGCCCCCGAGGAACTCGCATGGGGACTGTCCTTTCCTGAGGCCACCAGAGCGGTTCCCTGAGGTCCCCGTCGTAAGTCGAGAGCACCTGCCGCAACTCGAGAAAATCCAGGAGGTGTTGCCCTCCAGGCGAGATGAGGCCCATTTCCGCTGAGGCTTCTCGAGGCTAATCACGTCTAACCACTGGAACTTCCAAAGGGTCCTTCACACCCTTGCTGCAACTCAAGAAGTTCCCCGACATACCCGTCTCCACTCGAGAGGAAGCACGTGGTGTCCCGCCCACATCCAGGGGAGCTCCGTTTCCGACTCCTAGCTCGAGATGAGGGATCCTTTCCCTGTTTCTTAGGGAAAGAATTCCTGGCGTTCCCGTCGCATCTCAAGAGGAGGCGCTCTCCACAGGAAAGGCGAGAGGAACTCCAGGGTCGTGCCACCATTCCAAGAGTCCCCCTGATGTGTCAGTCCATTCCAGAGGAACCTGTTTTCCCTGCACTGCCTTCACGTTCAAGCCAAGGATCGACTCCCACCACGTGTGCACGTGGGACAGCCCTGTGGGAAAGCATCGTGGGAAAGCCTCGTGGGAAAGACTCGAGGGAAAACCATAGATCCTTTGATCCACGCGGCGGACTGCGTGACACTGCTGCTACCGCTCTGGAGGAAAGCGCAAGTGCATGCCCGCATTCGAGACGAAGACTGACTCCCCTGGGGAGACTCCAGAAGTACCCCAAGATCCATGTCAGCACTGGAGAGGAATCCTCAGGTTCCGACCCCGACTCCACACAAGGACTTAGGCACCGGCATCGACGGGAGAGGAATCCCCAGAGGCCCCCGAGGAACTCGCATGGGGACTGGCCTTTCCTGAGGCCACCAGAGCGGGTCCCTGAGGTCCCCGTCGTAAGTCGAGAGCACCTGCCGCAACTCGAGAAAATCCAGGAGGTTTTGCCCTCCGGGCGAGGTGAGGCCCATTTCCGCTGAGGCTTCTCGAGGCTAATAACGTCTAACCACTGGAACTTCCAAAGGGTCCTTCACACCCTTGCTGCAACTCAAGAAGTTCCCCGACATACCCGTCTCCACTCGAAAGGAAGAACGTGGGTCCCGCACACATCCAGGGGAGCCCCGTTTCCGCCTCCTAGCTCGAGATGAGGGATCCTTTCCCTGTTTCGTAGGGAAAGAATTCCCGGCGTTCCCGTCGCATCTCAAGAGGAGGCGCTCTCCACAGGAAAGGGGAGAGGAACTCCAGGGTCGTGACACCATTCCAAGAGTCCCCCAGCTGTGTCAGTCCATTCCAGAGGAACCTGTTTTCCCTTCACTGCCTTGACGTTCAAGCCGAGGATCGACTCCCACCACGTGTGCACGTGGGACAGCCCTGTGGGAAAGCCTCGTGGGAAAGCCTCGTGGGAAAGACTCGAGGGAAAAACGTAGATCCTTTGATCCACGCGGCGGACTGCGTGACACTGCTGCTACCGCTCTGGAGGAAAGCGCAAGTGCATGCCCGCATTCGAGACGAGGACTGACTCCCCTGGGGAGACTCCAGAAGTACCCCAAGATCCATGTCAGCACTGGAGAGGAATCCTCAGGTTCCGGCCCCGACTCCACACAAGGTCTTAGGACCCGGCACCGACGGGAGAGGAATCCCGAGAGGCCCCTGAGGAACTCGCATGGGGACTGGCCTTTCCTGAGGCCACCAGAGCGGGTCCCTGAGGTCCCCGTCGTAAGTCGAGAGCACCTGCCGCAACTCGAGAAAATCCAGGAGGTTTTGCCCTCCAGGCGAGATGAGGCCCATTTCCGCTGAGGCTTCTCGAGGCCAATCACATCTAACCACTGGAACTTCCAAAGGGTCCTTCACACCCTTGCTGCAACTCAAGAAGTTCCCCGACATACCCGTCTGCACTCGAGAGGAAGCACGTGGTGTCCCGCACACATCCAGGGGAGCCCCGTTTCCGCCTCCAAGCTCGAGATGAGGGATCCTTTCCCTGTTTCGTAGGGAAAGTATTCCCGGTGTTCCCGTCGCATCTCAAGAGGAGGCGCTCTCCACAGGAAAGGCGAGAGGAACTCCAGGGTCGTGCCACCATTCCAAGAGTCACCCAGATGTGTCAGTCCATTCCAGAGGAACCTGTTTTCCCTGCACTGCCTTGACGTTCAAGCCGAGGATCCACTCCCACCACGTGTGCACGTGGGACAGCCCTGTGGGAAAGCCTCGTGGGAAAGCCTCGTGGGAAAGACTCGAGGGAAAACCATAGATCCTTTGATCCACGCGGCGGACTGCGTGACACTGCTGCTACCGCTCTGGAGGAAAGCGCAAGTGCATGCCCGCATTCGAGACGAGGACTGACTCCCCTGGGGAGACTCCAGAAGTACCCCAATATCCATGTCAGCACTGGAGAGGAATCCTCAGGTTCCGACCCCGACTCCACACAAGGTCTTAGGCCCCGGCATCGACGGGAGAGGAATCCCGAGAGGCCCCCGAGGAACTCGCATGGGGACTGTCCTTTCCTGAGGCCACCAGAGCGGTTCCCTGAGGTCCCCGTCGTAAGTCGAGAGCACCTGCCGCAACTCGAGAAAATCCAGGAGGTGTTGCCCTCCAGGCGAGATGAGGCCCATTTCCGCTGAGGCTTCTCGAGGCCAATCACATCTAACCACTGGAACTTCCAAAGGGTCCTTCACACCCTTGCTGCAACTCAAGAAGTTCCCCGCCATACCTGTCTCCACTCGAGAGGAAGCACGTGGTGTCCCACACACATCCAGGGGAGCCCTGTTTCTCCTCCTAGCTCGAGATGAGGGATCCTTTCCCTGTTTCGTAGGGAAAGAATTCCCGGCGTTTCCGTCGCATCTCAAGAGGAGGCGCTCTCCACAGGAAAGGCGAGAGGAACTCCAGGGTCGTGCCACCATTCCAAGAGTCCCCCAGATGTGTCAGTCCATTCCAGAGGAACCTGTTTTCCCTGCACTGCCTTGACGTTCAAGCCGAGGATCGACTCCCACCACGTGTGCACGTGGGACAGCCCTGTGGGAAAGCCTCGTGGGAAAGCCTCGTGGGAAAGACTCGAGGGAAAACCATAGATCCTTTGATCCACGCGGCGGACTGCGTGACACTGCTGCTACTGCTCTGGAGGAAAGCGCAAGTGCAGGCCCGCATTCGAGACGAAGACTGACTCCCCTGGGGAGACTCCAGAAGTACCCCAAGATCCATGTCAGCACTGGAGAGGAATCCTCAGGTTCCGACCCCGACTCCACACAAGGACTTAGGCCCCGGCATCGACGGGAGAGGAATCCCCAGAGGCCCCCGAGGAACTCGCATGGGGACTGGCCTTTCCTGAGGCCACCAGAGCGGGTCCCTGAGGTCCCCGTCGTAAGTCGAGAGCACCTGCCGCAACTCGAGAAAATCCAGGAGGTTTTGCCCTCCGGGCGAGGTGAGGCCCATTTCCGCTGAGGCTTCTCGAGGCTAATAACGTCTAACCACTGGAAATTCCAAAGGGTCCTTCACACCCTTGCTGCAACTCAAGAAGTTCCCCGACATACCCGTCTCCACTCGAAAGGAAGAACGTGGGTCCCGCACACATCCAGGGGAGCCCCGTTTCCGCCTCCTAGCTCGAGATGAGGGATCCTTTCCCTGTTTCGCAGGGAAAGAATTCCCGGCGTTCCCGTCGCATCTCAAGAGGAGACGCTCTCCACAGGAAAGGGGAGAGGAACTCCAGGGTCGTGACACCATTCCAAGAGTCCCCCAGCTGTGTCAGTCCATTCCAGAGGAACCTGTTTTCCCTTCACTGCCTTGACGTTCAAGCCGAGGATCGACTCCCACCACGTGTGCACGTGGGACAGCCCTGTGGGAAAGCCTCGTGGGAAAGCCTCGTGGGAAAGACTCGAGGGAAAACCATAGATCCTTTGATCCACGCGGCGGACTGCGTGACACTGCTGCTACCGCTCTGGAGGAAAGCGCAAGTGCATGCCCGCATTCGAGACGAGGACTGACTCCCCTGGGGAGACTCCAGAAGTACCCCAAGATCCATGTCAGCACTGGAGAGGAATCCTCAGGTTCCGGCCCCGACTCCACACAAGGTCTTAGGCCCCGGCATCAACGGGAGAGGAATCCCGAGAGGCCCCCGAGGAACTCGCATGGGGACTGTCCTTTCCTGAGGCCACCAGAGCGGTTCCCTGAGGTCCCCGTCGTAAGTCGAGAGCACCTGCCGCAACTCGAGAAAATCCAGGAGGTGTTGCCCTCCAGGCGAGATGAGGCCCATTTCCGCTGAGGCTTCTCGAGGCTAATCACGTCTAACCACTGGAACTTCCAAAGGGTCCTTCACACCCTTGCTGCAACTCAAGAAGTTCCCCGACATACCCGTCTCCACTCGAGAGGAAGCACGTGGTGTCCCGCCCACATCCAGGGGAGCTCCGTTTCCGACTCCTAGCTCGAGATGAGGGATCCTTTCCCTGTTTCTTAGGGAAAGAATTCCTGGCGTTCCCGTCGCATCTCAAGAGGAGGCGCTCTCCACAGGAAAGGCGAGAGGAACTCCAGGGTCGTGCCACCATTCCAAGAGTCCCCCTGATGTGTCAGTCCATTCCAGAGGAACCTGTTTTCCCTGCACTGCCTTCACGTTCAAGCCAAGGATCGACTCCCACCACGTGTGCACGTGGGACAGCCCTGTGGGAAAGCATCGTGGGAAAGCCTCGTGGGAAAGACTCGAGGGAAAACCATAGATCCTTTGATCCACGCGGCGGAATGCGTGACACTGCTGCTACCGCTCTGGAGGAAAGCGCAAGTGCATGCCCGCATTCGAGACGAAGACTGACTCCCCTTGGGAGACTCCAGAAGTACCCCAAGATCCATGTCAGCACTGGAGAGGAATCCTCAGGTTCCGACCCCGACTCCACACAAGGAATTAGGCACCGGCATCGACGGGAGAGGAATCCCCAGAGGCCCCCGAGGAACTCGCATGGGGACTGGCCTTTCCTGAGGCCACCAGAGCGGGTCCCTGAGGTCCCCGTCGTAAGTCGAGAGCACCTGCCGCAACTCGAGAAAATCCAGGAGGTTTTGCCCTCCGGGCGAGATGAGGCCCATTTCCGCTGAGGCTTCTCGAGGCTAATAACGTCTAACCACTGGAACTTCCAAAGGGTCCTTCACACCCTTGCTGCAACTCAAGAAGTTCCCCGACATACCCGTCTCCACTCGAAAGGAAGAACGTGGGTCCCGCACACATCCAGGGGAGCCCCGTTTCCGCCTCCTAGCTCGAGATGAGGGATCCTTTCCCTGTTTCGTAGGGAAAGATTTCCCGGCGTTCCCGTCGCATCTCAAGAGGAGGCGCTCTCCACAGGAAAGGGGAGAGGAACTCCAGGGTCGTGACACCATTCCAAGAGTCCCCCAGATGTGTCAGTCCATTCCAGAGGAACCTGTTTTCCCTTCACTGCCTTGACGTTCAAGCCGAGGATCGACTCCCACCACGTGTGCACGTGGGACAGCCCTGTGGGAAAGCCTCGTGGGAAAGCCTCGTGGGAAAGACTCGAGGGAAAAACATAGATCCTTTGATCCACGCGGCGGACTGCGTGACACTGCTGCTACCGCTCTGGAGGAAAGCGCAAGTGCATGCCCGCATTCGAGACGAGGACTGACTCCCCTGGGGAGACTCCAGAAGTACCCCAATATCCATGTCAGCACTGGAGAGGAATCCTCAGGTTCCGGCCCCGACTCCACACAAGGTCTTAGGCCCCGGCATCGACGGGAGAGGAATCCCGAGAGGCCCCCGAGGAACTCGCATGGGGACTGTCCTTTCCTGAGGCCACCAGAGCGGTTCCCTGAGGTCCCCGTCGTAAGTCGAGAGCACCTGCCGCAACTCGAGAAAATCCAGGAGGTGTTGCCCTCCAGGCGAGATGAGGCCCATTTCCGCTGAGGCTTCTCGAGGCCAATCACATCTAACCACTGGAACTTCCAAAGGGTCCTTCACACCCTTGCTGCAACTCAAGAAGTTCCCCGACATACCTGTCTCCACTCGAGAGGAAGCACGTGGTGTCCCACACACATCCAGGGGAGCCCTGTTTCTCCTCCTAGCTCGAGATGAGGGATCCTTTCCCTGTTTCGTAGGGAAAGAATTCCCGGCGTTTCCGTCGCATCTCAAGAGGAGGCGCTCTCGACAGGAAAGGCGAGAGGAACTCCAGGGTCGTGCCACCATTCCAAGAGTCCCCCAGATGTGTCAGTCCATTCCAGAGGAACCTGTTTTCCCTGCACTGCCTTGACGTTCAAGCCGAGGATCGACTCCCACCACGTGTGCACGTGGGACAGCCCTGTGGGAAAGCCTCGTGGGAAAGCCTCGTGGGAAAGACTCGAGGGAAAACCATAGATCCTTTGATCCACGCGGCGGACTGCATGACACTGCTGCTACCGCTCTGGAGGAAAGCGCAAGTGCATGCCCGCATTCGAGACGAGGACTGACTCCCCTGGGGAGACTCCAGACGTACCCCAAGATCCATGTCAGCACTGGAGAGGAATCCTCAGGTTCCGGCCCCGACTCCACACAAGGTCTTAGGCCCCGGCATCGACCAGAGAGGAATCCCGAGACGCCCCCGAGGAACTCGCATGGGGACTGGCCTTTCCTGAGGCCACCAGAGCGGGTCCCTGAGGTCCCCGTCGTAAGTCGAGAGCACCTGCCGCAACTCGAAAAAATCCAGGAGGTGTTGCCCTCCAGGCGAGTTGAGGCCCATTTCCGCTGAGGCTTCTCGAGGCTAATCACGTCTAACCACTGGAACTTCCAAAGGGTCCTTCACACCCTTGCTGCAACTCAAGAAGTTCCCCGACATACCCGTCTCCACTCGAGAGGAAGCACGTGGTGTCCCGCCCACATCCAGGGGAGCTCCGTTTCCGACTCCTAGCTCGAGATGAGGGATCCTTTAACTGTTTCGTAACGAAAGAATTCCCGGCGTTCCCGTCGCATCTCAAGAGGAGGCGCTCTCCACAGGAAAGGCGAGAGGAACTCCAGGGTCGTGCCACCATTCCAAGAGTCCCCCTGATGTGTCAGTCCATTCCAGAGGAACCTGTTTTCCCTGCACTGCCTTGACGTTCAAGCCAAGGATCGACTCCCACCACGTGTGCACGTGGCACAGCCCTGTGGGAAAGCATCGTGGGAAAGCCTCGTGGGAAAGACTCGAGGGCAAACCATAGATCCTTTGATCCACGCGGCGGACTGCGTGACACTGCTGCTACCGCTCTGGAGGAAAGCGCAAGTGCATGCCCGCATTCGAGACGAAGACTGACTCCCCTGGGGAGACTCCAGAAGTACCCAAGATCCATGTCAGCACTGGAGAGGAATCCTCAGGTTCCGACCCCGACTCCACACAAGGACTTAGGCACCGGCATCGACGGGAGAGGAATCCCCAGAGGCCCCCGAGGAACTCGCATGGGGACTGGCCTTTCCTGAGGCCACCAGAGCGGGTCCCTGAGGTCCCCGTCGTAAGTCGAGAGCACCTGCCGCAACTCGAGAAAATCCAGGAGGTTTTGCCCTCCAGGCGAGATGAGGCCCATTTCCGCTGAGGCTTCTCGAGGCTAATCACGTCTAACCACTGGAACTTCCAAAGGGTCCTTCACACCCTTGCTGCAACTCAAGAAGTTCCCCGACATACCCGTCTCCACTCGAAAGGAAGAACGTGGGTCCCGCACACATCCAGGGGAGCCCCGTTTCCGCCTCCTAGCTCGAGATGAGGGATCCTTTCCCTGTTTCGTAGGGAAAGAATACCCGGCGTTCCCGTCGCATCTCAAGAGGAGGCGCTCTCCACAGGAAAGGCGAGAGGAACTCCAGGGTCGTGCCACCATTCCAAGAGTCCCCCAGATGTGTCAGTCCATTCAGGAGGAACCTGTTTTCCCTTCACTGCCTTGACGTTCAAGCCGAGGATCGACTCCCACCACGTGTGCACGTGGGACAGCCCTGTGGGAAAGCCTCGTGGGAAAGCCTCGTGGGAAAGACTCGAGGGAAAACCATAGATCCTTTGATCCACGCGGCGGACTGCGTGACACTGCTGCTACCGCTCTGGAGGAAAGCGCAAGTGCATGCCCGCATTCGAGACGAGGACTGACTCCCCTGGGGAGATCCAGAAGTACCCCAAGATCCAAGTCAGCACTGGAGAGGAATCCTCAGGTTCCGGCCCCGACTCCACACAAGGTCTTAGGCCCTGGCATCGACGGGAGAGGAATCCCGAGACGCCCCCGAGGAACTCGCATGGGGACTGGCCTTTCGTGAGGCCACCAGAGCGGTTCCCTGAGGTCCCCGTGGTAAGTCGAGAGCACCTGCCGCAACTCGAGAAAATCCAGGAGGTTTTGCCCTCCAGGCGAGATGAGGCCCATTTCCGCTGAGGCTTCTCGAGGCCAATCACATCTAACCACCTGAACTTCCAAAGGGTCCTTCACACCCTTGCTGCAACTCAAGAAGTTCCCCGACATACCCGTCTCCACTCGAGAGGAAGCACGTGGGGTCCCGTACACATCCAGGGGAGACCCGTTTCCGCCTCCTAGCTCGAGATGAGGGATCCTTTCCCTGTTTCGTAGGGAAAGAATTCCCGGCGTTCCCGTCGCATCTCAAGAGCAGGCGCTCTCCACAGGAAAGGCGAGAGGAACTCCAGGGTCGTGACACCATTTCAAGAGTCCCCCAGATGTGTCAGTCCATTCCAGAGGAACCTGTTTTGCCTGCACTGCCTTGACGTTCAAGCCGAGGATCGACTCCCACCACGTGTGCACGTGGGACAGCCCTGTGGGAAAGCCTCGTGGGAAAGCCTCGTGGGAAAGACTCGAGGGAAAACCATAGATCCTTTGATCCACGCGGCGGACTGCGTGACACTGCTGCTACCGCTCTGGAGGAAAGCGCAAGTGCATGCCCGCATTCGAGACGAGGACTGACTCCCCTGGGGAGACTCCAGAAGTACCCCAAGATCCATGTCAGCACTGGAGAGGAATCCTCAGGTTCCGGCCCCGACTCCACACAAGGTCTGAGGCTCTGGCAACGACGGGAGAGGAATCCCGAGAGGCCCCCGAGGAACTCGCATGGGGACTGGCCTTTCCTGAGGCCACCAGAGCGGGTCCCTGAGGTCCCCGTCGTAAGTCGAGAGCACCTGCCGCAACTCGAGAAAATCCAGGAGGTTTTGCCCTCCAGGCGAGATGAGGCCCATTTCCGCTGAGGCTTCTCGAGGCTAATCACGTCTAACCACTGGAACTTCCAAAGGGTCATTCACACCCTTGCTGCAACTCAAGAAGTACCCCGACATACCCGTCTCCACTCGAGAGGAAGCACGTGGGGTCCCGCACACATCCAGGGGAGCCCCGTTTCCGCCTCCTAGCTCGAGATGAGGGATCCTTTCCCTGCTTCGTAGGGAAAGAATTCCCGCCGATCCTGTCGCATCTCAAGAGGAAGCGCTCTCCACAGGAAAGGGGAGAGGAACTCCAGGGTCGTGCCACCATTCCAAGAGACCCCCAGATGCGTCAGTCCATTACAGAGGAACCTGTTTTCCCTGCACTGCCTTGAGGTTCAAGCCGAGGATCGACTCCCACCACGTGTGCACGTGGGACAGCCCTGTGGGAAAGCCTCGTGGGAAAGCCTCATGGGAAAGACTCGAGGGAAAACCATAGATCCTTTGATCCAGGCGGCGGACTGCGTGACACTGCTGCTACCGCTCTGGAGGAAAGTGCAAGTGCATGCCCGCATTCGAGACGAGGACTGACTCCCCTGGGGAGACTCCAGAAGTACCCCAAGATCCATGTCAGCACTGGAGAGGAATCCTCAGGTTCCGGCCCCGACTCCACACAAGGTCTTAGGCCCCGTCATCGACGGGAGAGGGATCCCGAGAGGCCCCCGAGGAACTCGCATGGGGACTGGCTTTTCCTGAGGCCACCAGAGCGGTTCCCTGAGGTCCCCGTCGTCAGTCGAGAGCACCTGCCGCAACTCGAGAAAATCCAGGCGGTTTTGCCCTCCAGGCGAGATGAGGCTCATTTCCGATGAGGCTTGTCTAGGCTAATCACGTCTAAACACTGGAACTTCCAAAGGGTCCTTCACACCCTTGCTGCAACTCAAGAAGTTCCCCGACATACCCGTCTCCACTCGAGAGGAAGCACGTGGGGTCCCGCACACATCCAGGGGAGCCCCTTTTCCGCCTCCTAGCTCGAGATGAGGGATCCTTTCCCTGTTTCGTAGGGAAAGAATTCCCGGCGTTCCCGTCGCATCTCAAGAGGAGGCGCTCTCCACAGGAAAGGCGAGAGGAACTCCAAGGTCGTGCCACCATTCCAAGAGTCCCCCAGATGTGTCAGTCCATTCCAGAGGAACCTGTTTTCCCTCCACTGCCTTGACGTTCAAGCCGAGGATCGAGTCCCACCACGTGTGCACGTGGGACAGCCCTGTGGGAAAGCCTCGTGGGAAAGCCTCGTGGGAAAGGCTCGAGGGAAAACCATAGATCCTTTGATCCAGGCGGCGGACTGCGTGACACTGCTGCTACCGCTCTGGAGGAAAGCGCAAGTGCATGCCCGCATTCGAGACGAGGACTGACTCCCCTGGGGAGACTCCAGAAGTACCCCAAAATCCATGTCAGCACTGGAGAGGAATCCTCAGGTTCCGACCCCGACTCCACACAAGGTCTTAGGCCCTGGCATCGACGGGAGAGGAATCCCCAGAAGCCCCCGAGGAACTCGCATGGGGACTGTCCTTTCCTGAGGCCACCAGAGCGGTTCCCTGAGGTCCCCGTCGTAAGTCGAGAGCACCTGCCGCAACTCGAGAAAATCCAGGAGGTGTTGCCCTCCAGGCGAGATGAAGCCCATTTCCGCTGAGGCTTCTCGAGGCCAATCACATCTAACCACTGAAACTTCCAAAGGGTCCTTCACACCCTTGCTGCAACTCAAGTAGTTCCCCGACATACCCGTCTCCACTCGAGAGGAAGCACGTGGTGTCCCACACACATCCAGGGGAGCCCTGTTTCGCCTCCTAGCTCGAGATGAGGGATCCTTTCCCTGTTTCGTAGGGAAAGAATTCCCGGCGTTTCCGTCGCATCTGAAGAGGAGGCGCTCTCCACAGGAAAGGCGAGAGGAACTCCAGGGTCGTGCCACCATTCCAAGAGTCCCCCAGATGTGTCAGTCCATTCCAGAGGAACCTGTTTTCCCTGCACTGCCTTGACGTTCAAGCCGAGGATCGACTCCCACCACGTGTGCACGTGGGACAGCCCTGTGGGAAAGCCTCGTGGGAAAGTCTCGTGGGAAAGACTCGAGGGAAAACCATAGATCCTTTGATCCACGCGGCGGACTGCGTGACAATGCTGCTACCGCTCTGGAGGAAAGCGCAAGTGCATGCCCGCATTCGAGGCGAGGACTGACTCCCCTGGGGAGACTCCAGACGTACCCCAAGATCCATGTCAGCACTGGAGAGGAATCCTCAGGTTCCGGCCCCGACTCCACACAAGGTCTTGGGCCCCGGCATCGACCAGAGAGGAATCCCGAGACGCCCCCGAGGAACTCGCATGGGGACTGGCCTTTCCTGAGGCCACCAGAGCGGGTCCCTGAGGTCCCCGTCGTAAGTCGAGAGCACCTGCCGCAACTCGAGAAAATCCAGGAGGTTTTGCCCTCCAGGCGAGATGAGGCCCATTTCCGCTGAGGCTTCTCGAGGCTAATCACGTCTAACCACTGGAACTTCCAAAGGGTCCTTCACACCCTTGCTGCAACTCAAGAAGTTCCCCGACATACCCGTCTCCACTCGAGAGGAAGCACGTGGTGTCCCGCCCACATCCAGGGGAGCTCCGTTTCCGACTCCTAGCTCGAGATGAGGGATCCTTTCCCTGTTTCGTAGGGAAAGAATTCCCGGCGTTCCCTTCGCACTCAAGAGGAGGCGCTCTCCACAGGAAAGGCGAGAGGAACTCCAGGGTCGTGCCACCATTCCAAGAGTCCCCCAGATGTGTCGGTCCATTCCAGAGGAACCTGTTTTCCCTGCACTGCCTTGACGTTCAAGCCAAGGATCGAGTCCCACCACGTGTGCACGTGGGACAGCCCTGTGGGAAAGCCTCGTGGGAAAGCCTCGTGGGAAAGACTCGAGGGAAAACCATAGATCCATTGATCCATGCGGCGGACTGCGTGACACTGCTGCTACCGCTCTGGAGGAAAGCGCAAGTGCATGCCCGCATTCGAGACGAAGACTGACTCCCCTGGGGAGACTCCAGAAGTACCCAAGATCCATGTCAGCACTGGAGAGGAATCCTCAGGTTCCGACCCCGACTCCACACAAGGACTTAGGCACCGGCATCGACGGGAGAGGAATCCCCAGAGGCCCCCGAGGAACTCGCATGGGGACTGGCCTTTCCTGAGGCCACCAGAGCGGGTCCCTGAGGTCCCCGTCGTAAGTCGAGAGCACCTGCCGCAACTCGAGAAAATCCAGGAGGTTTTGCCCTCCAGGCGAGATGAGGCCCATTTCCGCTGAGGCTTCTCGAGGCTAATAACGTCTAACCACTGGAAATTCCAAAGGGTCCTTCACACCCTTGCTGCAACTCAAGAAGTTCCCCGACATACCCGTCTCCACTCGAAAGGAAGAACGTGGGTCCCGCACACATCCAGGGGAGCCCCGTTTCCGCCTCCTAGCTCGAGATGAGGGATCCTTTCCCTGTTTCGTAGGGAAAGAATAACCGGCGTTCCCGTCGCATCTCAAGAGGAGGCGCTCTCCACAGGAAAGGCGAGAGGAACTCCAGGGTCGTGCCACCATTCCAAGAGTCCCCCAGATGTGTCAGTCCATTCAGGAGGAACCTGTTTTCCCTTCACTGCCTTGACGTTCAAGCCGAGGATCGACTCCCACCACGTGTGCACGTGGGACAGCCCTGTGGGAAAGCCTCGTGGGAAAGCCTCGTGGGAAAGACTCGAGGGAAAAACATAGATCCTTTGATCCACGCGGCGGACTGCGTGACACTGCTGCTACCGCTCTGGAGGAAAGCGCAAGTGCATGCCCGCATTCGAGACGAGGACTGACTCCCCTGGGGAGATCCAGAAGTACCCCAAGATCCAAGTCAGCACTGGAGAGGAATCCTCAGGTTTCGGCCCCGACTCCACACAAGGTCTTAGGCCCCGGCATCGACGGGAGAGGAATCCCGAGACGCCCCCGAGGAACTCGCATGGGGACTGGCCTTTCGTGAGGCCACCAGAGCGGTTCCCTGAGGTCCCCGTGGTAAGTCGAGAGCACCTGCCGCAACTCGAGAAAATCCAGGAGGTGTTGCCCTCCAGACGAGATGAGGCCCATTTCCGCTGAGGCTTCTCGAGGCCAATCACATCTAACCACTGGAACTTCCAAAGGGTCCTTCACACCCTTGCTGCAACTCAAGAAGTTCCCCGACATACCCGTCTCCACTCGAGAGGAAGCACGTGGTGTCCCACACACATCCAGGGGAGCCCTGTTTCGCCTCCTAGCTCGAGATGAGGGATCCTTTCCCTGTTTCGTAGGGAAAGAATTCCCGGCGTTTCCGTCGCATCTCAAGAGGAGGCGCTCTCCACAGGAAAGGCGAGAGGAACTCCAGGGTCGTGCCACCATTCCAAGAGTCCCCCAGATGTGTCAGTCCATTCCAGAGGAACCTGTTTTCCCTGCACTGCCTTGACGTTCAAGTCGAGGATCGACTCCCACCACGTGTGCACGTGGGACAGCCCTGTGGGAAAGCCTCGTGGGAAAGCCTCGTGGGAAAGACTCGAGGGAAAACCATAGATCCTTTGATCCACGCGGCGGACTGCGTGACACTGCTGCTACCGCTCTGGAGGAAAGCGCAAGTGCATGCCCGCATTCGAGACGAGGACTGACTCCCCTGGGGAGACTCCAGACGTACCCCAAGATCCATGTCAGCACTGGAGAGGAATCCTCAGGTTCCGGCCCCGACTCCACACAAGGTCTTAGGCCCCGGCATCGACCAGAGAGGAATCCCGAGACGGCCCCGAGGAACTCGCATGGGGACTGGCCTTTCCTGAGGCCACCAGAGCGGGTCCCTGAGGTCCCCGTCGTAAGTCGAGAGCACCTGCCGCAACTCGAGAAAATCCAGGAGGTTTTGCCCTCCAGGCGAGATGAGGCCCATTTCCGCTGAGGCTTCTCGAGGCTAATCACGTCTAACCACTGGAACTTCCAAAGGGTCCTTCACACCCTTGCTGCAACTCAAGAAGTTCCCCGACATACCCGTCTCCACTCGAGAGGAAGCACGTGGTGTCCCGCCCACATCCAGGGGAGCTCCGTTTCCGACTCCTAGCTCGAGATGAGGGATCCTTTAACTGTTTCGTAACGAAAGAATTCCCGGCGTTCCCGTCGCATCTCAAGAGGAGGCGCTCTCCACAGGAAAGGCGAGAGGAACTCCAGGGTCGTGCCACCATTCCAAGAGTCCCCCTGACGTGTCAGTCCATTCCAGAGGAACCTGTTTTCCCTGCACTGCCTTGACGTTCAAGCCAAGGATCGACTCCCACCACGTGTGCACGTGGGACAGCCCTGTGGGAAAGCATCGTGGGAAAGCCTCGTGGGAAAGACTCGAGGGAAAACCATAGATCCTTTGATCCACGCGGCGGACTGCGTGACACGGCTGCTACCGCTCTGGAGGAAAGCGCAAGTGCATGCCCGCATTCGAGACGAGGACTGACTTCCCTGGGGAGACTCCAGAAGTACCCCAAGATCCATGTCAGCACTGGAGAGGAATCCTCAGGTTCCGACCCCGACTCCACACAAGGTCTTAGGCCCCGGCATCGACGGGAGAGGAATCCCGAGAGGCCCCCGAAGAACTCGCATGGGGACTGGCCTTTCCTGAGGCCACCAGAGCGGGTCCCTGAGGTCCCCGTCGTAAGTCGAGAGCACCTGCCGCAACTCGAGAAAATCCAGGACGTTTTGCCCTCCAGGCGAGATGAGCCCCATTTCCGCTGAGGCTTCTCGAGGCTAATCACGTCTAACCACTGGAACTTCCAAAGGGTCCTTCACACCCTTGCTGAAACTCAAGAAGTTTCCCGACATACCCGTCTCCACTCGAGAGGAAGCACGTGGGTCCCGCACACATCCAGGGGAGCCCCGTTTCCGCCTCCTAGCTCGAGATGAGGGATCCTTTCCCTGTTTCGTAGGGAAAGAATTCCCGGCGTTCCCGTCGCATCTCAAGAGGAGGCGCTCTCCACAGGAAAGGCGAGAGGAACTCCAGGGTCGTGCCACCATTCCAAGAGTCCCCCAGATGTGTCAGTCCATTCCAGAGGAACCTGTTTTCCCTGCACTTGACGTTCAAGCCGAGGATTGACTCCCACCACGTGTGCACGTGGGACAGCCCTGTGGGAAAGCCTCGTGGGAAAGCCTCGTGGGAAAGACTCGAGGGAAAACCATAGATCCTTTGATCCACGCGGCGGACTGCGTGACACTGCTGCTACCGCTCTGGAGGAAAGGGCAATGCATGCCCGCATTCGAGACGAGGACTGACTCCCCTGGGGAGACTCCATACGTACTCCAAGATCCATGTCAGCACTGGAGAGGAATCCTCAGGTTCCGGCCCCGACTCCACGCAAGGACTTAGGCCCCGGCATCGACGGGAGAGGAATCCCGAGAGGCCCTCGAGGAACTCGCATGGGGACTGGCCTTTCCTGAGGCCACCAGAGCGGGTCCCTGAGGTCCCCGTCGTAAGTCGAGAGCACCTGCCGCAACTCGAGAAAATCCAGGAGGTTTTGCCCTCCAGGCGAGATGAGGCCCATTTCCGCTGAGGCTTCTCGAGGCCAATCACGTCTAACCACTGGAACTTCCAAAGGGTCCTTCACACCCTTGCTGCAACTCCAGAAGTTCCCCGACATACCCGTCTCCACTCGAGAGGAAGCATGTGGTGTCCCACACACATCCAGGGGAGCCCCGTTTCCGCCTCCTAGCTCGAGATGAGGGATCCTTTCCCTGTTTCGTAGGGAAAGAATTCCCGGCGTTCCCGTCGCATCTCATGAGGAGGCGCTCTCCACAGGAAAGGCGAGAGGAACTCCAGGGTCGTGCCACCATTCCAAGAGTCCCCCAGATGTGTCAGTCCATTCCAGAGGAACCTGTTTTCCCTGCACTGCCTTGACGTTCAAGCCGAGGATCGACTCCCACCACGTGTGCACGTGGGACAGCCCTGTGGGAAAGCCTCGTGGGAAAGCCTCGTGGGAAAGACTCGAGGGAAAACCATAGATCCTTTGATCCACGCTGCGGACTGCGTGACACTGCTGCTACCGCTCTGGAGGAAAGCGCAAGTGCATGCCCGCATTCGAGACGAGGACTGACTCCCCTGGGGAGACTCCAGAAGTACCCCAAGATCCATGTCAGCACTGGAGAGGAATCCTCAGGTTCCGGCCCCGACTCCACACAAGGTCTTAGGCCCCGGCATCGACCAGAGAGGAATCCCGAGACGCCCCCGAGGAACTCGCATGGGGACTGGCCTTTCCTGAGGCCACCAGAGCGGGTCCCTGAGGTCCCCGTCGTAAGTCGAGAGCACCTGCCGCAACTCGAGAAAATCCAGGAGGTTTTGCCCTCCAGGCGAGATGAGGCCCATTTCCGCTGAGGCTTCTCGAGGCCAATCACAACTAACCACTGGAACTTCCAAAGGGTCCTTCACACCCTTGCTGCAACTCAAGAACTTCCCAGACATACCCGTCTGCACTCGAGAGGAAGCACGTGGTGTCCCGCACACATCCAGGGGAGCCCCGTTTCCGCCTCCTAGCTCGAGATGAGGGATCCTTTCCCTGGTTCGTAGGGAAAGAATTCCCGGCGTTCCCGTCGCATCTCAAGAGGAGGGGCTCTCCACAGGAAAGGCGAAAGGAAATCCAGGGTCGTGCCACCATTCCAAGAGTCCCCCAGATGTGTCAGTCCATTCCAGAGGAAACTGTTTTCCCTGCACTGCCTTGACATTCAAGCCGAGGATCGACTCCCACCACGTGTGCACGTGGGACAGCCCTGTGGGAAAGCCTCGTGGGAAAGCCTCGTGGGAAAGACTCGAGGGAAAACCATAGATCCTTTGATCCAGGCGGCGGACTGCGTGACACTGCTGCTACCGCTCTGGAGGAAAGCGCAAGTGCATGCCCGCATTCGAGACGAGGACTGACTCCCCTGGGGAGACTCCAGAAGTACCCCAAGATCCATGTCAGCACTGGAGAGGAATCCTCAGGGTCCGGCCCCGACTCCACACAAGGTCTTAGGCCCCGGCATCGACGGGATAGGAATCCCGAGAGGCCCCCGAGGAACTCGCATGGGGACTGGCCTTTCCTGAGGCCACCAGAGCGGGTAACTGAGGTCCCCGTCGTAAGTCGAGAGCACCTGCCGCAACTCGAGAAAATCCAGGAGGTTTTGCCCTCCGTCGAGATGAGGCCCATTTCCGCTGAGGCTTCTCGAGGCTAATGACATCTAACCACTGGAACTTCCAAAGGGTCCTTCACACCCTTGCTGCAACTCCAGAAGTTCCCCGACATACCCGTCTCCACTCGAGAGGAAGCATGTGGTGTCCCACACACATCCAGGGGAGCCCCGTTTCCGCCTCCTAGCTGGAGATGAGGGATCCTTTCCCTGTTTCGTAGGGAAAGAATTCCCGGCGTTCCCGTCGCATCTCATGAGGAGGCGCTCTCCACAGGAAAGGCGAGAGGAACTCCAGGGTCGTGCCACCATTCCAAGAGTCCCCCAGATGTGTCAGTCCATTCCAGAGGAACCTGTTTTCCCTGCACTGCCTTGACGTTCAAGCCGAGGATCGACTCCCACCACGTGTGCACGTGGGACAGCCCTGTGGGAAAGCCTCGTGGGAAAGCCTCGTGGGAAAGACTCGAGGGAAAACCATAGATCCTTTGATCCACGCTGCGGACTGCGTGACACTGCTGCTACCGCTCTGGAGGAAAGCGCAAGTGCATGCCCGCATTCGAGACGAGGACTGACTCCCCTGGGGAGACTCCAGAAGTACCCCAAGATCCATGTCAGCACTGGAGAGGAATCCTCAGGTTCCGGCCCCGACTCCACACAAGGTCTTAGGCCCCGGCATCGACCAGAGAGGAATCCCGAGACGCCCCCGAGGAACTCGCATGGGGACTGGCCTTTCCTGAGGCCACCAGAGCGGGTCCCTGAGGTCCCCGTCGTAAGTCGAGAGCACCTGACGCAACTCGAGAAAATCCAGGAGGTTTTGCCCTCCAGGCGAGATGAGGCCCATTTCCGCTGAGGCTTCTCGAGGCCAATCACAACTAACCACTGTAACTTCCAAAGGGTCCTTCACACCCTTGCTGCAACTCAAGAACTTCCCAGACATACCCGTCTGCACTCGAGAGGAAGCACGTGGTGTCCCGCACACATCCAGGGGAGCCCCGTTTCCGCCTCCTAGCTCGAGATGAGGGATCCTTTCCCTGGTTCGTAGGGAAAGAATTCCCGGCGTTCCCGTCGCATCTCAAGAGGAGGGGCTCTCCACAGGAAAGGCGAGAGGAAATCCAGGGTCGTGCCACCATTCCAAGAGTCCCCCAGATGTGTCAGTCCATTCCAGAGGAAACTGTTTTCCCTGCACTGCCTTGACATTCAAGCCGAGGATCGACTCCCACCACGTGTGCACGTGGGACAGCCCTGTGGGAAAGCCTCGTGGGAAAGCCTCGTGGGAAAGACTCGAGGGAAAACCATAGATCCTTTGATCCACGCGGCGGACTGCGTGACACTGCTGCTACCGCTCTGGAGGAAAGCGCAAGTGCATGCCCGCATTCGAGACGAGGACTGACTCCCCTGGGGAGACTCCAGAAGTACCCCAAGATCCATGTCAGCACTGGAGAGGAATCCTCAGGTTCCGGCCCCGACTCCACACAAGGTCTTAGGCCCCGGCATCGACGGGATAGGAATCCCGAGAGACCCCGAGGAACTCGCATGGGGACTGGCCTTTCCTGAGGCCACCAGAGCGGGTAACTGAGGTCCCCGTCGTAAGTCGAGAGCACCTGCCGCAACTCGAGAAAATCCAGGAGGTTTTGCCCTCCGTCGAGATGAGGCCCATTTCCGCTGAGGCTTCTCGAGGCTAATGACATCTAACCACTGGAACTTCCAAAGGGTCCTTCACACCCTTGCTGCAAGTCTAGAAGTTCCCCGACATACCCGTCTCCACTCGAGAGGAAGCACGAGGGTCCCGCACACAACCAGGGGAGCTCCGTTTCCGCCTCCTAGCTCGAGATGAGGGATCCTTTCCCTGTTTCGTAGCGAAAGAATTCCCGGCGTTCCCGTCGCATCTCAAGAGGAGGCGCTCTCCACAGGAAAGGCGAGAGGAACTCCAGGGTCGTGCCACCATTCCAAGAGTCCCCCAGATGTGTCAGTCCATTCCAGAGTAACCTGTTTTCCCTGCACTGCCTTGACGTTCAAGCCGAGGATCGACTCCCACCACGTGTGCACGTGGGACAGCCCTGTGGGAAAGCCTCGTGGGAAAGCCTCGTGGGAAAGTCTCGAGGGAAAACCATAGATCCTTTGCTCCCCGCGGCGGACTGCGTGACACTACTGCTACCGCTCTGGAGGAAAGCTCAAGTGCATGCCCGCATTCGAGACGAGGACTGACTCCCCTGGGGAGACTTCAGAAGTACCCCACGATCCATGTCAGCACTCTAGAGGAATCCTCAGGTTCCGGCCCCTACTCCACACAAGGTCTTAGGCCCCGGCATCGACGGGAGAGGAATCCCGAGAGGCCCCCGAGGAACTCGCATGTGGACTGGCCTTTCCTGAGGCCACCGGAGCGGGTCCCTGAGGTCCCCGTCGTAAGTCGAGAGCACCTGCCGCAACTCGAGAAAATCCAGGAGGTTTTGCCCTCCAGGCGAGATGAGGCCCATTTCCGCTGAGGCTTCTCGAGGCTAATCACATCTAACCACTGGAACTTCCAAAGGGTCCTTCACACCCTTGCTGCAACTCAAGAAGTTCCCCGACATACCCGTCTCCACTCGAGAGGAAGCACGAGGGTCCCGCACACATCCAGGGGAGCCCCGTTTCCGCCTCCTAGCTCGAGATGAGGGATCCTTTCCCTGTTTCGTAGGGAAAGAATTCCCGGCATTCCCGTCGCATCTCAAGAGGAGGCGCTCTCCACAGGAAAGGCGAGAGGAAATCCAGGGTCGTGCCACCATTCCAAGAGTCCCCCAGATGTGTCAGTCCATTCCAGAGGAACCTGTTTTCCCTGCACTGCCTTGACGTTCAAGCCGAGGATCGACTCCCACCACGTGTGAACGTGGGACAGCCCTGTGGGAAAGCCTCGTGGGAAAGCCTCGTGGGAAAGTCTTGAGGGAAAACCACAGATCCTTTGATCAACGCGGCGGACAGCGTGACACTGCTGCTACCGCTCTGGAGGAAATCGCAAGTGCATGCCCGCATTCGAGACGAGGACTGACTCCCCTGGGGAGACTCCAGAAGTACCCCAATATCCATGTCAGCACTGGAGAGGAATCCTCAGGTTCCGGCCCCGACTCCACACAAGCTATTATGCCCCGGCATCGACGGGAGAGGAATCCCGAGAGGCCCCCGAGGAACTCGCATGGGGACTGGCCATTCCAGAGGCCACCAGAGCGGGTCCCTGAGGTCCCCGTCGTAAGTCGAGAGCACCTGCCGCAACTCGAGAAAATCCAGGAGGTTTTGCCCTCCAGGCAAGATGAGGCCCATTTCCGCTGAGGCTTCTCGAGGCTAATCACTACTAAGCAATGAAACTTTCAAAGGGTCCTTCACACCCTTGTTGCAACTCAAGAAGTTCCCCGACATACCCGTCTCCACTCGAGAGGAAGCACGAGGGTCCCGTACACATCCAGGGGAGCCCCGTTTCCGCCTCCAAGCTTGAGATGAGGGATCCTTTCCCTGTTTCGTAGGGAAAGAATTCCCGGCGTTCCCGTCGCATCTCAAGAGGAGGCGCTCTCCACAGGAAAGGCGAGAGGATCTCCAGGGTCGTGCCACCATTCCAAGAGTCCCCCAGATGTGTCAGTCCATTCCAGAGGAACCTTTTTTCCCTGCACTGCCTTGACGTTCAAGCCGAGGATCCACTCCCACCACGTGTGCACGTGGGTCAGCCCTGTGGGAAAGCCTCGTGGGAAAGCCTGGTGGGAAAGACTCGAGGGAAAACCATAGATCCTTTGATCCACGCGGCGGACTGTGTGACACTGCTGCTACCGCTCTGGAGGAAAGCGCAAGTGCATGCCCGCATTCGAGACGAGGACTGACTCCCCTGGGGAGACTCCAGAAGTACCCCAAGATCCATGTCAGCACTGGAGAGGAATCCTCAGGTTCCGGCCCCGACTCCACACAAGGTCTTAGGCCCCGGCATCGACGGGAGAGGAATCCCGAGAGGCCCCCGAGGAACTCGCATGGGGACTGGCCTTTCCTGAGGCCACCAGAGCGGGTCCCTGAGGTCCCCGTCGTAAGTCGAGAACACCTGCCGCAACTCGAGAAAATCCAGGAGGTTTTGCCCTTCAGCGAGATGAGGCTCATTTCCGCTGAGGCTTCTCGAGGCTAATCACGTCTAACCACTGGAAGTTCCAAAGGGTCCTTCACACCCTTGCTGCAACTGAAGAAGTTCCCCGACATACCCGTCTCCACTCGAGAGGAAGCACGTGGGGTCCCGCACACAGCCAGGGGAGCACCGTTTCCGCCTCCTAGCTCGAGATGAGGGATCCTTTCCCTGTTTCGTAGGGAAAGAATTCAAGGCGTTCCCGTCGCATCTCAAGAGTAGGCGCTCTTCACAGGAAAGGCGAGAGGAACTCCAGGGTCGTGCCACCATTCCAAGAGTCCCCCAGATGTGTCAGTCCATTCAGGAGGAACCTGTTTTCCCTTCACTGCCTTGACGTTCAAGCCGAGGATCGACTCCCACCACGTGTGCACGTGGGACAGCCCTGTGGGAAAGCCTCGTGGGAAAGCCTCGTTGGAAAGACTCGAGGGAAAACCATAGATCCTTTGATCCACGCGGCGGAATGCGTGACACTGCTGCTACCGCTCTGGAGGAAAGCGCAAGTGCATGCCCGCATTCGAGACGAGGACTGACTCCCCTGGGGAGACTCCAGAAGTACCCTAAGATCCATGTCAGCACTGGAGAGGAATCCTCAGGTTCCGGCCCCGACTCCACACAAGGTCTTAGGCCCCGGCATCGACGGGAGAGGCATCCCGAGAGGCCCCCGAGGAACTCGCATGGGGACTGGCCTTTCCTGAGGCCACCAGAGCGGGTCCCTGAGGTCCCCGTCGTAAGTCGAGAGCACCTGCCGCAACTCGAGAAAATCCAGGAGGTTTTGCCCTCCAGGCGAGATGAGGCCCATTTCCGCTGAGGCTTCTCGAGGCCAATCACATCTAACCACTGGAACTTCCAAAGGGTCCTTCACACCCTTGCTGCAACTCAAGAAGTTCCCCGACATACCCGTCTCCACTTGAGAGGAAGCACGTGGGGTCCCGCACACATCCAGGGGAGCCCCGTTTCTGCCTCCAAGCTCGAGATGAGGGATCCTTTCCCTGTTTCGTAGGGAAAGAATTCCCGGTGTTCCCGTCGCATCTCAAGAGGAGGCGCTCTCCACAGGAAAGGCGAGAGGAACTCCAGGGTCGTGCCACCATTCCAAGAGTCCCCCAGATGTGTCAGTCCATTCCAGAGGAACCTGTTTTCCCTGCACTGCCTTGACGTTCAAGCCGAGGATCCACTCCCACCACGTGTGCACGTGGGACAGCCCTGTGGGAAAGCCTCGTGGGAAAGCCTCGTGGGAAAGACTCGAGGGAAAACCATAGATCCTTTGATCCACGCGGCGGACTGCGTGACACTGCTGCTACCGCTCTGGAGGAAAGCGCAAGTGCATGCCCGCATTTGAGACGAGGACTGACTCCCCTGGGGAGACTCCAGAAGTACCCCTAGATCCATGTCAGCACTGGAGAGGAATCCTCAGATTCCGGCCCCGACTCCACACAAGGTCTTAGGCCCGGGCATCGACGGGAGAGGAATCCCGAGAGGCCCCCGAGGAACTCGCATGGGGACTGGCCTTTCCTGAGGCCACCAGAGCGGTCCCTGAGGTCCCCGTCGTAAGTCGAGAGCACCTGCCGCAACTCGAGAAAATCCAGGAGGTTTTGCCCTCCAGGCGAGATGAGGCCCATTTCCGCTGAGGCTTCTCGAGGCTAATCACGTCTAACCACTGGAACTTCCAAAGGGTCCTTCACACCCTTGCTGCAACTCAAGAAGTTCCCCGACATACCCGTCTCCACTCGAGAGGAAGCACGTGGGGTCCCGCACACATCCAGGGGAGCCCCGTTTCCGCCTCCTAGCTCGAGATGAGGGATCCTTTCCCTGTTTCTTAGGGAAAGAATTCCCGGCGTTCCCGTCGCATCTCAAGAGGAGGCGCTCTCCACAGGAAAGGCGAGAGGAACTCCAGGGTCGTGCCACCATTTCAAGAGTCCCCCAGATGTGTCAGTCCATTCAGGAGGAACCTGTTTTCCCTTCACTGCCTTGACGTTCAAGCCGAGGATCGACTCCCACCACGTGTGCACGTGGGACAGCCCTGTGGGAAAGCCTCGTGGGAAAGCCTCTTGGAAAAGACTCGAGGGAAAACCATAGATCCTTTGATCCACGCGGCGGACTGCGTGACACTGCTGCTACCGCTCTGGAGGAAAGCGCAAGTGCATGCGGGCATTCGAGACGAGGACTGACTCCCCTGGGGAGACTCCAGAAGTACCCCAAGATCCATGTCAGCACTGGAGAGGAATCCTCAGATTCGGGCCCCGACTCCACACAAGGTCTTAGGCCCCGGCATCGACCAGAGAGGAATCCCGAGAGGCCCCCAAGGAACTCGCATGGGGACTGGCCTTTCCTGAGGCCACCAGAGCGGGTCCCTGAGGTCCCCGTCGTAAGTCGAGAGCACCTGCCTCAACTCGAGAAAATCCAGGAGGTTTTGCCCTCCAGGCGAGATGAGGCCCATTTCCGCTGAGGCTTCTCGAGGCCAATCACGTCTAACCACTGGAACTACCAAAGGGTCCTTCACACCCTTGCTGCAACTCAAGAAGTTCCCCGACATACCCGTCTCCACTCGAGAGGAAGCACGTGGGGTCCCGCACACATCCAGGGGAGCCCCGTTTCCGCCTCCTAGCTCGAGATGAGGGATCCTTTCCCTGTTTCGTAGGGAAAGAATTCCCGGCGTTCCCGTCGCATCTCAAGAGGAGGCGCTCTCCACAGGAAAGGCGAGAGGATCTCCAGGGTCGTGCCACCATTTCAAGAGTCCCCCAGATGTGTCAGTCCATTCCAGAGGAACCTGTTTTCCCTGCACTGCCTTTACGTTCAAGCCGAGGATCCACTCCCACCATGTGTGCACGTGGGATAGCCCTGTGGGAAAGCCTCGTGGGAAAGCTTCGTGGGAAAGTCTCGAGGGAAAACCATAGATCCTTTGATCCACGCGGCGGACTGCGTGACACTGCTGCTACCGCTCTGGAGGAAAGCGCAAGTGCATGCCCACATTCGAGACGAGGACTGACTCCCCTGGGGAGACTCCAGAAGTACCCCAAGATCCATGTCAGCACTGGAGAGGAATCCTCAGGTTCCGGCCCCGACTCCACACAAGGTCTTAGGCCCGGCATCGACGGGAGAGGAATCCCGAGAGGCCCCCGAGGAACTCGCATGGGGACTGGCCTTTCCTGAGGCCACCAGAGCGGGTCCCTGAGGTCCCCGTCGTAAGTCGAGAGCACCTGCCGCAACTCGAGAAAATCCAGGAGGTTTTGCCCTTCAGCGAGATGAGTCCCATTTCCGCTGAGGCTTCTCGAGGCTAATCACGTCTAACCACTGGAAGTTCCAAAGGGTCCTTCACACCCTTGCTGCAACTCAAGAAGTTCCCCGACATACCCGTCTCCACTCGAGAGGAAGCACGTGGGGTCCCGCACACATCCAGGGGAGCCCCGTTTCCGCCTCCTAGCTCGAGATGAGGGATCCTTTCCCTGTTTCTTAGGGAAAGAATTCCCGGCGTTCCCGTCCCATCTCAAGAGGAGGCGCTCTCCACAAGAAAGGCGAGAGGAACTCCAGGGTCGTGCCACCATTCCAAGAGTCCCCCAGATGTGTCAGTCCATTCAGGAGGAACCTGTGTTCCCTGCACTGCCTTGACGTTCAAGCCGAGGATCGTCTCCCACCACGTGTGCACGTGGGACAGCCCTGTGGGAAAGCCTCGTGGGAAAGCCTCGTTGGAAAGACTCGAGGGAAAACCATAGATCCTTTGATCCACGCGGCGGACTGCGTGACACTGCTGCTACCGCTCTGGAGGAAAGCGCAAGTCCATGCCCGCATTCGAGACGAGGACTGACTCCCCTGGGGAGACTCCAGAAGTACCCCAAGATCCATGTCAGCACTGGAGAGGAATCCTGAGGTTCCGGCCCCGATTCCACACAAGGTCTTAGGCCCCGGCATCGACGGGAGAGGCATCCCGAGAGGCCCCCGAGGAACTCGCATGGGGACTGGCCTTTCCTGAGGCCACCAGAGCGGGTCCCTGAGGTCCCCGTCGTAAGTCGAGAGCACCTGCCGCAACTCGAGAAAATCCAGGAGGTTTTGCCCTCCAGGCGAGATGAGGCCCATTTCCGCTGAGGCTTCTCGAGGCCAATCACATCTAACCACTGGAACTTCCAAAGGGACCTTCACACCCTTGCTGCAACTCAAGAAGTTCCCCGACATACTCGTCTCCACTTGAGAGGAAGCACGTGGGGTCCCGCACACATCCAGGGGAGCCCCGTTTCCGCCTCCTAGCTCGAGATGAGGGATCCTTTCCCTGTTTCTTAGGGAAAGAATTCCCGGCGTTCCCGTCGCCTCTCAAGAGGAGGCGCTCTCCACAGGAAAGGCGAGAGGAACTCCAGGGTCGTGCCACCATTCCAAGAGTCCCCCAGATGTGTCAGTCCATTCCAGAGGAACCTGTTTTCCCTGCACTGCCTTGACGTTCAAGCCGAGGATCGACTCCCACCACGTGTGCACGTGGGACAGCCCTGTGGGAAAGCCTCGTGGGAAAGCCTCTTGGAAAAGACTCGAGGGAAAAGCATAGATCCTTTGATCCACGCGGCGGACTGCGTGACACTGCTGCTACCGCTCTGGAGGAAAGCGCAAGTGCATGCCCGCATTCGAGACGAGGACTGACTCCCCTGGGGAGACTCCAGAAGTACCCCAAGATCCATGTCAGCACTGGAGAGGATTCCTCAGATTCGGGCCCCGACTCCACACAAGGTCTTAGGCCCCGGCATCGACGGGAGAGGAATCCCGAGAGGCCCCCGAGGAACTCGCATCGGGACTGGCCTTTCCTGAGGCCACCAGAGCGGGTCCCTGAGGTCCCCGTCGTAAGTCGAGAGCACCTGCCGCAACTCGAGAAAATCCAGGAGGTTTTGCCCTCCAGGCGAGATGAGGCCCATTTCCGCTGAGGCTTCTCGAGGCCAATCACATCTAACCACTGGAACTTCCAAAGGGTCCTTCACACCCTTGCTGCAACTCAAGAAGTTCCGCGACATACCCGTCTGCACTCGAGAGGAAGCACGTGGGGTCCCGCACACATCCAGGGGAGCCCCGTTTCCGCCTCCTTGCTCGAGATGAGGGATCCTTTCCCTGTTTCGTAGGGAAAGATTTCCCGGCGTTCCCGTCGCATCTCAAGAGGAGGCGCTCTCCACAGGAAAGGCGAGAGGAACTCCAGGGTCGTGCCACCATTCCAAGAGTCCCCCAGATGTGTCAGTCCATTCCAGAGGAACCTGTTTTCCCTGCACTGCCTTGACGTTGAAGCCGATGATCGACTCCCACCACGTGTGCACGTGGGACAGCCCTGTGGGAAAGCCTCGTGGGAAAGCCTCGTGGGAAAGACTCCAGGGAAAACCATAGATCCTTTGATCCACGCGGCGGAATGCGTGACACTGCTGCTACCGCTCTGGAGGAAAGCACAAGGGCATGCCCGCATTCGAGACGAGGACTGACTCCCCTGGGGAGACTCCAGAAGTACCCCAAGATCCATGTCAGCACTGGAGAGGAATCCTCAGGTTCCGGCCCCGACTCCACACAAAGTCTTAGGCCCCAGCATCGACGGGAGAGGAATCCCGAGACGCCCCCGAGGAACTCGCATGGGGACTGGCCTTTCCTGAGGCCACCAGAGCGGGTCCCTGAGGTCCGCGTCGTAAGTCGAGAGCACCTGCCGCAACTCGAGAAAATCCAGGAGGTTTTGCCCTCCAGGCGAGATGAGGCCCATTTCCGCTGAGGCTTCTCGAGGCCAATCACATCTAACCACTGGAACTTCCAAAGGGTCCTTCACACCCTTGCTGCATCTCAGGCAGTTCCGCGACATACCCGTCTCCACTCGAGAGGAAGCACGTGGGGTCCCGCACACATCAAGGGGAGCCCCGTTTCCTCCTCCTAGCTAGAGATGAGGGATCCTTTCCCTGTTTCGTAGGGAAAGAATTCCCGGCGTTCCCGTCGCATCTCAAGAGGTGGCGCTCTCCACAGGAAAGGCGAGAGGAACTCCAGGGTCGTGGCACCATTCCAAGAGACCCCCAGATGTGTCAGTCCATTCCAGAGGAACCTGTTTTCCCTGCACTGCCTTGACGTTCAAGCCGAGGATCGACTCCCACCACGTGTGCACGTGGGACAGCCCTGTGGGAAAGCCTCGTGGGAAAGCCTCGTGGGAAAGACTCGAGGGAAAACCATAGATCCTTTGATCCACGCGGCGGACTGCGTGACACTGCTGCTACCGCTCTGGAGGAAAGCGCAAGTGCATGCCCACATTCGAGACGAGGACTGACTCCCCTGGGGAGACTCCAGAAGTACCCCAAGATCCATGTCAGCACTGGAGAGGAATCCTCAGGTTCCGGCCCCGACTCCACACAAGGTCTTAGGCCCCGGCATCGACGGGAGAGGAATCCCGAGACGCCCCCGAGGAACTCGCATGGGGACTGGCCTTTCCTGAGGCCACCAGAGCGGGTCCCTGAGGTCCCCGTCGTAAGTCGAGAGCACCTGCCGCAACTCGAGAAAATCCAGGAGGTTTTGCCCTTCAGCGAGATGAGGCCCATTTCCGCTGAGGCTTCTCGAGGCTAATCACGTCTAACCACTGGAAGTTCCAAAGGGTCCTTCACACCCTTGCTGCAACTCAAGAAGTTCCCCGACATACCCGTCTCCACTCGAGAGGAAGCACGTGGGGTCCCGCACACATCCAGGGGAGCCCCGTTTCCGCCTCCTAGCTCGAGATGAGGGATCCTTTCCCTGTTTCTTAGGGAAAGAATTCCCGGCGTTCCCGTCGCATCTCAAGAGGAGGCGCTCTCCACAGGAAAGGCGAGAGGAACTCCAGGGTGGTGCCACCATTCCAAGAGTCCCCAAGATGTGTCAGTCCATTCAGGAGGAACATGTTTTCCCTTCACTGCCTTGACGTTCAAGCCGAGGATCGACTCCCACCACGTGTGCACGTGGGACAGCCCTGTGGGAAAGCCTCGTGGGAAAGCCTCGTTGGAAAGACTCGAGGGAAAACCATAGATCCTTTGATCCACGCGGCGGACTGCGTGACACTGCTGCTACCGCTCTGGAGGAAAGCGCAAGTCCATGCCCGCATTCGAGACGAGGACTGACTCCCCTGGGGAGACTCCAGAAGTACCCCAAGATCCATGTCAGCACTGGAGAGGAATCCTGAGGTTCTGGCCCCGATTCCACACAAGGTCTTAGGCCCCGGCATCGACGGGAGAGGAATCCCGAGAGGCCCCCGAGGAACTCGCATGGGGACTGGCCTTTTCTGAGGCCACCAGAGCGGGTCCCTGAGGTCCCCGTCGTAAGTCGAGAGCACCTGCCGCAACTCGAGAAAATCCAGGAGGTTTTGCCCTCCAGGCGAGATGAGGCCCATTTCCGCTGAGGCTTCTCGAGGCCAATCACATCTAACCACTGGAACTTCCAAAGGGACCTTCACACCCTTGCTGCAACTCAAGAAGTTCCCCGACATACCCGTCTCCACTTGAGAGGAAGCACGTGGGGTCCCGCACACATCCAGGGGAGCCCCGTTTCCGCCTCCAAGCTCGAGATGAGGGATCCTTTCCCTGTTTCGTAGGGAAAGAATTCCCGGCGTTCCCGTCGCATCTCAAGAGGAGGCGCTCTCCACAGGAAAGGCGAGAGGAACTCCAGGGTCGTGCCACCATTCCAAGAGTCCCCCAGATGTGTCAGTCCATTCCAGAGGAACCTGTTTTCCCTGCACTGCCTTGACGTTCAAGCCGAGGATCCACTCCCACCACGTGTGCACGTGGGACAGCCCTGTGGGAAAGCCTCGTGGGAAAGCCTCGTGGGAAAGACTCCAGGGAAAACCTAGATCCTTTGATCCACGCGGCGGACTGCGTGACACTGCTGCTACCGCTCTGGAGGAAAGCGCAAGTCCATGCCCGCATTCGAGACGAGGACTGACTCCCCTGGGGAGACTCCAGAAGTACCCCAAGATCCATGTCAGCACTGGAGAGGAATCCTCAGGTTCCGGCCCCGACTCCACACAAAGTCTTAGGCCCCTGCATCGACAGGAGGGGAATCCCGAGAGGCCCCCGAGGAACTCGCATGGGGACTGGCCTTTCCTGAGGCCACCAGAGCGGGTCCCTGAGGTCCCCGTCGTAAGTCGAGAGCACCTGCCTCAACTCGAGAAAATCCAGGAGGTTTTGCCCTCCAGGCGAGATGAGGCCCATTTCCGCTGAGGCTTCTCGAGGCCAATCACATCTAACCACTGGAACTTCCAAAGGGTCCTTCACACCCTTACTGCATCTCAAGCAGTTCCGCGACATACCCGTCTCCACTCGAGAGGAAGCACGTGGGGTCCCGCACACATCAAGGGGAGCCCCGTTTCCTCCTTCTAGCTCGAGATGAGGGATCCTTTCCCTGTTTCGTAGGGAAAGAATTCCCAGCGTTCCCGTCGCATCTCAAGAGGTGGCGCTCTCCACAGGAAAGGCGAGAGGAACTCCAGGGTCGTGGCACCATTCCAAGAGACCCCCAGATGTGTCAGTCCATTCCAGAGGAACCTGTTTTCCCTGCACTGCCTTGACGTTCAAGCCGAGGATCGACTCCCACCACGTGTGCACGTGGGACAGCCCTGTGGGAAAGCCTCGTGGGAAAGACTCGAGGGAAAACCATAGATCCTTTGATCCACGCGGCGGACTGCGTGACACTGCTGCTACCGCTCTGGAGGAAAGCGCAAGTGCATGCGCGCATTCGAGACGAGGACTGACTCCCCTGGGGAGACTCCAGAAGTACCCCAAGATCCATGTCAGCACTGGAGAGGAATCCTCAGGTTCCGGCCCCGACTCCACACAAGGTCTTAGGCCCCGGCATCGACGGGAGAGGAATCCCGAGACGCCCCCGAGGAACTCGCATGGGGACTGGCCTTTCCTGAGGCCACCAGAGCGCTTCCCTGAGGTCCCCGTCGTAAGTCGAGAGCACCTGCCGCAACTCGAGAATATCCAGGAGGTTTTGCCCTTCAGCGAGATGAGGCCCATTTCCGCTGAGGCTTCTCGAGGCCAATCACATTTAACCACTGGAACTTCCAAAGGGTCCTTCACACCCTTGCTGCAACTCAAGAAATTCCCCGACATACCCGTCTCCACTCGAGAGGAAGCACGTGGGGTCCCGCACACATCCAGGGGAGCCCCGTTTCCGCCTCCTAGCTCGAGATGAGGGATCCTTTCCCTGTTTCTTAGGGAAAGAATTCCCGGCGTTCCCGTCGCATCTCAAGAGGTGGCGCTCTCCACAGGAAAGGCGAGAGGAACTCCAGGGCCGTGCCACCATTCCAAGAGTCCCCCAGATGTGTCAGTCCATTCCAGAGGAACCTGTTTTCCCTGCACTGCCTTGACGTTGAAGCCGAGGATCGACTCCCACCACGTGTGCACGTGGGACAGCCCTGTGGGAAAGCCTCGTGGGAAAGCCTCGTGGGAAAGACTCGAGGGAAAACCATAGATCCTTTGATCCACGCGGCGGACTGCGTGACACTGCTGCTACCGCTCTGGAGGAAAGCGCAAGTGCATGCGCACATTCGAGACGAGGACTGACTCCTCTGGGGAGACTCCAGAAGTACCCCAAGATCCATGTCAGCACTGGAGAGAATCCTCAGGTTCCGGCCCCGACTCCACACAAGGTCTTAGGCCCCGGCATCGACGGGAGCGGAATCCCGAGAGGCCCCCGAGGAACTCGCATGGGGACTGGCCTTTCCTGAGGCCACCAGAGCGGGTCCCTTAGGTCCCCGTCGTAAGTCGAGAGCACCTGCCGCAACTCGAGAAAATCCAGGAGGTTTTGCCCTCCAGGTGAGATGAGGCCCATTTCCGCTGAGGCTTCTCGAGGCTAATCACATCTAACCACTGGAAATTCCAAAGGGTCCTTCACACCCTTGCTGCAACTCAAGCAGTTCCGCGACATACCCGTCTCCACTCGAGAGGAAGCACGTGGGGTCCCGCACACATCCAGGGGAGCCCCGTTTCCGCCTCCTAGCTCGAGATGAGGGATCCTTTCCCTGTTTCGTAGGGAAAGAATTCCCGGCGTTCCCGTCGCATCTCAAGAGGTGGCGCTCTCCACAGGAAAGGCGAGAGGAACTCCAGGGTCGTGGCACCATTCCAAGAGACCCCCAGATGTGTCAGTCCATTCCAGAGGAATCTGTTTTCCGTGCACTGCCTTGACGCTCACTCCGAGGATCGACTCCCACCGCGTGTGCACGTGGGACAGCCCTGTGGGAAAGCCTCGTGGGAAAGCCTCGTGGGAAAGACTCGAGGGAATACCATAGATCCCTTGATCCACGTGGCGAACTGCGTGACACTGCTGCTACCGCTCTGGAGGAAAGCGCAAGTACATGCCCGCATTCGAGACGAGGACTGACTCCCCTGGGGAGACTCCAGAAGTACCCCAAGATCCATGTCAGCACTGGAGAGGAATCCTCAGGTTCCGGCCCCGACTCCACACAAGGTCTTAGGCCCCGGCATCGCCGGAACGGAATCCCGAGAGGCCCCCGAGGAACTCGCATGGGGACTGGCCTTTCCTGAGACCACCAGAGCGGGTCCCTGACGTCCCCGTCGTAAGTCGAGAGCACCTGCCGCAACTCGAGAAAATCCAGGAGGTTTTGCCCTCCAGGCGAGATGAGGCCCATTTCCGCTGAGGCTTCTCGAGGCCAATCACATCTAACCACTGGAACTTCCAAAGGGTCCTTCACACCCTTGCTGCAACTCAAGAAGTTCCCCGACATACCCGTCTCCACTCGAGAGGAAGCACGTGGGGTCCCGCACACATCCAGGGGAGCCCCGTTTCCGCCTCCTAGCTCGAGATGAGGGATCCTTTCCCTGTTTCGAAGGGAAAGAATTCCCGGCGTTCCCGTCGCATTTCAAGAGGTGGCACTCTCCACAGGAAAGGCGAGAGGAACTCCAGGGTCGTGCCACCATTCCAAGAGTCCCACAGATGTGTCAGTCCATTCCAGAGGAACCTGTTTTCCCTGCACTGCCTTGACGTTCAAGCCGAGGATCGACTCCCACCACGTGTGCACGTGGGACAGCCCTGTGGGAAAGCCTCGTGGGAAAGCCTCTTGGGAAAGACTCGAGGGAAAACCATAGATCCTTTGATCCACGCGGCGGACTGCGTGACACTGCTGTTACCGCTCTGGAGGAAAGCGCAAGTGCATGCCCGCATTCGAGACGAGGACTGACTCCCCTGGGGAGACTCCAGAAGTACCCCAAGATCCATGTCAGCACTGGAGAGGAATCCTCAGGTTCCGGCCCCGACTCCACACAAGGTCTTAGGCCCCGGCATCGACGGGAGAGGAATCCCCAGAGGCCCCCGAGGAACTCGCATGGGGACTGGCCTTTCCTGAGGCCACCAGAGCGGGTCCCTGAGGTCCCCATCGTAAGTCGAGAGCACCTGCCGCAACTCGAGATAATCCAGGAGGTTTTGCCCTCCAGGCGAGATGAGGCCCATTTCCGCTGAGGCTTCTCGAGGCTAATCCCGTCTAACCATTGGAACTTCCAAAGGGTCCTTCACACCCTTGCTGCAACTCAAGAAGTTCCCCGACATACCCGTCTCCACTCGAGAGGAAGCACGTGGGGTCCCGCACACATCCAGGGGAGCCCCGTTTCCGCCTCCTAGCTCGAGATGAGGGATCCTTTCCCTGTTTCGTAGGGAAAGAATTCCCGGCGATCCCGTCGCATCTCAAGAGAAGGCGCTCTCCACAGGAAAGGCGAGAGGAACTCCAGGGTCGTCCCACCATTCCAAGAGTCCCCCAGAGGTCTCAGTCCATTCCAGAGGAACCTGTTTTCCCTGCACTGCCTTGACGTTCAAGCCGAGGATCGACTCCCACCACGTGTGCACGTGGGACAGCCCTGTGGGAAAGCCTCGTGGGAAAGCCTCGTTGGAAAGACTCGAGGGAAAACCATAGATCCTTTGATCCACGCGGCGGACTGCGTGACACTGCTGCTACCGCTCTGGAGGAAAGCGCAAGTCCATGCCCGCATTCGAGACGAGGACTGACTCCCCTGGGGAGACTCCAGAAGTACCCCAAGATCCATGTCAGCACTGGAGAGGAATCCTCAGGTTCCGACCCCGACTCCACACAAGGTCTTAGGCCCCGGCATCGATGGGAGAGGAATCCCCAGAGGCCCCCGAGGAAATCGCATGGGGACTGGCCTTTCCTGAGGCCACCCGAGCGGGTCTCTGAGGTCCCCGTCGTAAGTCTAGAGCACCTGCCGCAACTCGAGATAATCCAGGAGGTTTTGCCCTCCAGGCGAGATGAGGCCCATTTCCGCTGAGGCTTCTCGAGGCTAATCCCGTCTAACCACTGGAACTTCCAAAGGGTCCTTCACACCCTTGCTGCAACTCAAGAAGTTCCCCGACATACCCGTCTCCACTCGAGAGGAAGCACGTGGGGTCCCGCACACATCCAGGGGAGCCCCGTTTCCGCCTCTTGGCTCGAGATGAGGGATCCTTTCCCTGTTTCGTAGGGAAAGAATTCCCGGCATTCCCGTCGCATCTCAAGAGAAGGCGCTCTCCACAGGAAAGGCGAGAGGAACTCCAGGGTCGTCCCACCATTCAAAGAGTCCCCCAGAGGTGTCAGTCCATTCCAGAGGAACCTGTTTTCCCTGCACTGCCTTGACGTTCAAGCCGAGGATCGACTCCCACCACGTGTGCACGTGGGACAGCCCTGTGGGAAAGCCTCGTGGGAAAGCCTCGTTGGAAAGCCTCGTGGGAAAGACTCGAGGGAAAACCATAGATCCTTAGATCCACGTGGCGAACTGCGTGACACTGCTGCTACCGCTCTGGAGGAAAGCGCAAGTACATGCCCGCATTCGAGACGAGGACTGACTCCCCTGGGGAGACTCCAGAAGTACCCCAAGATCCATGTCAGCACTGGAGAGGAATCCTCAGGTTCCGGCCCCGACTCCACACAAGGTCTTAGGCCCCGGCATCGATGGGAGCGGAATCCCGAGAGGCCCCCGAGGAACTCGCATGGGGACTGGCCTTTCCTGAGACCACCAGAGCGGGTCCCTGAGGTCCCCGTCGTAAGTCGAGAGCACCTGCCGCAACTCGAGATAATCCAGGAGGTTTTGCCCTCCAGGCGAGATGAGGCCCATTTCCGCTGAGGCTTCTCGAGGCTAATCCCGTCTAACCACTGGAACTTCCAAAGGGTCCTTCACACCCTGGCTGCAACTCAAGAAGTTCCCCGACATACCCGTCTCCACTCGAGAGGAAGCACGAGGGTCCCGCACACATCCAGGGAAGCCCCTTTTCCGCCTCCTAGCTCGAGATGAGGGATCCTTTCCCTGTTTCGTAGGGAAAGAATTCCCGGCGTTCCCGTCGCTTCTCAAGAGGAGGCGCTCTCCACAGGAAAGGCGAGAGGAACTCCAGGGTCGTGCCAACATTCCAAGAGTCCCCCAGATGTGTCAGTCCATTCCAGAGGAACCTGTTTCCCTGCACTGCCTTGACGTTCAAGCTGAGGATCGACTCCCACGACGTGTGCACGTGGGACAGCCCTGTGGGAAAGCTTCGTGGGAAAGCCTCGTGGGAAAGACTCGAGGGAAAAATCAGAGATCCTGTGATCCACGCGGCAGACTGCGTGACACTGCTGCTACCGATCTGGAGGAATGCGCAAGTGCATGCCCGCATTCGAGACGAGGACTGACTCCCCTGGGGAGACTCCAGAAGTACCCCAAGATCCATGTCAGCACTGGAGAGGAATCCTCAGGTTCCGGCCCCGACTCCACACAAGGTCTTAGGCCCCGGCATCGACGGGAGAGGAATCCCCAGAGGCCCCCGAGGAACTCGCATGGGGACTGGCCTTTCCTGAGGCCACCAGAGCGGGTTCCTGAGGTCCCCGTCGTAAGTCGAGAGCACCTGCCGCAACTCGAGAAAATCCAGGAGGTTTTGCCCTCCAGGCGAAATAAGGCCCATTTCCGCTGAGGCTTCTCGAAGCCAATAACATCTAACCACTGGAACTTCCAAAGGGTCCTTCACACCCTTGCTGCAACTCAAGAAGTTCCCCGACATACCCGTCTCCAATCGAGAGGAAGCACGTGGGGTCCCGAACACATCCAGGGGAGCCTCGTTTCCGCCTCCTAGCTCGAGATGAGGGATCCTTTCCCTGTTTCGTAGGGAAAGAATTCCCGGCGTTCCCGTCGCATCTCAAGAGGAGGCGCTCTCCACAGGAAAGGCGAGAGGAACTCCAGGGTCGTGGCACCATTCCAAGAGACCCCCAGATGTGTCAGTCCATTCCAGAGGAACCTGTTTTCCCTGCACTGCCTTGACGTTCAAGCCGAGGATCGACTCCCACCACGTGTGCACGTGGGACAGCCCTGTGGGAAAGCCTCGTGGGAAAGCCTCGTGGGAAAGACTCGAGGGAAAACCATAGATCCTTTGATCCAGGCGGCGGACTGCGTGACACTGCTGCTACCGCTCTGGAGGAAAGCGCAAGTGCATGCCCGCATTCGAGACGAGGACTGACTCCCCTGGGGAGACTCCAGAAGTACCCCAAGATCCATGTCAGCACTGGAGAGGAATCCTCAGGTTCCTGCCCCGACTCCACACAAGGTCTTAGGCCCTGGCATCGACGGGAGAGGAATCCCGAGAGGCCCGCGAGGAACTCGCATGGGGACTGGCCTTTCCTGAGGCCACCAGAGCGGGTCCCTGAGGTCCCCGTCGTAAGTCGAGAGCACCTGCCGCAACTCGAGAAAATCCAGGAGGTTTTGCCCCCCAGGCGAGATGAGGCCCATTTCCGCTGAGGCTTCTCGAGGCTAATCACGTCTAACCACTGGAACTTCCAAAGGGTCATTCACACCCTTGCTGCAACTCAAGAAGTACTCCGACATACCCGTCTCCACTCGAGAGGAAGCACGTGGGGTCCCGCACACATCCAGGGGAGCCCCGTTTCCGCCTCCTAGCTCGAAATGAGGGATCCTTTCCCTGCTTCGTAGGGAAAGAATTCCCGCCGATCCTGTCGCATCTCAAGAGGAAGCGCTCTCCACAGGAAAGGGGAGAGGAACTCCAGGGTCGTGCCACCATTCCAAGAGACCCCCAGATGTGTCAGTCCATTACAGAGGAACCTGTTTTCCCTGCACTGCCTTGAGGTTCAAGCCGAGGATCGACTCCCACCACGTGTGCACGTGGGACAGCCCTGTGGGAAAGCCTCGTGGGAAAGCCTCGTGGGAAAGACTCGAGGGAAAACCATAGATCCTTTGATCCAGGCTGCGGACTGCGTGACACTGCTGCTACCGCTCTGGAGGAAAGCGCAAGTGCATGCCCGCATTCGAGACGAGGACTGACTCCCCTGGGGAGACTCCAGAAGTACCCCAAGATCCATGTCAGCACTGGAGAGGAATCCTCAGGTTCCGGCCCCGACTCCACACAAGGTCTTAGGCCCCGTCATCGACGGGAGAGGGATCCCGAGAGGCCCCCGAGGAACTCGCATGGGGACTGGCTTTTCCTGAGGCCACCAGAGCGGTTCCCTGAGGTCCCCGTCGTCAGTCGAGAGCACCTGACGCAACTCGAGAAAATCCAGGCGGTTTTGCCCTCCAGGCGAGATGAGGCTCATTTCCGCTGAGGCTTGTCGAGGCTAATCACGTCTAAACACTGGAACTTCCAAAGGGTCCTTCACACCCTTGCTGCAACTCAAGAAGTTCCCCGACATACCCGTCTCCACTCGAGAGGAAGCACGTGGGGTCCCGCACACATCCAGGGGAGCCCCGTTTCCGCCTCCTAGCTCGAGATGAGGGATCCTTTCCCTGTTTCGTAGGGAAAGAATTCCCGGCGTTCCCGTCGCATCTCAAGAGGAGGCGCTCTCCACAGGAAAGGCGAGAGGAACTCCAAGGTCGTGCCACCATTCCACGAGTCCCCCAGATGTGTCAGTCCATTCCAGAGGAACCTGTTTTCCCTCCACTGCCTTGACGTTCAAGCCGAGGATCGAGTCCCACCACGTGTGCACGTGGGACAGCCCTGTGGGAAAGCCTCGTGGGAAAGCCTCGTGGGAAAGGCTCGAGGGAAAACCATAGATCCTTTGATCCAGGCGGCGGACTGCGTGACACTGCTGCTACCGCTCTGGAGGAAAGCTCAAGTGCATGCCCGCATTCGAGACGAGGACTGACTCCCCTGGGGAGACTCCAGAAGTACCCCAAAATCCATGTCAGCACTGGAGAGGAATCCTCAGGTTCCGACCCCGACTCCACACAAGGTCTTAGGCCCTGGCATCGACGGGAGAGGAATCCCCAGAAGCCCCCGAGGAACTCGCATGGGGACTGTCCTTTCCTGAGGCCACCAGAGCGGTTCCCTGAGGTCCCCGTCGTAAGTCGAGAGCACCTGCCGCAACTCGAGAAAATCCAGGAGGTGTTGCCCTCCAGGCGAGATGAGGCCGATTTCCGCTGAGGTTTCTCGAGGCCAATCACATCTAACCACTGGAACTTCCAAAGGGTCCTTCACACCCTTGCTGCAACTCAAGTAGTTCCCCGACATACCCGTCTCCACTCGAGAGGAAGCACGTGGTGTCCCACACACATCCAGGGGAGCCCTGTTTCGCCTCCTAGCTCGAGATGAGGGATCCTTTCCCTGTTTCGTAGGGAAAGAATTCCCGGCGTTCCCTTCGCACTCAAGAGGAGGCGCTCTCCACAGGAAAGGCGAGAGGAACTCCAGGGTCGTGCCACCATTCCAAGAGTCCCCCAGATGTGTCGGTCCATTCCAGAGGAACCTGTTTTCCCTGCACTGCCTTGACGTTCAAGCCAAGGATCGAGTCCCACCACGTGTGCACGTGGGACAGCCCTGTGGGAAAGCCTCGTGGGAAAGCCTCGTGGGAAAGACTCGAGGGAAAACCATAGATCCTTTGATCCATGCGGCGGACTGGGTGACACTGCTGCTACCGCTCTGGAGGAAAGCGCAAGTGGATGCCCGCATTCGAGACGAGGACTGACTCCCCTGGGGAGACTCCAGAAGTACCCCAAGATCCATGTCAGCACGGGAGAGGAATAATCAGGTTCCGGCCCCGACTCCACACAAGGTCTTAGGCCCCCGCATCGACGGGAGAAGAATCCCCAGAGGAACTCGCATGGGGACTGGCCTTTCCTGAGGCCACCAGAGAGGGTCCCTGAGGTCCTCGTCGTAAGTCGAGAGCACCTGCCGCAACTCGAGAAAATCCAGGCGGTTTTGCCCTCCACTCGAGATGAGGCCCATTTCCGCTGAAGCTTCTCGAGGCCAATCACATCTAACCATTTGAACTTCCAAAGGGTCCTTCACACCCTTGCTGCAACTCAAGAAGTTCCCCGACATACCCGTCTCCACTCGAGAGGAAGCACGTGGGGTCCCGCACACATCCAGGGGAGCCCCGTTTCCGCCTCCTAGCTCGAGATGAGGGATCCTTTCCCTGTTTCGTAGGGAAAGAATTCCCGGCGTTCCCGTCGCATCTCAAGAGGAGGCGCTCTCCACAGGAAAGGCGAGAGGAACTCCAGGGTCGTGCCACCATTCCAAGAGTCCCCCAGATGTGTCAGTCCATTCCAGAGGAACCTGTTTTCCCTGCACTGCCTTGACGTTCAAGCCGAGGATCGAGTCCCTCCACGTGTGCACGTGGGACAGCCCTGTGGGAAAGCCTCGTGGGAAAGCCTCGTGGGAAAGGCTCGAGGGAAAACCATAGATCCTTTGATCCAGACGGCGGACTGCGTGACACTGCTGCTACCGCTCTGGAGGAAAGCGCAAGTGCATGCCCGCATTCGAGACGAGGACTGACTCCCCTGGGGAGACTCCAGAAGTACCCCAAGATCCATGTCAGCACTGGAGAGGAATCCTCAGGTTCCGGCCCCGACTCCACACAAGGTCTTAGGCCCCGGCATCGACGGGAGAGGAATCCCGAGAGGCCCCCGAGGAACTCGCATGGGGACTGTCCTTTCCTGAGGCCACCAGAGCGGTTCCCTGAGGTCCCCGTCGTAAGTCGAGAGCACCTGCCGCAACTCGAGAAAATCCAGGAGGTGTTGCCCTCCAGGCGAGATGAGGCCCATTTCCGCTGAGGCTTCTCGAGGCTAATCACGTCTAACCACTGGAACTTCCAAAGGGTCCTTCACACCCTTGCTGCAACTCAAGAAGTTCCCCGACATACCCGTCTCCACTCGAGAGGAAGCACGTGGTGTCCCGCCCACATCCAGGGGAGCTCCGTTTCCGACTCCTAGCTCGAGATGAGGGATCCTTTCCCTGTTTCGTAGGGAAAGAATTCCCGGCGTTCCCGTCGCATCTCAAGAGGAGGCGCTCTCCACAGGAAAGGCGAGAGGAACTCCAGGGTCGTGCCACCATTCCAAGAGTCCCCCTGATGTGTCAGTCCATTCCAGAGGAACCTGTTTTCCCTGCACTGCCTTCACGTTCAAGCCAAGGATCGACTCCCACCACGTGTGCACGTGGGACAGCCCTGTGGGAAAGCATCGTGGGAAAGCCTCGTGGGAAAGACTCGAGGGAAAACCATAGATCCTTTGATCCACGCGGCGGACTGCGTGACACTGCTGCTACCGCTCTGGAGGAAAGCGCAAGTGCATGCCCGCATTCGAGACGAAGACTGACTCCCCTGGGGAGACTCCAGAAGTACCCCAAGATCCATGTCAGCACTGGAGAGGAATCCTCAGGTTCCGACCCCGACTCCACACAAGGACTTAGGCACCGGCATCAACGGGAGAGGAATCCCCAGAGGCCCCCGAGGAACTCGCATGGGGACTGGACTTTCCTGAGGCCACCAGAGCGGGTCCCTGAGGTCCCCGTCGTAAGTCGAGAGCACCTGCCGCAACTCGAGAAAATCCAGGAGGTTTTGCCCTCCGGGCGAGATGAGGCCCATTTCCGCTGAGGCTTCTCGAGGCTAATAACGTCTAACCATTGGAACTTCCAAAGGGTCCTTCACACCCTTGCTGCAACTCAAGAAGTTCCCCGACATACCCGTCTCCACTCGAAAGGAAGAACGTGGGTCCCGCACACATCCAGGGGAGCCCCGTTTACGCCTCCTAGCTCGAGATGAGGGATCCTTTCCCTGTTTCGTAGGGAAAGAATTCCCGGCGTTCCCGTCGCATCTCAAGAGGAGGCGCTCTCCACAGGAAAGGGGAGAGGAACTCCAGGGTCGTGACACCATTCCAAGAGTCCCCCAGATGTGTCAGTCCATTCCAGAGGAACCTGTTTTCCCTTCACTGCCTTGACGTTCAAGCCGAGGATCGACTCCCACCACGTGTGCACGTGGGACAGCCCTGTGGGAAAGCCTCGTGGGAAAGCCTCGTTGGAAAGACTCGAGGGAAAACCATAGATCCTTTGATCCACGCGGCGGACTGCGTGACACTGCTGCTACCGCTCTGGAGGAAAGCGCAAGTGCATGCCCGCATTCGAGACGAGGACTGACTCCCCTGGGGAGACTCCAGAAGTACCCCAAGATCCATGTCAGCACTGGAGAGGAATCCTCAGGTTCCGGCCCCGACTCCACCCAAGGTCTTAGGACCCGGCATCGACGGGAGAGGAATCCCGAGGGGCCCCTGAGGAACTCGCATGGGGACTGGCCTTTCCTGAGGCCACCAGAGCGGGTCCCTGAGGTCCCCGTCGCAAGTCGAGAGCACCTGCCGCAACTCGAGAAAATCCAGGAGGTTTTGCCCTCCAGGCGAGATGAGGCCCATTTCCGCTGAGGCTTCTCGAGGCCAATCACATCTAACCACTGGAACTTCCAAAGGGTCCTTCACACCCTTGCTGCAACTCAAGAAGTTCCCCGACATACCCGTCTGCACTCGAGAGGAAGCACGTGGTGTCCCGCACACATCCAGGGGAGCCCCGTTTCCGCCTCCAAGCTCGAGATGAGGGATCCTTTCCCTGTTTCGTAGGGAAAGTATTCCCGGTGTTCCCGTCGCATCTCAAGAGGAGGCGCTCTCCACAGGAAAGGCGAGAGGAACTCCAGGGTCGTGCCACCATTCCAAGAGTCACCCAGATGTGTCAGTCCATTCCAGAGGAACCTGTTTTCCCTGCACTGCCTTGACGTTCAAGCCGAGGATCGACTCCCACCACGTGTGCACGTGGGACAGCCCTGTGGGAAAGCCTCGTGGGAAAGCCTCGTTGGAAAGACTCGAGGGAAAACCATAGATCCTTTGATCCACGCGGCGGACTGCGTGACACTGCTGCTACCGCTCTGGAGGAAAGCGCAAGTGCATGCCCGCATTCGAGACGAGGACTGACTCCCCTGGGGAGACTCCAGAAGTACCCCAAGATCCATGTCAGCACTGGAGAGGAATCCTCAGGTTCCGGCCCCGACTCCACACAAGGTCTTAGGACCCGGCATCGACGGGAGAGGAATCCCGAGAGGCCCCTGAGGAACTCGCATGGGGACTGGCCTTTCCTGAGGCCACCAGAGCGGGTCCCTGAGGTCCCCGTCGCAAGTCGAGAGCACCTGCCGCAACTCGAGAAAATCCAGGAGGTTTTGCCCTCCAGGCGAGATGAGGCCCATTTCCGCTGAGGCTTCTCGAGGCCAATCACATCTAACCACTGGAACTTCCAAAGGGTCCTTCACACCCTTGCTGCAACTCAAGAAGTTCCCCGACATACCCGTCTGCACTCGAGAGGAAGCACGTGGTGTCCCGCACACATCCAGGGGAGCCCCGTTTCCGCCTCCAAGCTCGAGATGAGGGATCCTTTCCCTGTTTCGTAGGGAAAGTATTCCCGGTGTTCCCGTCGCATCTCAAGAGGAGGCGCTCTCCACAGGAAAGGCGAGAGGAACTCCAGGGTCGTGCCACCATTCCAAGAGTCACCCAGATGTGTCAGTCCATTCCAGAGGAACCTGTTTTCCCTGCACTGCCTTGACGTTCAACCCGAGGATCCACTCCCACCACGTGTGCACGTGGGACAGCCCTGTGGGAAAGCCTCGTGGGAAAGCCTCGTGGGAAAGACTCGAGGGAAAACCATAGATCCTTTGATCCACGCGGCGGACGGCGTGACACTGCTGCTACCGCTCTGGAGGAAAGCGCAAGTGCATGCCCGCATTCGAGACGAGGACTGACTCCCCTGGGGAGACTCCAGAAGTACCCCAATATCCATGTCAGCACTGGAGAGGAATCCTCAGGTTCCGACCCCGACTCCACACAAGGTCTTAGGCCCCGGCATCGACGGGAGAGGAATGCCGAGAGGACCCCGAGGAACTCGCATGGGGACTGTCCTTTCCTGAGGCCACCAGAGCGGTTCCCTGAGGTCCCCGTCGTAAGTCGAGAGCACCTGCCGCAACTCGAGAAAATCCAGGAGGTGTTGCCCTCCAGGCGAGATGAGGCCCATTTCCGCTGAGGCTTCTCGAGGCCAATCACATCTAACCACTGGAACTTCCAAAGGGTCCTTCACACCCTTGCTGCAACTCAAGAAGTTCCCCGACATACCCGTCTCCACTCGAGAGGAAGCACGTGGTGTCCCACACACATCCAGGGGAGCCCTGTTTCTCCTCCTAGCTCGAGATGAGGGATCCTTTCCCTGTTTCGTAGGGAAAGAATTCCCGGCGTTTCCGTCGCATCTCAAGAGGAGGCGCTCTCCACAGGAAAGGCGAGAGGAACTCCAGGGTCGTGCCACCATTCCAAGAGTCCCCCAGATGTGTCAGTCCATTCCAGAGGAACCTGTTTTCCCTGCACTGCCTTGACGTTCAAGCCGAGGATCGACTCCCACCACGTGTGCACGTGGGACAGCCCTGTGGGAAAGCCTCGTGGGAAAGCCTCGTGGGAAAGACTCGAGGGAAAACCATAGATCCTTTGATCCACGCGGCGGACTGCGTGACACTGCTGCTACCGCTCTGGAGGAAAGCGCAAGTGCATGCCCGCATTCGAGACGAGGACTGACTCCCCTGGGGAGACTCCAGACGTACCCCAAGATCCATGTCAGCACTGGAGAGGAATCCTCAGGTTCCGGCCCCGACTCCACACAAGGTCTTAGGCCCCGGCATCGACCAGAGAGGAATCCCGAGACGCCCCCGAGGAACTCGCATGGGGACTGGCCTTTCCTGAGGCCACCAGAGCGGGTCCCTGAGGTCCCCGTCGTAAGTCGAGAGCACCTGCCGCAACTCGAGAAAATCCAGGAGGTGTTGCCCTCCAGGCGAGATGAGGCCCATTTCCGCTGAGGCTTCTCGAGGCTAATCACGTCTAACCACTGGATCTTCCAAAGGGTCCTTCACACCCTTGCTGCAACTCAAGAAGTTCCCCGACATACCCGTCTCCACTCGAGAGGAAGCACGTGGTGTCCCGCCCACATCCAGGGGAGCTCCGTTTCCGACTCCTAGCTCGAGATGAGGGATCCTTTAACTGTTTCGTAACGAAAGAATTCCCGGCGTTCCCGTCGCATCTCAAGAGGAGGCGCTCTCCACAGGAAAGGCGAGAGGAACTCCAGGGTCGTGCCACCATTCCAAGAGTCCCCCTGATGTGTCAGTCCATTCCAGAGGAACCTGTTTTCCCTGCACTGCCTTGACGTTCAAGCCAAGGATCGACTCCCACCACGTGTGCACGTGGCACAGCCCTGTGGGAAAGCATCGTGGGAAAGCCTCGTGGGAAAGACTCGAGGGAAAACCATAGATCCTTTGATCCACGCGGCGGACTGCGTGACACTGCTGCTACCGCTCTGGAGGAAAGCGCAAGTGCATGCCCGCATTCGAGACGAAGACTGACTCCCCTGGGGAGACTCCAGAAGTACCCAAGATCCATGTCAGCACTGGAGAGGAATCCTCAGGTTCCGACCCCGACTCCACACAAGGACTTAGGCACCGGCATCGACGGGAGAGGAATCCCCAGAGGCCCCCGAGGAACTCGCATGGGGACTGGCCTTTCCTGAGGCCACCAGAGCGGGTCCCTGAGGTCCCCGTCGTAAGTCGAGAGCACCTGCCGCAACTCGAGAAAATCCAGGAGGTTTTGCCCTCCAGGCGAGATGAGGCCCATTTCCGCTGAGGCTTCTCGAGGCTAATAACGTCTAACCACTGGAACTTCCAAAGGGTCCTTCACACCCTTGCTGCAACTCAAGAAGTTCCCCGACATACCCGTCTCCACTCGAAAGGAAGAACGTGGGTCCCGCACACATCCAGGGGAGCCCCGTTTCCGCCTCCAAGCTCGAGATGAGGGATCCTTTCCCTGTTTCGTAGGGAAAGAATACCCGGCGTTCCCGTCGCATCTCAAGAGGAGGCGCTCTCCACAGGAAAGGCGAGAGGAACTCCAGGGTCGTGCCACCATTCCAAGAGTCCCCCAGATGTGTCAGTCCATTCAGGAGGAACCTGTTTTCCCTTCACTGCCTTGACGTTCAAGCCGAGGATCGACTCCCACCACGTGTGCACATGGGACAGCCCTGTGGGAAAGCCTCGTGGGAAAGCCTCGTGGGAAAGACTCGAGGGAAAACCATAGATCCTTTGATCCACGCGGCGGACTGCGTGACACTGCTGCTACCGCTCTGGAGGAAAGCGCAAGTGCATGCCCGCATTCGAGACGAGGACTGACTCCCCTGGGGAGATCCAGAAGTACCCCAAGATCCAAGTCAGCACTGGAGAGGAATCCTCAGGTTCCGGCCCCGACTCCACACAAGGTCTTAGGCCCCGGCATCGACGGGAGAGGAATCCCGAGACGCCCCCGAGGAACTCGCATGGGGACTGGCCATTCGTGAGGCCACCAGAGCGGTTCCCTGAGGTCCCCGTGGTAAGTCGAGAGCACCTGCCGCAACTCGAGAAAATCCAGGAGGTTTTGCCCTCCAGGCGAGATGAGGCCCATTTCCGCTGAGGCTTCTCGAGGCCAATCACATCTAACCACCTGAACTTCCAAAGGGTCCTTCACACCCTTGCTGCAACTCAAGAAGTTCCCCGACATACCCGTCTCCACTCGAGAGGAAGCACGTGGGGTCCCGCACACATCCAGGGGAGACCCGTTTCCGCCTCCTAGCTCGAGATGAGGGATCCTTTCCCTGTTTCGTAGGGAAAGAATTCCCGGCGTTCCCGTCGCATCTCAAGAGCAGGCGCTCTCCACAGGAAAGGCGAGAGGAACTCCAGGGTCTTGACACCATTCCAAGAGTCCCCCAGATGTGTCAGTCCATTCCAGAGGAACCTGTTTTGCCTGCACTGCCTTGACGTTCAAGCCGAGGATCGACTCCCACCACGTGTGCACGTGGGACAGCCCTGTGGGAAAGCCTCGTGGGAAAGCCTCGTGGGAAAGACTCGAGGGAAAACCATAGATCCTTTGATCCAGGCGGCGGACTGCGTGACACTGCTGCTACCGCTCTGGAGGAAAGCGCAAGTGCATGCCCGCATTCGAGACGAGGACTGACTCCCCTGGGGAGACTCCAGAAGTACCCCAAGATCCATGTCAGCACTGGAGAGGAATCCTCAGGTTCCGGCCCCGACTCCACACAAGGTCTTAGGCCCTGGCATCGACGGGAGAGGAATCCCGAGAGGCCCCCGAGGAACTCGCATGGGGACTGGCCTTTCCTGAGGCCACCAGAGCGGGTCCCTGAGGTCCCCGTCGTAAGTCGAGAGCACCTGCCGCAACTCGAGAAAATCCAGGAGGTTTTGCCCTCCAGGCGAGATGAGGCCCATTTCCGCTGAGGCTTCTCGAGGCTAATCACGTCTAACCACTGGAACTTCCAAAGGGTCATTCACACCCTTGCTGCAACTCAAGAAGTACCCCGACATACCCGTCTCCACTGGAGAGGAAGCACGTGGGGTCCCGCACACATCCAGGGGAGCCCCGTTTCCGCCTCCTAACTCGAGATGAGGGATCCTTTCCCTGCTTCGTAGGGAAAGAATTCCCGCCGATCCTGTCGCATCTCAAGAGGAAGCGCTCTCCACAGGAAAGGGGAGAGGAACTCCAGGGTCGTGCCACCATTCCAAGAGTCCCCCAGATGTGTCAGTCCATTCCAGAGGAACCTGTTTTCCCTGCACTGCCTTGAGGTTCAAGCCGAGGATCGACTCCCACCACGTGTGCACGTGGGACAGCCCTGTGGGAAAGCCTCGTGGGAAAGCCTCGTGGGAAAGACTCGAGGGAAAACCATAGATCCTTTGATCCAGGCGGCGGACTGCGTGACACTGCTGCTACCGCTCTGGAGGAAAGCGCAAGTGCATGCCCGCATTCGAGACGAGGACTGACTCCCCTGGGGAGACTCCAGAAGTACCCCAAGATCCATGTCAGCACGGGAGAGGAATCCTCAGGTTCCGGCCCCGACTCCACACAAGGTCTTAGGCCCCGTCATCGACGGGAGAGGGATCCCGAGAGGCCCCCGAGGAACTCGCATGGGGACTGGCTTTTCCTGAGGCCACCAGAGCGGTTCCCTGAGGTCCCCGTCGTCAGTCGAGAGCACCTGCCGCAACTCGAGAAAATCCAGGCGGTTTTGCCCTCCAGGCGAGATGAGGCTCATTTCCGCTGAGGCTTGTCGAGGCTAATCACGTCTAAACACTGGAACTTCCAAAGGGTCCTTCACACCCTTGCTGCAACTCAAGAAGTTCCCCGACATACTCGTCTCCACTCGAGAGGAAGCACGTGGCGTCCCGCACACATCCAGGGGAGCCCCGTTTCCGCCTCCTAGCTCGAGATGAGGGATCCTTTCCCTGTTTCGTAGGGAAAGAATTCCCGGCGTTCCCGTCGCATCTCAAGAGGAGGCGCTCTCCACAGGAAAGGCGAGAGGAACTCCAGGGTCGTGCCACCATTCCAAGAGTCCCCCAGATGTGTCAGTCCATTCCAGAGGAACCTGTTTTCCCTGCACTGCCTTGACGTTCAAGCCGAGGATCGACTCCCACCACGTGTGAACGTGGGACAGCCCTGTGGGAAAGCCTCGTGGGAAAGCCTCGTGGGAAAGTCTCGAGGGAAAACCACAGATCCTTTGATCAACGCGGCGGACAGCGTGACACTGCTGCTACCGCTCTGGAGGAAATCGCAAGTGCATGCCCGCATTCGAGACGAGGACTGACTCCCCTGGGGAGACTCCAGAAGTACCCCAATATCCATGTCAGCACTGGAGAGGAATCCTCAGGTTCCGGCCCCGACTCCACACAAGCTATTAGGCCCCGGCATCGACGGGAGAGGAATCCCGAGAGGCCCCCGAGGAACTCGCATGGGGACTGGCCATTCCAGAGCCCACCAGAGCGGGTCCCTGAGGTCCCCGTCGTAAGTCGAGAGCACCTGCCGCAACTCGAGAAAATCCAGGAGGTTTTGCCCTCCAGGCAAGATGAGGTCCATTTCCGCTGAGGCTTCTCGAGGCTAATCACCACTAAGCAATGAAACTTTCAAAGGGTCCTTCACACCCTTGTTGCAACTCAAGAAGTTCCCCGACATACCCGTCTCCACTCGAGAGGAAGCACGAGGGTCCCGTACACATCCAGGGGAGCCCCGTTTCCGCCTCCAAGCTTGAGATGAGGGATCCTTTCCCTGTTTCGTAGGGAAAGAATTCCCGGCGTTCCCGTCGCATCTCAAGAGGAGGCGCTCTCCACAGGAAAGGCGAGAGGATCTCCAGGGTCGTGCCACCATTCCAAGAGTCCCCCAGATGTGTCAGTCCATTCCAGAGGAACCTTTTTTCCCTGCACTGCCTTGACGTTCAAGCCGAGGATCCACTCCCACCACGTGTGCACGTGGGTCAGCCCTGTGGGAAAGCCTCGTGGGAAAGCCTCGTGGGAAAGACTCGAGGGAAAACCATAGATCCTTTGATCCACGCGGCGGACTGCGTGACACTGCTGCTACCGCTCTGGAGGAAAGCGCAAGTGCATGCCCGCATTCGAGACGAGGACTGACTCCCCTGGGGAGACTCCAGAAGTACCCCAAGATCCATGTCAGCACTGGAGAGGAATCCTCAGGTTCCGGCCCCGACTCCACACAAGGTCTTAGGCCCCGGCATCGACGGGAGAGGAATCCCGAGAGGCCCCCGAGGAACTCGCATGGGGACTGGCCTTTCCTGAGGCCACCAGAGCGGGTCCCTGAGGTCCCCGTCGTAAGTCGAGAACACCTGCCGCAACTCGAGAAAATCCAGGAGGTTTTGCCCTTCAGCGAGATGAGGCTCATTTCCGCTGAGGCTTCTCGAGGCTAATCACGTCTAACCACTGGAAGTTCCAAAGGGTCCTTCACACCCTTGCTGCAACTCAAGAAGTTCCCCGACATACCCGTCTCCACTCGAGAGGAAGCACGTGGGGTCCCGCACACAGCCAGGGGAGCACCGTTTCCGCCTCCTAGCTCGAGATGAGGGATCCTTTCCCTGTTTCGTAGGGAAAGAATTCCCGGCGTTCCCGTCGCATCTCAAGAGGAGGCGCTCTTCACAGGGAAGGCGAGAGGAACTCCAGGGTCGTGCCACCATTCCAAGAGTCCCCCAGATGTGTCAGTCCATTCAGGAGGAACCTGTTTTCCCTTCACTGCCTTGACGTTCAAGCCGAGGATCGACTCCCACCACGTGTGCACGTGGGACAGCCCTGTGGGAAAGCCTCGTGGGAAAGCCTCGTTGGAAAGACTCGAGGGAAAACCATAGATCCTTTGATCCACGCGGAGGACTGCGTGACACTGCTGCTACCGCTCTGGAGGAAAGCGCAAGTGCATGCCCGCATTCGAGACGAGGACTGACTCCCTGGGGAGACTCCAGAAGTACCCCAAGATCCATGTCAGCACTGGAGAGGAATCCTCAGGTTCCGGCCCCGACTCCACACAAGGTCTTAGGCCCCGGCATCGACGGGAGAGGAATCCCGAGAGGCCCCCGAGGAACTCGCATGGGGACTGGCCTTTCCTGAGGCCACCAGAGCGGGTCCCTGAGGTCCCCGTCGTAAGTCGAGAGCACCTGCCGCAACTCGAGAAAATCCAGGAGGTTTTGCCTCCAGGCGAGATGAGGCCCATTTCCTCTGAGGCTTCTCGAGGCTAATCACGTCTAACCACTGGAACTTCCAAAGGGTCCTTCACACCCTTGCTGCAACTCAAGAAGTTCCGCGACATACCCGTCTCCACTCGAGAGGAAGCACGTGGTGTCCCGCACACATCCAGGGGAGCCCCGTTTCCGCCTCCTTGCTCGAGGTGTGGGATCCTTTCCCTGTTTCGCAGGGAAAGATTTCCCGGCGTTCCCGTCGCATCTCAAGAGGAGGCGCTCTCCACCGGAAAGGCGAGAGGATCTCCAGGGTCGTGCCACCATTCCAAGAGTCCCCCAGATGTGTCAGTCCATTCCAGAGGAACCTTTTTTCCCTGCACTGCCTTGACGTTCAAGCCGAGGATCCACTCCCACCACGTGTGCACGTGGGACAGCCCTGTGGGAAAGCCTCGTGGGAAAGCTTCGTTGGAAAGTCTCGAGGGAAAACCATAGATCCTTTGATCCACGCGGCGGACTGCGTGACACTGCTGCTACCGCTCTGGAGGAAAGCGCAAGGGCATGCCCACATTCGAGACGAGGACTGACTCTCCTGGGGAGACTCCAGAAGTACCCCAAGATCCATGTCAGCACTGGAGAGGAATCCTCAGGTTCCGGCCCCGACTCCACACAAGGTCTTAGGCCCCGGCATCGACGGGAGAGGAATCCCGAGACGCCCCCGAGGAACTCGCATGGGGACTGGCCTTTCCTGAGGCCACCAGAGCGGGGCCCTGAGGTCCCCGTAGTAAGTCGAGAGCACCTGCCGCAACTCGAGAAAATCCAGGAGGTTTTGCCCTTCAGCGAGATGAGGCCCATTTCCGCTGAGGCTTCTCGAGGCTAATCACGTCTAACCACTGGAAGTTCCTAGGGTCCTTCACACCCTTGCTGCAACTGAAGAAGTTCCCCGACATACCCGTCTCCACTCGAGAGGAAGCACGTGGGGTCCCGCACACATCCAGGGTAGCCCCGTTTCCGCCTCCTAGCTCGAGATGAGGGATCCTTTCCCTGTTTCTTAGGGAAAGAATTCCCGGCGTTCCCGTCGCATCTCAAGAGGAGGCGCTCTCCACAGGAAAGGCGAGAGGAACTCCAGGGTCGTGCCACCATTTCAAGAGTCCCCCAGATGTGTCAGTCCATTCAGGAGGAACCTGATTTCCCTTCACTGCCTTGACGTTCAAGCCGAGGATCGACTCCCACCACGTGTGCACGTGGGACAGCCCTGTGGGAAAGCCTCGTGGGAAAGCCTCTTGGAAAAGACTCGAGGGAAAACCATAGATCCTTTGATCCACGCGGCGGACTGCGTGACACTGCTGCTACCGCTCTGGAGGAAAGCGCAAGTGCATGCGGGCATTCGAGACGAGGACTGACTCCCCTGGGGAGACTCCAGAAGTACCCCAAGATCCATGTCAGCACTGGAGAGGAATCCTCAGATTCGGGCCCCGACTCCACACAAGGTCTTAGGCCCCGGCATCGACCAGAGAGGAATCCCGAGAGGCCCCCAAGGAACTCGCATGGGGACTGGCCTTTCCTGAGGCCACCAGAGCGGGTCCCTGAGGTCCCCGTCGTAAGTCGAGAGCACCTGCCGCAACTCGAGAAAATCCAGGAGGTTTTGCCCTTCAGGCGAGATGAGGCCCATTTCCGCTGAGGCTTCTCGAGGCCAATCACGTCTAACCACTGGAACTTCCAAAGGGTCCTTCACACCATTGCTGCAACTCAAGAAGTTCCCCGACATACCCGTCTCCACTCGAGAGGAAGCACGTGGTGTCCCGCACACATCCAGGGGAGCCCCTTTTCCGCCTCCTAGCTCGAGATGAGGGATCCTTTCCCTGTTTCGTAGGGAAAGAATTCCCGGCGTTCCCATCGCATCTCAAGAGGAGGCGCTCTCCACAGGAAAGGCGAGAGGAACTCCAGGGTCGTACCACCATTCCAAGAGTCCCCCAGATGTGTCAGTCCATTCAGGAGGAACCTGTTTTCCCTTCACTGCCTTGACGTTCAAGCCGAGGATCGACTCCCACCACGTGTGCACGTGGGACAGCCCTGTGGGAAAGCCTCGTGGGAAAGCCTCGTTGGAAAGACTCGAGGGAAAACCATAGATCCTTTGATCCACGCGGCGGACTGCGTGACACTGCTGCTACCGCTCTGGAGGAAAGCGCAAGTGCATGCCCGCATTCGAGACGAGGACTGACTCCCCTGGGGAGACTCCAGAAGTACCCCAAGATCCATGTCAGCAATGGAGAGGAATCCTCAGGTTCCGGCCCCGACTCCACACAAGGTCTTAGGCCCCGGCATCGACGGGAGAGGAATCCCGAGAGGCCTCCGAGGAACTCGCATGGGGACTGGCCTTTCCTGAGGCCACCAGAGCGGTCCCTAAGGTCCCCGTCGTAAGTCGAGAGCACCTGCCGCAACTCGAGAAAATCCAGGAGGTTTTGCCCTCCAGGCGAGATGAGGCACATTTCCGCTGAGGCTTCTCGAGTCTAATCACATCTAACCACTGGAACTTCCAAAGGGTCCTTCACACCCTTGCTGCAACTCAAGAAGTTCCCCGACATACCCGTCTCCACTCGAGAGGAAGCACGTGGGGTCCCGCACACATCCAGGGGAGCCCCGTTTCCGCCTCCTAGCTCGAGATGAGGGATCCTTTCCCTGTTTCGTAGGGAAAGAATTCCCGGCGTTCCCGTCGCATCTCAAGAGGAGGCGCTCTCCACAGGAAAGGCGAGAGGATCTCCAGGGTCGTGCCACCATTCCAAGAGTCCCCCAGATGTGTCAGTCCATTCCAGAGGAACCTGTTTTCCCTGCACTGCCTTTACGTTCAAGCCGAGGATCCACTCCCACCATGTGTGCACGTGGGACAGCCCTGTGGGAAAGCCTCGTGGGAAAGCTTCGTGGGAAAGTCTCGAGGGAAAACCATAGATCCTTTGATCCACGCGGCGGACTGCGTGACACTGCTGCTACCGCTCTGGAGGAAAGCGCAAGTGCATGCCCACATTCGAGACGAGGACTGACTCCCCTGGGGAGACTCCAGAAGTACCCCAAGATCCATGTCAGCCCTGGAGAGGAATTCTCAGGTTCCGGCCCCGACTCCACACAAGGTCTTAGGCCCCGGCATCGACGGGAGAGGAATCCCGAGAGGCCCCCGAGGAACTCGCATGGGGACTGGCCTTTCCTGAGGCCACCAGAGCGGGTCCCTGAGGTCCCCGTCGTAAGTCGAGAGCACCTGCCGCAACTCGAGAAAATCCAGGAGGTTTTGCCCTTCAGCGAGATGAGTCCCATTTCCGCTGAGGCTTCTCGAGGCTAATCACGTCTAACCACTGGAAGTTCCAAAGGGTCCTTCACACCCTTGCTGCAACTCAAGAAGTTCCCCGACATACCCGTCTCCACTCGAGAGGAAGCACGTGGGGTCCCGCACACATCCAGGGGAGCCCCGTTTCCGCCTCCTAGCTCGAGATGAGGGATCCTTTCCCTGTTTCTTAGGGAAAGAATTCCCGGCGTTCCCGTCGCATCTCAAGAGGAGGCGCTCTCCACAAGAAAGGCGAGAGGAACTCCAGGGTCGTGCCACCATTCCAAGAGTCCCCCAGATGTGTCAGTCCATTCAGGAGGAACCTGTTTTCCCCGCACTGCCTTGACATTCAAGCCGAGGATCGACTCCCACCACGTGTGCACGTGGGACAGCCCTGTGGGAAAGCCTCGTGGGAAAGCCTCGTTGGAAAGACTCGAGGGAAAACCATAGATCCTTTGATCCACGCGGCGGACCGCGTGACACTGCTGCTACCGCTCTGGAGGAAAGCGCAAGTCCATGCCCGCATTCGAGACGAGGACTGACTCCCCTGGGGAGACTCCAGAAGTACCCCAAGATCCATGTCAGCACTGGAGAGGAATCCTGAGGTTCCGGCCCCGATTCCACACAAGGTCTTAGGCCCCGGCATCGACGGGAGTGGCATCCCGAGAGGCCCCCGAGGAACTCGCATGGGGACTGGCCTTTCCTGAGGCCACCAGAGCGGGTCCCTGAGGTCCCCGTCGTAAGTCGAGAGCACCTGCCGCAACTCGAGAAAATCCAGGAGGTTTTGCCCTCCAGGCGAGATGAGGCCCATTTCCGCTGAGGCTTCTCGAGGCCAATCACATCTAACCACTGGAACTTCCAAAGGGACCTTCACACCCTTGCTGCAACTCAAGAAGATCCCCGACATACCCGTCTCCACTTGAGAGGAAGCACGTGGGGTCCCGCACACATCCAGGGGAGCCCCGTTTCCGCCTCCTAGCTCGAGATGAGGGATCCTTTCCCTGTTTCTTAGGGAAAAAATTCCCGGCGTTCCCGTCGCATCTCAAGAGGAGGCGCTCTCCACAGGAAAGGCGAGAGGAACTCCAGGGTCGTGCCACCATTCCAAGAGTCCCCCAGATGTGTCAGTCCATTCCAGAGGAACCTGTTTTCCCTGCACTGCCTTGACGTTCAAGCCGAGGATCGACTCCCACCACGTGTGCACGTGGGACAGCCCTGTGGGAAAGCCTCGTGGGAAAGCCTCTTGGAAAAGACTCGAGGGAAAACCATAGATCCTTTGATCCACGCGGCGGACTGCGTGACACTGCTGCTACCGCTCTGGAGGAAAGCGCAAGTGCATGCGGGCATTCGAGACGAGGACTGACTCCCCTGGGGAGACTCCAGAAGTACCCCAAGATCCATGTCAGCACTGGAGAGGATTCCTCAGATTCGGGCCCCGACTCCACACAAGGTCTTAGGCCCCGGCATCGACGGGAGAGGAATCCCGAGAGGCCCCCGAGGAACTCGCATCGGGACTGGCCTTTCCTGAGGCCACCAGAGCGGGTCCCTGAGGTCCCCGTCGTAAGTCGAGAGCACCTGCCGCAACTCGAGAAAATCCAGGAGGTTTTGCCCTCCAGGCGAGATGAGGCCCATTTCCGCTGAGGCTTCTCGAGGCCAATCACATCTAACCACTGGAGCTTCCAAAGGGTCCTTCACACCCTTGCTGCAACTCAAAAAGTTCCGCGACATACCCGTCTGCACTCGAGAGGAAGCACGTGGGGTCCCGCACACATCCAGGGGAGCCCCGTTTCCGCCTCCTTGCTCGAGATGAGGGATCCTTTCCCTGTTTCGTAGGGAAAGATTTCCCGGCGTTCCCGTCGCATCTCAAGAGGAGGCGCTCTCCACAGGAAAGGCGAGAGGAACTCCAGGGTCGTGCCACCATTCCAAGAGTCCCCCAGATGTGTCAGTCCATTCCAGAGGAACCTGTTTTCCCTGCACTGCCTTGACGTTCAAGCCGATGATCGACTCCCACCACGTGTGCACGTGGGACAGCCCTGTGGGAAAGCCTCGTGGGAAAGCCTCGTGGGAAAGACTCCAGGGAAAACCATAGATCCTTTGATCCACGCGGCGGACTGCGTGACACTGCTGCTACCGCTCTGGAGGAAAGCGCAAGGGCATGCCCGCATTCGAGACGAGGACTGACTCCCCTGGGGAGACTCCAGAAGTACCCCAAGATCCATGTCAGCACTGGAGAGGAATCCTCAGGTTCCGGCCCCGACTCCACACAAAGTCTTAGGCCCCAGCATCGACGGGAGAGGAATCCCGAGACGCCCCCGAGGAACTCGCATGGGGACTGGCCTTTCCTGAGGCCACCAGAGCGGTTCCCTGAGGTCCCCGTCGTAAGTCGAGAGCACCTGCCGCAACTCGAGAAAATCCAGGAGGTTTTGCCCTCATGGCGAGATGAGGCCCATTTCCGCTGAGGCTTCTCGAGGCCAATCACATCTAACCACTGGAACTTCCAAAGGGTCCTTCACACCCTTGCTGCATCTCAGGCAGTTCCGCGACATACCCGTCTCCACTCGAGAGGAAGCACGTGGGGTCCCGCACACATCAAGGGGAGCCCCGTTTCCTCCTCCTAGCTCGAGATGAGGGATCCTTTCCCTGTTTCGTAGGGAAAGAATTCCCGGCGTTCCCGTCGCATCTCAAGAGGTGGCGCTCTCCACAGGAAAGGCGAGAGGAACTCCAGGGTCGTGGCACCATTCCAAGAGACCCCCAGATGTGTCAGTCCATTCCAGAGGAACCTGTTTTCCCTGCACTGCCTTGACGTTCAAGCCGAGGATCGACTCCCACCACGTGTGCACGTGGGACAGCCCTGTGGGAAAGCCTCGTGGGAAAGCCTCGTTGGAAAGACTCGAGGGAAAACCATAGATCCTTTGATCCACGCGGCGGACTGCGTGACACTGCTGCTACCGCTCTGGAGGAAAGCGCAAGTGCATGCGGGCATTCGAGACGAGGACTGACTCCCCTGGGGAGACTCCAGAAGTACCCCAAGATCCATGTCAGCACTGGAGAGGATTCCTCAGATTCGGGCCCCGACTCCACACAAGGTCTTAGGCCCCGGCATCGACGGGAGAGGAATCCCGAGAGGCCCCCGAGGAACTCGCATCGGGACTGGCCTTTCCTGAGGCCACCAGAGCGTGTCCCTGAGGTCCCCGTCGTAAGTCGAGAGCACCTGCCGCAACTCGAGAAAATCCAGGAGGTTTTGCCCTCCAGGCGAGATGAGGCCCATTTCCGCTGAGGCTTCTCGAGGCCAATCACATCTAACCACTGGAACTTCCAAAGGGTCCTTCACACCCTTGCTGCAACTCAAGAAGTTCCGCGACATACCCGTCTGCACTCGAGAGGAAGCACGTGGGGTCCCGCACACATCCAGGGGAGCCCCGTTTCCGCCTCCTTGCTCGAGATGAGGGATCCTTTCCCTGTTTCGTAGGGAAAGATTTCCCGGCGTTCCCGTCGCATCTCAAGATGAGGCGCTCTCCACAGGAAAGGCGAGAGGAACTCCAGGGTCGTGTCACCATTCCAAGAGTCCCCCAGATGTGTCAGTCCATTCCAGAGGAACCTGTTTTCCCTGCACTGCCTTGACGTTCAAGCCGATGATCGACTCCCACCACCTGTGCACGTGGGACAGCCCTGTGGGAAAGCCTCGTGGGAAAGCCTCGTGGGAAAGACTCCAGGGAAAACCATAGATCCTTTGATCCACGCGGCGGACTGCGTGACACTGCTGCTACCGCTCTGGAGGAAAGCGCAAGGGCATGCCCGCATTCGAGACGAGGACTGACTCCCCTGGGGAGACTCCAGAAGTACCCCAAGATCCATGTCAGCACTGGAGAGGAATCCTCAGGTTCCGGCCCCGACTGCACACAAAGTCTTAGGCCCCAGCATCGACGGGAGAGGAATCCCGAGACGCCCCCGAGGAACTCGCATGGGGACTGGCCTTTCCTGAGGCCACCAGAGCGGGTCCCTGAGGTCCCCGTCGTAAGTCGAGAGCACCTGCCACAACTCGAGAAAATCCAGGAGGTTTTGCCCTCCAGGCGAGATGAGGCCCATTTCCGCTGAGGCTTCTCGAGGCCAATCACATCTAACCACTGGAACTTCCAAAGTGTCCTTCACACCCTTGCTGCATCTCAGGCAGTTCCGCGACATACCCGTCTCCACTCGAGAGGAAGCACGTGGGGTCCCGCACACATCAAGGGGAGCCCCGTTTCCTCCTCCTAGCTCGAGATGAGGGATCCTTTCCCTGTATCGTAGGGAAAGAATTCCCGGCGTTCCCGTCGCATCTCAAGAGGTGGCGCTCTCCACAGGAAAGGCGAGAGGAACTCCAGGGTCGTGGCACCATTCCAAGAGACCCCCAGATGTGTCAGTCCATTCCAGAGGAACCTGTTTTCCCTGCACTGCCTTGACGTTCAAGCCGAGGATCGACTCCCACCACGTGTGCACGTGGGACAGCCCTGTGGGAAAGCCTCGTGGGAAAGCCTCGTGGGAAAGACTCGAGGGAAAACCATAGATCCTTTGATCCACGCGGCGGACTGCGTGACACTGCTGCTACCGCTCTGGAGGAAAGCGCAAGTGCATGCCCACATTCGAGACGAGGACTGACTCCCCTGGGGAGACTCCAGAAGTACCCCAAGATCCATGTCAGCACTGGAGAGGAATCCTCAGGTTCCGGCCCCGACTCCACACAAGGTCTTAGGCCCCGGCATCGACGGGAGAGGAATCCCGAGAGGCCCCCGAGGAACTCGCATGGGGACTGGCCTTTCCTGAGGCCACCAGAGCGGGTCCCTGAGGTCCCCGTCGTAAGTCGAGAGCACCTGCCGCAACTCGAGAAAATCCAGGAGGTTTTGCCCTTCAGCGAGATGAGGCCCATTTCCGCTGAGGCTTCTCGAGGCTAATCACGTCTAACCACTGGAAGTTCCAAAGGGTCCTTCACACCCTTGCTGCAACTCAAGAAGTTCCCCGACATACCCGTCTCCACTCGAGAGGAAGCACGTGGGGTCCCGCACACATCCAGGGGAGCCCCGTTTCCGCCTCCTAGCTCGAGATGAGGGATCCTTTCCCTGTTTCGTAGGGAAAGAATTCCCGGCGTTCCCGTCGCATCACAAGAGGAGGCGCTCTCCACAGGAAAGGCGAGAGGAACTCCAGGGTCGTGCCACCATTCCAAGAGTCCCCCAGATGTGTCAGTCCATTCAGGAGGAACCTGTTTTCCCTTCACTGCCTTGACGTTCAAGCCGAGGATCGACTCCCACCACGTGTGCACGTGGGACAGCCCTGTGGGAAAGCCTCGTGGGAAAGCCTCGTGGGAAAGACTCGAGGGAAAACCATAGATCCTTTGATCCACGCGGCGGACTGCGTGACACTGCTGCTACCGCTCTGGAGGAAAGCGCAAGTGCATGCCCGCTTTCGAGACGAGGACTGACTCCCCTGGGGAGACTCCAGAAGTACCCCAAGATCCATGTCAGCACTGGAGAGGAATCCTGAGGTTCCGGTCCCGATTCCACACAAGGTCTTAGGCCCCGGCATCGACGGGAGAGGCATCCCGAGAGGCCCCCGAGGAACTCGCATGGGGACTGGCCTTTCCTGAGGCCACCAGAGCGGGTCCCTGAGGTCCTCGTCGTAAGTCGAGAGCACCTGCCGCAACTCGAGAAAATCCAGGAGGTTTTGCCCTCCAGGCGAGATGAGGCCCATTTCCGCTGAGGCTTCTCGAGGCCAATCACATCTAACCACTGGAACTTCCAAAGGGACCTTCACACCCTTGCTGCAACTCAAGAAGTTCCCCGACATACCCGTCTCCACTTGAGAGGAAGAACATGGGGTCCCGCACACATCCAGGGGAGCCCCGTTTCCGCCTCCAAGCTCGAGATGAGGGATCCTTTCCCTGTTTCGTAGGGAAAGAATTCCCGGCGTTCCCGTCGCATCTCAAGAGGAGGCGCTCTCCACAGGAAAGGCGAGAGGAACTCCAGGGTCGTGCCACCATTCCAAGAGTCCCCCAGATGTGTCAGTCCATTCCAGAGGAACCTGTTTTCCCTGCACTGCCTTGACGTTCAAGCCGAGGATCCACTCCCACCACGTGTGCACGTGGGACAGCCCTGTGGGAAAGCCTCGTGGGAAAGCCTCGTGGGAAAGACTCGAGGGAAAACCATAGATCCTTTGATCCACGCGGCGGACTGCGTGACACTGCTGCTACCGCTCTGGAGGAAAGCACAAGGGCATGCCCGCATTCGAGACAAGGACTGACTCCCCTGGGGAGACTCCAGAAGTACCCCAAGATCCATGTCAGCACTGGAGAAGAATCGTCAGGTTCCGGCCCCGACTCCACACAAAGTCTTAGGCCCCAGCATCGACGGGAGGGGAATCCCGAGAGGCCCCCGAGGAACTCGCATGGGGACTGGCCTTTCCTGAGGCCACCGGAGCGGGTCCCTGAGGTCCCCGTCGTAAGTCGAGAGCACCTGCCGCAACTCGAGAAAATCCAGGAGGTTTTGCCCTCCAGGCGAGATGAGGCCCATTTCCGCTGAGGCTTCTCGAGGCCAATCACATCTAACCACTGGAACTTCCAAAGGGTCCTTCACACCCTTACTGCATCTCAAGCAGTTCCGCGACATACCCGTCTCCACTCGAGAGGAAGCACGTGGGGTCCCGCACACATCAAGGGGAGCCCCGTTTCCTCCTCCTAGCTCGAGATGAGGGATCCTTTCCCTGTTTCGTAGGGAAAGAATTCCCAGCGTTCCCGTCGCATCTCAAGAGGTGGCGCTCTCCACAGGAAAGGCGAGAGGAACTCCAGGGTCGTGGCACCATTCCAAGAGACCCCCAGATGTGTCAGTCCATTCCAGAGGAACCTGTTTTCCCTGCACTGCCTTGACGTTCAAGCCGAGGATCGACTCCCACCACGTGTGCACGTGGGACAGCCCTGTGGGAAAGCCTCGTGGGAAAGCCTCGTGGGAAAGACTCGAGGGAAAACCATAGATCCTTTGATCCACGCGGCGGACTGCGTGACACTGCTGCTACCGCTCTGGAGGAAAGCGCAAGTACATGCCCGCATTCGAGACGAGGACTGACTCCCCTGGGGAGACTCCAGAAGTACCCCAAGATCCATGTCAGCACTGGAGAGGAATCCTCAGGTTCCGGCCCCGACTCCACACAAGGTCTTAGGCCCCGGCATCGACGGGAGAGGAATCCCGAGACGCCCCCGAGGAACTCGCATGGGGACTGGCCTTTCCTGAGGCCACCAGAGCGGGTCCCTGAGGTCCCCGTCGTAAGTCGAGAGCACCTGCCGCAACTCGAGAAAATCCAGGAGGTTTTGCCCTTCAGCGAGGTGAGGCCTATTTCCGCTGAGGCTTCTCGAGGCTAATCACGTCTAACCACTGGAAGTTCCAAAGGGTCCTTCACACCCTTGCTGCAACTCAAGAAGTTCCCCGACATACCCGTCTCCACTCGAGAGGAAGCACGTGGGGTCCCGCACACATCCAGGGGAGCCCCGTTTCCGCCTCCTAGCTCGAGATGAGGGATCCTTTCCCTGTTTCTTAGGGAAAGAATTCCCGGCGTTCCCGTCGCATCTCAAGAGGAGGCGCTCTCCACAGGAAAGGCGAGAGGAACTCCAGGGTCGTGCCACCATTCCAAGAGTCCCCCAGATGTGTCAGTCCATTCAGGAGGAACCTGTTTTCCCTTCACTGCCTTGACGTTCAAGCCGAGGATCGACTCCCACCACGTGTGCACGTGGGACAGCCCTGTGGGAAAGCCTCGTGGGAAAGCCTCGTTGGAAAGACTCGAGGGAAAACCATAGATCCTTTGATCCACGCGGCGGACTGCGTGACACTGCTGCTACCGCTCTGGAGGAAAGCGCAAGTCCATGCCCGCATTCGAGACGAGGACTGACTCCCCTGGGGAGACTCCAGAAGTACCCCAAGATCCATGTCAGCACTGGAGAGGAATCCTGAGGTTCTGGCCCCGATTCCACACAAGGTCTTAGGCCCCGGCATCGACGGGAGAGGCACCCCGAGAGGCCCCCGAGGAACTCGCATGGGGACTGGCCTTTCCTGAGGCCACCAGAGCGGGTCCCTGAGGTCCCCGTCGTAAGTCGAGAGCACCTGCCGCAACTCGAGAAAATCCAGGAGGTTTTGCCCTCCAGGCGAGATGAGGCCCATTTCCGCTGAGGCTTCTCGAGGCCAATCACATCTAACCACTGGAACTTCCAAAGGGACCTTCACACCCTTGCTGCAACTCAAGAAGTTCCCCGACATACCCGTCTCTACTTGAGAGGAAGCACGTGGGGTCCCGCACACATCCAGGGGAGCCCCGTTTCCGCCTCCAAGCTCGAGATGAGGGATCCTTTCCCTGTTTCTTAGGGAAAGAATTCCCGGCGTTCCCGTCGCATTTCAAGAGGAGGCGCTCTCCACAGGAAAGGCGAGAGGAACTCCAGGGTCGTGCCACCATTCCAAGAGTCCCCCAGATGTGTCAGTCCATTCCAGAGGAACCTGTTTTCCCTGCACTGCCTTGACGTTCAAGCCGAGGATCGACTCCCACCACGTGTGCACGTGGGACAGCCCTGTGGGAAAGCCTCGTGGGAAAGCCTCTTGGAAAAGACTCGAGGGAAAACCATAGATCCTTTGATCCACGCGGCGGACTGCGTGACACTGCTGCTACCGCTCTGGAGGAAAGCGCAAGTGCATGCCCGCTTTCGAGACGAGGACTGACTCCCCTGGGGAGACTCCAGAAGTACCCCAAGATCCATGTCAGCACTGGAGAGGAATCCTGAGGTTCCGGTCCCGATTCCACACAAGGTCTTAGGCCCCGGCATCGACGGGAGAGGCATCCCGAGAGGCCCCCGAGGAACTCGCATGGGGACTGGCCTTTCCTGAGGCCACCAGAGCGGGTCCCTGAGGTCCTCGTCGTAAGTCGAGAGCACCTGCCGCAACTCGAGAAAATCCAGGAGGTTTTGCCCTCCAGGCGAGATGAGGCCCATTTCCGCTGAGGCTTCTCGAGGCCAATCACATCTAACCACTGGAACTTCCAAAGGGACCTTCACACCCTTGCTGCAACTCAAGAAGTTCCCCGACATACCCGTCTCCACTTGAGAGGAAGAACATGGGGTCCCGCACACATCCAGGGGAGCCCCGTTTCCGCCTCCAAGCTCGAGATGAGGGATCCTTTCCCTGTTTCGTAGGGAAAGAATTCCCGGCGTTCCCGTCGCATCTCAAGAGGAGGCGCTCTCCACAGGAAAGGCGAGAGGAACTCCAGGGTCGTGCCACCATTCCAAGAGTCCCCCAGATGTGTCAGTCCATTCCAGAGGAACCTGTTTTCCCTGCACTGCCTTGACGTTCAAGCCGAGGATCCACTCCCACCACGTGTGCACGTGGGACAGCCCTGTGGGAAAGCCTCGTGGGAAAGCCTCGTGGGAAAGACTCGAGGGAAAACCATAGATCCTTTGATCCACGCGGCGGACTGCGTGACACTGCTGCTACCGCTCTGGAGGAAAGCACAAGGGCATGCCCGCATTCGAGACGAGGACTGACTCCCCTGGGGAGACTCCAGAAGTACCCCAAGATCCATGTCAGCACTGGAGAAGAATCGTCAGGTTCCGGCCCCGACTCCACACAAAGTCTTAGGCCCCAGCATCGACGGGAGGGGAATCCCGAGAGGCCCCCGAGGAACTCGCATGGGGACTGGCCTTTCCTGAGGCCACCGGAGCGGGTCCCTGAGGTCCCCGTCGTAAGTCGAGAGCACCTGCCGCAACTCGAGAAAATCCAGGAGGTTTTGCCCTCCAGGCGAGATGAGGCCCATTTCCGCTAAGGCTTCTCGAGGCCAATCACATCTAACCACTGGAACTTCCAAAGGGTCCTTCACACCCTTACTGCATCTCAAGCAGTTCCGCGACATACCCGTCTCCACTCGAGAGGAAGCACGTGGGGTCCCGCACACATCAAGGGGAGCCCCGTTTCCTCCTCCTAGCTCGAGATGAGGGATCCTTTCCCTGTTTCGTAGGGAAAGAATTCCCAGCGTTCCCGTCGCATCTCAAGAGGTGGCGCTCTCCACAGGAAAGGCGAGAGGAACTCCAGGGTCGTGGCACCATTCCAAGAGACCCCCAGATGTGTCAGTCCATTCCAGAGGAACCTGTTTTCCCTGCACTGCCTTGACGTTCAAGCCGAGGATCGACTCCCACCACGTGTGCACGTGGGACAGCCCTGTGGGAAAGCCTCGTGGGAAAGCCTCGTGGGAAAGACTCGAGGGAAAACCATAGATCCTTTGATCCACGCGGCGGACTGCGTGACACTGCTGCTACCGCTCTGGAGGAAAGCGCAAGTACATGCGCGCATTCGAGACGAGGACTGACTCCCCTGGGGAGACTCCAGAAGTACCCCAAGATCCATGTCAGCACTGGAGAGGAATCCTCAGGTTCCGGCCCCGACTCCACACAAGGTCTTAGGCCCCGGCATCGACGGGAGAGGAATCCCGAGACGCCCCCGAGGAACTCGCATGGGGACTGGCCTTTCCTGAGGCCACCAGAGCGGGTCCCTGAGGTCCCCGTCGTAAGTCGAGAGCACCTGCCGCAACTCGAGAAAATCCAGGAGGTTTTGCCCTTCAGCGAGGTGAGGCCTATTTCCGCTGAGGCTTCTCGAGGCTAATCACGTCTAACCACTGGAAGTTCCAAAGGGTCCTTCACACCCTTGCTGCAACTCAAGAAGTTCCCCGACATACCCGTCTCCACTCGAGAGGAAGCACGTGGGGTCCCGCACACATCCAGGGGAGCCCCGTTTCCGCCTCCTAGCTCGAGATGAGGGATCCTTTCCCTGTTTCTTAGGGAAAGAATTCCCGGCGTTCCCGTCGCATCTCAAGAGGAGGCGCTCTCCACAGGAAAGGCGAGAGGAACTCCAGGGTCGTGCCACCATTCCAAGAGTCCCCCAGATGTGTCAGTCCATTCAGGAGGAACCTGTTTTCCCTTCACTGCCTTGACGTTCAAGCCGAGGATCGACTCCCACCACGTGTGCACGTGGGACAGCCCTGTGGGAAAGCCTCGTGGGAAAGCCTCGTTGGAAAGACTCGAGGGAAAACCATAGATCCTTTGATCCACGCGGCGGACTGCGTGACACTGCTGCTACAGCTCTGGAGGAAAGCGCAAGTCCATGCCCGCATTCGAGACGAGGACTGACTCCCCTGGGGAGACTCCAGAAGTACCCCAAGATCCATGTCAGCACTGGAGAGGAATCCTGAGGTTCTGGCCCCGATTCCACACAAGGTCTTAGGCCCCGGCATCGACGGGAGAGGCACCCCGAGAGGCCCCCGAGGAACTCGCATGGGGACTGGCCTTTCCTGAGGCCACCAGAGCGTGTCCCTGAGGTCCCCGTCGTAAGTCGAGAGCACCTGCCGCAACTCGAGAAAATCCAGGAGGTTTTGCCCTCCAGGCGAGATGAGGCCCATTTCCGCTGAGGCTTCTCGAGGCCAATCACATCTAACCACTGGAACTTCCAAAGGGACCTTCACACCCTTGCTGCAACTCAAGAAGTTCCCCGACATACCCGTCTCTACTTGAGAGGAAGCACGTGGGGTCCCGCACACATCCAGGGGAGCCCCGTTTCCGCCTCCAAGCTCGAGATGAGGGATCCTTTCCCTGTTTCTTAGGGAAAGAATTCCCGGCGTTCCCGTCGCATTTCAAGAGGAGGCGCTCTCCACAGGAAAGGCGAGAGGAACTCCAGGGTCGTGCCACCATTCCAAGAGTCCCCCAGATGTGTCAGTCCATTCCAGAGGAACCTGTTTTCCCTGCACTGCCTTGACGTTCAAGCCGAGGATCGACTCCCACCACGTGTGCACGTGGGACAGCCCTGTGGGAAAGCCTCGTGGGAAAGCCTCTTGGAAAAGACTCGAGGGAAAACCATAGATCCTTTGATCCACGCGGCGGACTGCGTGACACTGCTGCTACCGCTCTGGAGGAAAGCGCAAGTGCATGCCCGCATTCGAGACGAGGACTGACTCCCCTGGGGAGACTCCAGAAGTACCCCAAGATCCATGTCAGCACTGGAGAGGAATCCTCAGATTCGGGCCCCGACTCCACACAAGGTCTTAGGCCCCGGCATCGACGGGAGAGGAATCCCGAGAGGCCCCCGAGGAACTCGCATGGGGACTGGCCTTTTCTGAGGCCACCAGAGCGGGTCCCTGAGGTCCCCGTCGTAAGTCGAGAGCACCTGCCACAACTCGAGGAAATCCAGGAGGTTTTGCCCTCCAGGCGAGATGAGGCCCATTTCCGCTGAGGCTTCTCGAGGCCAATCACATCTAACCACTGGAACTTCCAAAGGGTCCTTCACACCCTTGCTGCAACTCAAGAAGTTCCGCGACATACCCGTCTCCACTCGAGAGGAAGCACGTGGGGTCCCGCACACATCCAGGGGAGCCCCGTTTCCGCCTCCTTGCTCGAGATGAGGGATCCTTTCCCTGTTTCGTAGGGAAAGATTTCCCGGCGTTCCCGTCGCATCTCAAGAGGAGGCGCTCTCCACAGGAAAGGCGAGAGGAATTCCAGGGTCGTGCCACCATTCCAAGAGTCCCCCAGATGTGTCAGTCCATTCCAGAGGAACCTGTTTTCCCTGCACTGCCTTGACGTTCAAGCCGATGATCGACTCCCACCACGTGTGCACGTGGGACAGCCCTGTGGGAAAGCCTCGTGGGAAAGCCTCGTGGGAAAGACTCCAGGGAAAACCATAGATCCTTTGATCCACGCGGCGGACTGCGTGACACTGCTGCTACCGCTCTGGAGGAAAGCGCAAGGGCATGCCCGCATTCGAGACGAGGACTGACTCCCCTGGGGAGACTCCAGAAGTACCCCAAGATCCATGTCAGCACTGGAGAGGATTCCTCAGATTCGGGCCCCGACTCCACACAAGGTCTTAGGCCCCGGCATCGACGGGAGAGGAATCCCGAGAGGCCCCCGAGGAACTCGCATGGGGACTGGCCTTTCCTGAGGCCACCAGAGCGGGTCCCTGAGGTCCCCGTCGTAAGTCGAGAGCACCTGCCGCAACTCGAGAAAATCCAGGAGGTTTTGCCCTCCAGGCGAGATGAGGCCCATTTCCGCTGAGGCTTCTCGAGGCCAATCACATCTAACCACTGGAACTTCCAAAGGGTCCTTCACACCCTTGCTGCAACTCAAGAAGTTCCGCGACATACCCGTCTCCACTCGAGAGGAAGCACGTGGGGTCCCGCACACATCCAGGGGAGCCCCGTTTCCGCCTCCTTGCTCGAGATGAGGGATCCTTTCCCTGTTTCGTAGGGAAAGATTTCCCGGCGTTCCCGTCGCATCTCAAGAGGAGGCGCTCTCCACAGGAAAGGCGAGAGGAACTCCAGGGTCGTGCCACCATTCCAAGAGTCCCCCAGATGTGTCAGTCCATTCCAGAGGAACCTGTTTTCCCTGCACTGCCTTGACGTTCAAGCCGATGATCGACTCCCACCACGTGTGCACGTGGGACAGCCCTGTGGGAAAGCCTCGTGGGAAAGCCTCGTGGGAAAGACTCCAGGGAAAACCATAGATCCTTTGATCCACGCGGTGGACTGCGTGACACTGCTGCTACCGCTCTGGAGGAAAGCGCAAGTGCATGCCCGCATTCGAGACGAGGACTGACTCCCCTGGGGAGACTCCAGAAGTACCCCAAGATCCATGTCAGCACTGGAGAGGAATCCTCAGGTTCCGGCCCCGACTCCACACAAAGTCTTAGGCCCCAGCATCGACGGGAGGGGAATCCCGAGAGGCCCCCGAGGAACTCGCATGGGGACTGGCCTTTCCTGAGGCCACCAGAGCGGGTCCCTGAGGTCCCCGTCGTAAGTCGAGAGCACCTGCCGCAACTCGAGAAAATCCAGGAGGTTTTGCCCTCCAGGCGAGATGAGGCCCATTTCCGCTGAGGCTTCTCGAGGCCAATCACATCTAACCACTGGAACTTCCAAAGGGTCCTTCACACCCTTGCTGCATCTCAGGCAGTTCCGCGACATACCCGTCTCCACTCGAGAGGAAGCACGTGGGGTCCCGCACACATCAAGGGGAGCCCCGTTTCCTCCTCCTAGCTCGAGATGAGGGATCCTTTCCCTGTTTCGTAGGGAAAGAATTCCCAGCGTTCCCGTCGCATCTCAAGAGGTGGCGCTCTCCACAGGAAAGGCGAGAGGAACTCCAGGGTCGTGGCACCATTCCAAGAGACCCCCAGATGTGTCAGTCCATTCCAGAGGAACCTGTTTTCCCTGCACTGCCTTGACGTTCAAGCCGAGGATCGACTCCCACCACGTGTGCACGTGGGACAGCCCTGTGGGAAAGCCTCGTGGGAAAGCCTCGTGGGAAAGACTCGAGGGAAAACCATAGATCCTTTGATCCACGCGGCGGACTGCGTGACACTGCTGCTACCGCTCTGGAGGAAAGCGCAAGTGCATGCCCACATTCGAGACGAGGACTGACTCCCCTGGGGAGACTCCAGAAGTACCCCAAGATCCATGTCAGCACTGGAGAGGAATCCTCAGGTTCCGGCCCCGACTCCACACAAGGTCTTAGGCCCCGGCATCGACGGGAGAGGAATCCCGAGAGGCCCCCAATGAACTCGCATGGGGACTGGCCTTTCTTGAGGCCACCAGAGCGGGTCCCTGAGGTCCCCGTCGTAAGTCGAGAGCACCTGCCGCAACTCGAGAAAATCCAGGAGGTTTTGCCCTTCAGCGAGATGAGGCCCATTTCCGCTGAGGCTTCTCGAGGCCAATCACGTCTAACCACTGGAAGTTCCAAAGGGTCCTTCACACCCTTGCTGCAACTCAAGAAGTTCCCCGACATACCCGTCTCCACTCGAGAGGAAGCACGTGGGGTCCCGCACACATCCAGGGGAGCCCCGTTTCCGCCTCCTAGCTCGAGATGAGGGATCCTTTCCCTGTTTCTTAGGGAAAGAATTCCCGGCGTTCCCGTCGCATCTCAAGAGGAGGCGCTCTCCACAGGAAAGGCGAGAGGAACTCCAGGGTCGTGCCACCATTCCAAGAGTCCCCCAGATGTGTCAGTCCATTCAGGAGGAACCTGTTTTCCCTTCACTGCCTTGACGTTCAAGCCGAGGATCGACTCCCACCACGTGTGCACGTGGGACAGCCCTGTGGGAAAGCCTCGTGGGAAAGCCTCGTGGGAAAGACTCGAGGGAAAACCATAGATCCTTTGATCCACGCGGCGGACTGCGTGACACTGCTGCTACCGCTCTGGAGGAAAGCGCAAGTGCATGCCCGCATTCGAGACGAGGACTGACTCCCCTGGGGAGACTCCAGAATTACCCCAAGATCCATGTCAGCACTGGAGAGGAATCCTGAGGTTCCGGCCCCGATTCCACACAAGGTCTTAGGCCCCGGCATCGACGGGAGAGGCATCCCGAGAGGCCCCCGAGGAACTCGCATGGGGACTGGCCTTTCCTGAGGCCACCAGAGCGGGTCCCTGAGGTCCCCGTCGTAAGTCGAGAGCACCTGCCGCAACTCGAGAAAATCCAGGAGGTTTTGCCCTCCAGGCGAGATGAGGCCCATTTCCGCTGAGGCTTCTCGAGGCCAATCACATCTAACCACTGGAACTTCCAAAGGGACCTTCACACCCTTGCTGCAACTCAAGAAGTTCCCCGACATACCCGTCTCCACTTGAGAGGAAGCACGTGGGGTCCCGCACACATCCAGGGGAGCCCCGTTTCCGCCTCCAAGCTCGAGATGAGGGATCCTTTCCCTGTTTCGTAGGGAAAGAATTCCCGGCGTTCCCGTCGCATCTCAAGAGGAGGCGCTCTCCACAGGAAAGGCGAGAGGAACTCCAGGGTCGTGCCACCATTCCAAGAGTCCCCCAGATGTGTCAGTCCATTCCAGAGGAACCTGTTTTCCCTGCACTGCCTTGACGTTCAAGCCGAGGATCCACTCCCACCACGTGTGCACGTGGGACAGCCCTGTGGGAAAGCCTCGTGGGAAAGCCTCGTGGGAAAGACTCCAGGGAAAACCTAGATCCTTTGATCCACGCGGCGGACTGCGTGACACTGCTGCTACCGCTCTGGAGGAAAGCGCAAGGGCATGCCCGCATTCGAGACGAGGACTGACTCCCCTGGGGAGACTCCAGAAGTACCCCAAGATCCATGTCAGCACTGGAGAGGAATCCTCAGGTTCCGGCCCCGACTCCACACAAAGTCTTAGGCCCCAGCATCGACAGGAGCGGAATCCCGAGAGGCCCCCGAGGAACTCGCATGGGGACTGGCCTTTCCTGAGGCCACCAGAGCGGGTCCCTGAGGTCCCCGTCGTAAGTCGAGAGCACCTGCCGCAACTCGAGAAAATCCAGGAGGTTTTGCCCTCCAGGCGAGATGAGGCCCATTTCCGCTGAGGCTTCTCGAGGCCAATCCCATCTAACCACTGGAACTTCCAAAGGGTCCTTCACACCCTTGCTGCATCTCAAGCAGTTCCGCGACATACCCGTCTCCACTCGAGAGGAAGCACGTGGGGTCCCGCACACATCAAGGGGAGCCCCGTTTCCTCCTCCTAGCTCGAGATGAGGGATCCTTTCCCTGTTTCGTAGGGAAAGAATTCCCAGCGTTCCCGTCGCATCTCAAGATGTGGCGCTCTCCACAGGAAAGGCGAGAGGAACTCCAGGGTCGTGGCACCATTCCAAGAGACCCCCAGATGTGTCAGTCCATTCCAGAGGAACCTGTTTTCCCTGCACTGCCTTGACGTTCAAGCCGAGGATCGACTCCCACCACGTGTGCACGTGGGACAGCCCTGTGGGAAAGCCTCGTGGGAAAGCCTCGTGGGAAAGACTCGAGGGAAAACCATAGATCCTTTGATCCACGCGGCGGACTGCGTGACACTGCTGCTACCGCTCTGGAGGAAAGCGCAAGTGCATGCGCGCATTCGAGACGAGGACTGACTCCCCTGGGGAGACTCCAGAAGTACCCCAAGATCCATGTCAGCACTGGAGAGGAATCCTCAGGTTCCGGCCCCGACTCCACACAAGGTCTTAGGCCCCGACATCGACGGGAGAGGAATCCCGAGACGCCCCCGAGGAACTCGCATGGGGACTGGCCTTTCCTGAGGCCACCAGAGCGCTTCCCTGAGGTCCCCGTCGTAAGTCGAGAGCACCTGCCGCAACTCGAGAAAATCCAGGAGGTTTTGCCCTTCAGCGAGATGAGGCCCATTTCCGCTGAGGCTTCTCGAGGCTAATCACGTCTAACCACTGGAAGTTCCAAAGGGTCCTTCACACCCTTGCTGCAACTCAAGAAGTTCCCCGACATACCCGTCTCCACTCGAGAGGAAGCACGTGGGGTCCCGCACACATCCAGGGGAGCCCCGTTTCCGCCTCCTAGCTCGAGATGAGGGATCCTTTCCCTGTTTCGTAGGGAAAGAATTCCCGGCGTTCCCGTCGCATCTCAAGAGGAGGCGCTCTCCACAGGAAAGGCGAGAGGAACTCCAGGGTCGTGCCACCATTCCAAGAGTCCCCCAGATGTGTCAGTCCATTCAGGAGGAACCTGTTTTCCCTTCACTGCCTTGACGTTCAAGCCGAGGATCGACTCCCACCACGTGTGCACGTGGGACAGCCCTGTGGGAAAGCCTCGTGGGAAAGCCTCGTTGGAAAGACTCGAGGGAAAACCATAGATCCATTGATCCACGCGGCGGACTGCGTGACACTGCTGCTACCGCTCTGGAGGAAAGCGCAAGTCCATGCCCGCATTCGAGACGAGGACTGACTCCCCTGGGGAGACTCCAGAAGTACCCCAAGATCCATGTCAGCACTGGAGAGGAATCCTGAGGTTCTGGCCCCGATTCCACACAAGGCCTTAGGCCCCGGCATCGACGGGAGAGGCACCCCGAGAGGCCCCCGAGGAACTCGCATGGGGACTGGCGTTTCCTGAGGCCACCAGAGCGGGTCCCTGAGGTCCCCGTCGTAAGTCGAGAGCACCTGCCGCAACTCGAGAAAATCCAGGAGGTTTTGCCCTCCAGGCGAGATGAGGCCCATTTCCGCTGAGGCTTCTCGAGGCCAATCACATCTAACCACTGGAACTTCCAAAGGGACCTTCACACCCTTGCTGCAACTCAAGAACTTCCCCGACATACCCGTCTCCACTTGAGAGGAAGCACGTGGGGTCCCGCACACATCCAGGGGAGCCCCGTTTCCGCCTCCAAGCTCGAGATGAGGGATCCTTTCCCTGTTTCTTAGGGAAAGAATTCCCGGCGTTCCCGTCGCATCTCAAGAGGAGGCGCTCTCCACAGGAAAGGCGAGAGGAACTCCAGGGTCGTGCCACCATTCCAAGAGTCCCCCAGATGTGTCAGTCCATTCCAGAGGAACCTGTTTTCCGTGCACTGCCTTGACGTTCAAGCCGAGGATCGACTCCCACCACGTGTGCACGTGGGACAGCCCTGTGGGAAAGCCTCGTGGGAAAGCCTCGTGGGAAAGACTCCAGGGAAAACCATAGATCCTTTGATCCACGCGGCGGACTGCGTGACACTGCTGCTACCGCTCTGGAGGAAAGCGCAAGGGCATGCCCGCATTCGAGACGAGGACTGACTCCCCTGGGGAGACTCCAGAAGTACCCCAAGATCCATGTCAGCACTGGAGAGGAAACCTCAGGTTCCGGCCCCGACTCCACACAAAGTCTTAGGCCCCAGCATCGACGGGAGGGGAATCCCGAGAGGCCCCCGAGGAACTCGCATGGGGACTGGCCTTTCCTGAGGCCACCAGAGCGGGTCCCTGAGGTCCCCGTCGTAAGTCGAGAGCACCTGCCGCAACTCGAGAAAATCCAGGAGGTTTTGCCCTCCAGGCGAGATGAGGCCCATTTCCGCTGAGGCTTCTCGAGGCCAATCACATCTAACCACTGGAACTTCCAAAGGGTCCTTCACACCCTTGCTGCATCTCAAGCAGTTCCGCGACATACCCGTCTCCACTCGAGAGGAAGCACGTGGGGTCCCGCACACATCAAGGGGAGCCCCGTTTCCTCCTCCTAGCTCGAGATGAGGGATCCTTTCCCTGTTTCGTAGGGAAAGAATTCCCAGCGTTCCCTTCGCATCTCAAGAGGTGGCGCTCTCCACAGGAAAGGCGAGAGGAACTCCAGGGTCGTGGCACCATTCCAAGAGACCCCCAGATGTGTCAGTCCATTCCAGAGGAACCTGTTTTCCCTTCACTGCCTTGACGTTCAAGCCGAGGATCGACTCCCAACACGTGTGCACGTGGGACAGCCCTGTGGGAAAGCCTCGTGGGAAAGCCTCGTGGGAAAGACTCGAGGGAAAACCATAGATCCTTTGATCCACGCTTCGGACTGAGTGACACTGCTGCTACCGCTCTGGACGAAAGCGCAAGTGCATGCGCGCATTCGAGACGAGGACTGACTTCCCTGGGGAGACTCCAGAAGTACCCCAAGATCCATGTCAGCACTGGAGAGGAATCCTCAGGTTCCGGCCCCGACTCCACACAAGGTCTTAGGCCCCGGCATCGACGGGAGAGGAATCCCGAGAGGCCCCCGAGGAACTCGCATGGGGACTGGCCTTTCCTGAGGCCACCAGAGCGGGTCCCTGAGGTCCCCGTCGTAAGTCGAGAGCACCTGCCGCAACTCGAGAAAATCCAGGAGGTTTTGCCCTCCAGGCGAGATGAGGCCCATTTCCGCTGAGGCTTCTCGAGGCCAATCACATTTAACCACTGGAACTTCCAAAGGGTCCTTCACACCCTTGCTGCAACTCAAGAAATTCCCCGACATACCCGTCTCCACTCGAGAGGAAGCACGTGGGGTCCCGCACACATCCAGGGGAGCCCCGTTTCCGCCTCCTAGCTCGAGATGAGGGATCCTTTCCCTGTTTCTTAGGGAAAGAATTCCCGGCGTTCCCGTCGCATCTCAAGAGGAGGCGCTCTCCACAGGAAAGGCGAGAGGAACTCCAGGGCCGTGCCACCATTCCAAGAGTCCCCCAGATGTGTCAGTCCATTCAGGAGGAACCTGTTTTCCCTTCACTGCATTGACGTTCCAGCCGAGGATCGACTCCCACCACGTGTGCACGTGGGACAGCCCTGTGGGAAAGCCTCGTGGGAAAGCATCGTGGGAAAGACTCGAGGGAAAACCATAGATCCTTTGATCCACGCGGCGGACTGCGTGACACAGCTGCTACCGCACTGGAGGAAAGCGCAAGTGCATGCCCGCATTCGAGACGAGGACTGACTCCCCTGGGAGACTCCAGAAGTACCCCAAGATCCATGTCAGCACTGGAGAGGAATCCTCAGGTTCCGGCCCCGACTCCACACAAGGTCTTAGGCCCCAGCATCGACGGGAGGGGAATCCCGAGAGGCCCCCGAGGAACTCGCATGAGGACTGGCCTTTCCTGAGGCCACCAGAGCGGGTCCCCGAGGTCCCCGTCGTAAGTCGAGAGCACCTGCCGCAACTCGAGAAAATCCAGGAGGTTTTGCCCTCCAGGCGAGATGAGGCCCATTTCCGCTGAGGCGTCTCGAGGCCAATCACATCTAACCACTGGAACTTCCAAAGGGTCCTTCACACCCTTGCTGCATCTCAGGCAGTTCCGTGACATACCCGTCTCCACTCGAGAGGAAGCACGTGGGGTCCCGCACACATCAAGGGGAGCCCCGTTTCCTCCTCCTAGCTCGAGATGAGGGATCCTTTCCCTGTTTCGTAGGGAAAGAATTCCCGGCGTTCCCGTCGCATCAAGAGGTGGCGCTCTCCACAGGAAAGGCGAGAGGAATTCCAGGGTCGTGCCACCATTCCAAGAGACCCCCAGATGTGTCAGTCCATTCCAGAGGAACCTGTTTTCCCTGCACTGCCTTGACGTTCAAGCCGAGGATCGACTCCCACCACGTGTGCACGTGGGACAGCCCTGTGGGAAAGCCTCGTGGGAAAGCCTCGTGGGAAAGACTCGAGGGAAAACCATAGATCCTTTGATCCACGCGGCGGACTGCGTGACACTGCTGCTACCGCTCTGGAGGAAAGCGCAAGTGCATGCGCGCATTCGAGACGAGGACTGACTCCTCTGGGGAGACTCCAGAAGTACCCCAAGATCCATGTCAGCACTGGAGAGGAATCCTCAGGTTCCGGCCCCGACTCCACACAAGGTCTTAGGCCCCGGCATCGACGGGAGAGGCATCCCGAGAGGCCCCCGAGGAACTCGCATGGGGACTGGCCTTTCCTGAGGCCACCAGAGCGGGTCCCTGATGTCCCCGTCGTAAGTCGAGAGCACCTGCCGCAACTCGAGAAAATCCAGGAGGTTTTGCCCTCCAGGCGAGATGAGGCCCATTTCCGCTGAGGCTTCTCCAGGCTAATCACGTCTAACCACTGGAACTTCCAAAGGGTCCTTCACACCCTTGCTGCAACTCAAGAAGTTCCCCGACATACCCGTCTCCACTCGAGAGGAAGCACGTGGGGTCCCGCACACATCCAGGGGAGCCCCGTTTCCGCCTCCTAGCTCGAGATGAGGGATCCTTTCCCTGTTTCGTAGGGAAAGAATTCCCGGCGTTCCCGTCGCATCTCAAGAGGAGGCGCTCTCCACAGGAAAGGCGAGAGGAACTCCAGGGTCGTGACACCATTCCAAGAGACCCCCAGATGTGTCAGTCCATTCCAGAGGAACCTGTTTTCCCTGCACTGCCTTGACGTTCAAGCCGAGGATCGACTCCCACCACGTGTGCACGTGGGACAGCCCTGTGGGAAAGCCTCGTGGGAAAGCCTCGTGGGAAAGACTCGAGGGAAAACCATAGATCCTTTGATGCACGCGGCGGACTGCGTGACACTGCTGCTACCGCTCTGGAGGAAAGCGCAAGTGCATGCCCGCATTGGAGACGAGGACTGACTCCCCTGGGGAGACTCCAGAAGTACCCCAAGATCCATGTCAGCACTGGAGAGGAATCCTCAGGTTCCGGCCCCGACTCCACACAAGGCCTTAGGCCCCGGCATCGACGGGAGAGGAATCCCGAGAGGCCCCCGAGGAACTCGCATGGGGACTGGCCTTTCCTGAGGCCACCAGAGCGGGTCCCTGAGGTCCCCATCGTAAGTCGAGAGCACCTGCCGCAACTCGAGAAAATCCAGGAGGTTTTGCCCTCCAGGCGAGATGAGGCCCATTTCCGCTGAGGCTTCTCGAGGCTAATCACATCTAACCACTGGAACTTCCAAAGGGTCCTTCACACCCTTGCTGCAACTCAAGCAGTTCCGCGACATACCCGTCTCCACTCGAGAGGAAGCACGTGGGGTCCCGCACACATCCAGGGGAGCCCCGTTTCCGCCTCCTAGCTCGAGATGAGGGATCCTTTCCCTGTTTCGTAGGGAAAGAATTCCCGGCGTTCCCGTCGCATCTCAAGAGGTGGCGCTCTCCACAGGAAAGGCGATAGGAACTCCAGGGTCGTGGCACCATTCCAAGAGACCCCCAGATGTGTCAGTCCATTCCAGAGGAATCTGTTTTCCGTGCACTGCCTTGACGCTCAAGCCGAGGATCGACTCCCACCGCGTGTGCACGTGGGACAGCCCTGTGGGAAAGCCTCGTGGGAAAGCCTCGTGGGAAAGACTCGAGGGAATACCATAGATCCCTTGATCCACGTGGCGAACTGCGTGACACTGCTGCTACCGCTCTGGAGGAAAGCGCAAGTACATGCCCGCATTCGAGACGAGGACTGACTCCCCTGGGGAGACTCCAGAAGTACCCCAAGATCCATGTCAGCACTGGAGAGGAATCCTCAGGTTCCGGCCCCGACTCCACACAAGGTCTTAGGCCCCGGCATCGACGGGAGCGGAATCCCGAGAGGCCCCCGAGGAACTCGCATGGGCACTGGCCTTTCCTGAGGCCACCAGAGCGGGTCCCTGAGGTCCCCGTCGTAAGTCGAGAGCACCTGCCGCAACTAGAGAAAATCCAGGAGGTTTTGCCCTCCAGGCGAGATGAGGCCCATTTCCGCTGAGGCTTCTCGAGGCCAATCACATCTAACCACTGGAACTTCCAAAAGGTCCTTCACACCCTTGCTGCAACTCAAGAAGTTCCCCGACATACCCGTCTCCACTCGAGAGGAAGCACGTGGGGTCCCGCACACATCCAGGGGAGCCCCGTTTCCGCCTCCTAGCTCGAGATGAGGGATCCTTTCCCTGTTTCGAAGGGAAAGAATTCCCGGCGTTCCCGTCGCATCTCAAGAGGAGGCACTCTCCACAGGAAAGGCGAGAGGAACTCCAGGGTCGTGCCACCATTCCAAGAGTCCCACAGATGTGTCAGTCCATTCCAGAGGAACCTGTTTTCCCTGCACTGCCTTGACGTTCAAGCCGAGGATCGACTCCCACCACGTGTGCACGTGGGACAGCCCTGTGGGAAAGCCTCGTGGGAAAGCCTCGTGGGAAAGACTCGAGGGAAAACCATAGATCCTTTGATCCATGCGGCGGACTGCGTGACACTGCTGCTACCGCTCTGGAGGAAAGCGCAAGTGCATGCGCGCATTCGAGACGAGGACTGACTCCTCTGGGGAGACTCCAGAAGTACCCCAAGATCCATGTCAGCACTGGAGAGGAATCCTCAGGTTCCGGCCCCGACTCCACACAAGGTCTTAGGCCCCGGCATCGACGGGAGAGGCATCCCGAGAGGCCCCCGAGGAACTCGCATGGGGACTGGCCTTTCCTGAGGCCACCAGAGCGGGTCCCTGATGTCCCCGTCGTAAGTCGAGAGCACCTGCCGCAACTCGAGAAAATCCAGGAGGTTTTGCCCTCCAGGCGAGATGAGGCCCATTTCCGCTGAGGCTTCTCCAGGCTAATCACGTCTAACCACTGGAACTTCCAAAGGGTCCTTCACACCCTTGCTGCAACTCAAGAAGTTCCCCGACATACCCGTCTCCACTCGAGAGGAAGCACGTGGGGTCCCGCACACATCCAGGGGAGCCCCGATTCCGCCTCCTAGCTCGAGATGAGGGATCCTTTCCCTGTTTCGTCGGGAAAGAATTCCCGGCGTTCCCGTCGCATCTCAAGAGGAGGCGCTCTCCACAGGAAAGGCGAGAGGAACTCCAGGGTCGTGACACCATTCCAAGAGACCCCCAGATGTGTCAGTCCATTCCAGAGGAACCTGTTTTCCCTGCACTGCCTTGACGTTCAAGCCGAGGATCGACTCCCACCACGTGTGCACGTGGGACAGCCCTGTGGGAAAGCCTCGTGGGAAAGCCTCGTGGGAAAGACTCGAGGGAAAACCATAGATCCTTTGATGCACGCGGCGGACTGCGTGACACTGCTGCTACCGCTCTGGAGGAAAGCGCAAGTGCATGCCCGCATTGGAGACGAGGACTGACTCCCCTGGGGAGACTCCAGAAGTACCCCAAGATCCATGTCAGCACTGGAGAGGAATCCTCAGGTTCCGGCCCCGACTCCACACAAGGCCTTAGGCCCCGGCATCGACGGGAGAGGAATCCCGAGAGGCCCCCGAGGAACTCGCATGGGGACTGGCCTTTCCTGAGGCCACCAGAGCGGGTCCCTGAGGTCCCCATCGTAAGTCGAGAGCACCTGCCGCAACTCGAGAAAATCCAGGAGGTTTTGCCCTCCAGGCGAGATGAGGCCCATTTCCGCTGAGGCTTCTCGAGGCTAATCACATCTAACCACTGGAACTTCCAAAGGGTCCTTCACACCCTTGCTGCAACTCAAGCAGTTCCGCGACATACCCGTCTCCACTCGAGAGGAAGCACGTGGGGTCCCGCACACATCCAGGGGAGCCCCGTTTCCGCCTCCTAGCTCGAGATGAGGGATCCTTTCCCTGTTTCGTAGGGAAAGAATTCCCGGCTTTCCCGTCGCATCTCAAGAGGTGGCGCTCTCCACAGGAAAGGCGATAGGAACTCCAGGGTCGTGGCACCATTCCAAGAGACCCCCAGATGTGTCAGTCCATTCCAGAGGAATCTGTTTTCCGTGCACTGCCTTGACGCTCAAGCCGAGGATCGACTCCCACCGCGTGTGCACGTGGGACAGCCCTGTGGGAAAGCCTCGTGGGAAAGCCTCGTGGGAAAGACTCGAGGGAATACCATAGATCCCTTGATCCACGTGGCGAACTGCGTGACACTGCGGCTACCGCTCTGGAGGAAAGCGCAAGTACATGCCCGCATTCGAGACGAGGACTGACTCCCCTGGGGAGACTCCAGAAGTACCCCAAGATCCATGTCAGCACTGGAGAGGAATCCTCAGGTTCCGGCCCCGACTCCACACAAGGTCTTAGGCCCCGGCATCGACGGGAGCGGAATCCCGAGAGGCCCCCGAGGAACTCGCATGGGCACTGGCCTTTCCTGAGGCCACCAGAGCGGGTCCCTGAGGTCCCCGTCGTAAGTCGAGAGCACCTGCCGCAACTAGAGAAAATCCAGGAGGTTTTGCCCTCCAGGCGAGATGAGGCCCATTTCCGCTGAGGCTTCTCGAGGCCAATCACATCTAACCACTGGAACTTCCAAAAGGTCCTTCACACCCTTGCTGCAACTCAAGAAGTTCCCCGACATACCCGTCTCCACTCGAGAGGAAGCACGTGGGGTCCCTCACACATCCAGGGGAGCCCCGTTTCCGCCTCCTAGCTCGAGATGAGGGATCCTTTCCCTGTTTCGAAGGGAAAGAATTCCCGGCGTTCCCGTCGCATCTCAAGAGGAGGCACTCTCCACAGGAAAGGCGAGAGGAACTCCAGGGTCGTGCCACCATTCCAAGAGTCCCACAGATGTGTCAGTCCATTCCAGAGGAACCTGTTTTCCCTGCACTGCCTTGACGTTCAAGCCGAGGATCGACTCCCACCACGTGTGCACGTGGGACAGCCCTGTGGGAAAGCCTCGTGGGAAAGCCTCTTGGGAAAGACTCGAGGGAAAACCATAGATCCTTTGATCCACGCGGCGGACTGCGTGACACTGCTGTTACCGCTCTGGAGGAAAGCGCAAGTGCATGCCCGCATTCGAGACGAGGACTGACTCCCCTGGGGAGACTCCAGAAGTACCCCAAGATCCATGTCAGCACTGGAGAGGAATCCTCAGGTTCCGGCCCCGACTCCACACAAGGTCTTAGGCCCCGGCATCGACGGGAGAGGAATCCCCAGAGGCCCCCGAGGAACTCGCATGGGGACTGGCCTTTCCTGAGGCCACCCGAGCGGGTCTCTGAGGTCCCCGTCGTAAGTCGAGAGCACCTGCCGCAACTCGAGATAATCCAGGAGGTTTTGCCCTCCAGGCGAGATGAGGCCCATTTCCGCTGAGGCTTCTCGAGGCTAATCCCGTCTAACCACTGGAACTTCCAAAGGGTCCTTCACACCCTTGCTGCAACTCAAGAAGTTCCCCGACATACCCGTCTCCACTCGAGAGGAAGCACGTGGGGTCCCGCACACATCCAGGGGAGCCCCGTTTCCGCCTCCTAGCTCGAGATGAGGGATCCTTTCCCTGTTTCGTAGGGAAAGAATTCCCGGCATTCCCGTCGCATCTCAAGAGAAGGCGCTCTCCACAGGAAAGGCGAGAGGAACTCCAGGGTCGTCCCACCATTCAAAGAGTCCCCCAGAGGTGTCAGTCCATTCCAGAGGAACCTGTTTTTCCTGCACTGCCTTGACGTTCAAGCCGAGGATCGACTCCCACCACGTGTGCACGTGGGACAGCCCTGTGGGAAAGCCTCGTGGGAAAGCCTCGTTGGAAAGCCTCGTGGGAAAGACTCGAGGGAATACCATAGATCCCTTGATCCACGTGGCGAACTGCGTGACACTGCTGCTACCGCTCTGGAGGAAAGCGCAAGTACATGCCCGCATTCGAGACGAGGACTGACTCCCCTGGGGAGACTCCAGAAGTACCCCAAGATCCATGTCAGCACTGGAGAGGAATCCTCAGGTTCCGGCCCCGACTCCACACAAGGTCTTAGGCCCCGGCATCGACGGGAGCGGAATCCCGAGAGGCCCCCTAGGAACTCGCATGGGGACTGGCCTTTCCTGAGACCACCAGAGCGGGTCCCTGACGTCCCCGTCGTAAGTCGAGAGCACCTGCCGCAACTCGAGAAAATCCAGGAGGTTTTGCCCTCCAGGCGAGATGAGGCCCATTTCCGCTGAGGCTTCTCGAGGCCAATCACATCTAACCACTGGAACTTCCAAAGGGTCCTTCACACCCTGGCTGCAACTCAAGAAGTTCCCCGACATACCCGTCTCCACTCGAGAGGAAGCACGTGGGGTCCCGCACACATCCAGGGGAGCCCCGTTTCCGCCTCCTAGCTCGAGATGAGGGATCCTTTCCCTGTTTCTTAGGGAAAGAATTCCCGGCGTTCCCGTCGCATCTCAAGAGGATGCGCTCTCCACAGGAGAGGAGAGAGGAACTCCAGGGTCTTGCCACCTTTCCAAGAGACGCCCAGATGTGTCAGTCCATTCCAGAGGAACCTGTTTTCCCTGCACTGCCTTGACGTTCAAGCCGAGGATCGACTCCCACCACCTGTGCACGTGGGACAGCCCTGTGGGAAAGCCTCGTGGGAAAGCCTCGTGGGAAAGACTCGAAGGAAAACCATAGATCCTTTGATCCACGCGGCGGACTGCGTGACACTGCTGCTACCGCTCTGGAGGAAAGCGCAAGTGCATGCCCGCATTCGAGACGAGGACTGACTCCCCTGGGGAGACTCCAGAAGTACCTCAAGATCCATGTCAGCACTGGAGAGGAATCCTCAGGTTCCGGCCCCGACTCCACACAAGGTCTTAGGCCCCGGCATCGACGGGAGAGGAATCCCGAGAGGCCCCCGTGGAACTCGCATGGGGACTGGCCTTTCCTGAGGCCACCAGAGCGGGTCCCTGAGGTCCCCGTCGTAAGTCGAGAGCACCTTCCGCAACTCGAGAAAATCCAGGAGGTTTTGCCCTCCAGGCGAGATGAGGCCCATTTCCGCTGAGGCTTCTCGAGGCTAATCACGTCTAACCACTGGAACTTCCAAAGGGTCCTTCACACCCTTGCTGCAACTCAAGAAGTTCCCCGACATACCCGTCTCCACTTGAGAGGAATCACGTGGGGTCCCGCACACATCCAGGGGAGCCCCGTTTCCGCCTCCTAGCTCGAGATGAGGGATCCTTTCCCTGTTTCGTAGGGAAAGAATTCCCGGCGTTCCCGTCGCCTCTCAAGAGAAGGCGCTCTCCACAGGAAAGGCGAGAGGAACTCCAGGGTCGTGCCACCATTCCAAGAGTCCCCCAGATGAGTCAGTCCATGCCAGAGGAACCTGTTTTCCCTGCACTGCCTTGACGTTCAAGCCGAGGATCGACTCCCACCACGTGTGCACGTGGGACAGCCCTGTGGGAAAGCCTCGTGGGAAAGCCTCGTGGGAAAGCCTCGTGGGAAAGTCTCCAGGGAAAACCATAGATCCTTTGATCCACGCGGTGGACTGCGTGACACTGCTGCTACCGCTCTGGAGGAAAGCGCAAGTGCATGCCCGCATTCGAGACGAGGACTGACTCCCCTGGTGAGACTCCAGAAGTACCCCAAGATCCATGTCAGCACTGGAGAGGAATCCTCACGTTCCGGCCCCGACTCCACACAATGGCTTAGGCCCCAGCATCGACGGGAGAGGAATCCCGAGAGGACCCGAGGAACTCGCATGGGGACTGGCCTTTCCTGAGGCCACCAGAGCGGGTCCATGAGGTCCCCGTCGTAAGTCGAGAGCACCTGCCGCAACTCGAGAAAATCCAGGAGGTTTCGCCCTCCAGGTGAGATGAGGCCCATTTCCGCTGAGGCTTCTCGAGGCCAATCACATCTAATCACTGGAACTTCCAAAGGGTCCTTCACACCCTTGCTGCAACTCAAGAAGTTCCCCGACATACCCGTCTCCACTTCGGAGGAAGCACGTGGTGTCCCGCACACATCCAGGGGAGCCCCGTTTCTGCCTCCTAGCTCGAGATGAGGGATCCTTTCCCTGTTTCGTAGGGAAAGAATTCCCGGCGTTCCCGTCGCATCTCAAGAGGAGGCGCTCTCCACAGGAAAGGCGAAAGGAACTCCAGGGTCGTTTCACCATTCCAAGAGTGCCCCAGATGTGTCAGTCCATTCTAGAGGAAACTTTTTTCCCTGCACTGCCTTGACGTTCAAGCCGAGAATCCACTCCCAACACGTGTGCACGTGGGACAGCCCTGTGGGAAAGCCTCGTGGGAAAGCCTCGTGGGAAAGACTCGAGGGAAAATCATATATCCTTTGATCCACGCGGCGGACTGCGTGACACTGCTGCTACCGCTCTGGAGGAAAGCGCAAGTGCATGCCCGCATTCGAGACGAGGACTGACTCCCCTGGGGAGACTCCAGAAGTACCCCAAGATCCATGTCAGCACTGGAGAGGAATCCTCAGGTTCCGGCCCCGACTCCACACAAGGTCTTAGGCCCCGGCATCGACGGGAGAGGAATCCCGAGAGGCCCCCGAGGAACTCGCATGGGGACTGGCCTTTCCTGAGGCCACCAGAGCGGTTCCCTGAGGTCCCCGTCGTAAGTCGAGAGCACCTGCCGCAACTTGAGAAAATCCAGGAGGTTTTGCCCTCCAGGTGAGATGAGGCTCATTTCCGCTGAGGCTTCTCGAGGCTAATCACGTCTAACCACTGGAACTTCCAAAGGGTCCTTCACACCCTTGCTGCAACTCAAGAAGTTCCCCGACATACCCGTCTCCACTCGAGAGGAAGCACGAGGGTCCCGCACACATCCAGGGTAGCCCCGTTTCCGCCTCCTAGCTCGAGATGAGGGATCCTTTCCCTGTTTCGTAGGGAAAGAATTCCCGGCGTTCCCGTCGCATCTCAAGAGGAGGCGCTCTCCACAGGAAAGGCGAGAGGAACTCCAGGGTCGTGCCACCATTCCAAGAGACCCCCAGATGTGTCAGGCCATTCCAGAGGAACCTGTTTTCCCTGCACTGCCTTGACGTTCAAGCCGAGGATCGACTCCCACCACGTGTGCACGTGGGACAGCCCTGTGGGAAAGCCTCGTGGGAAAGCCTCGTGGGAAAGCCTCGTGGGAAAGACTCCAGGGAAAACCATAGATCCTTTGATCCACGCGGTGGACTGCGTGACACTGCTGCTACCGCTCTGGAGGAAAGCGCAAGTGCATGCCCGCATTCGAGACGAGGACTGACTCCCCTGGGGAGACTCCAGAAGTACCCCAAGATCCATGTCAGCACTGGAGAGGAATCCTCACGTTCCGGCCCCGACTCCACACAAGGGCTTAGGCCCCAGCATCGACGGGAGAGGAATCCCGAGAGGACCCGAGGAACTCGCATGGGGACTGGCCTTTCCTGAGGCCACCAGAGCGGGTCCCTGAGGTCCCCGTCGTAAGTCGAGAGCACCTGCCGCAACTCGAGAAAATCCAGGAGGTTTTGCCCTTCAGGCGAGATGAGGCCCATTTCCGCTGAGGCTTCTCGAGGCTAATCACATCTAACCACTGGAACTTCCAAAGGGTCCTTCACACCCAGGCTGCAACTCAAGAAGTTCCCCGACATACCCGTCTCCACTCGAGAGGAAGCACGTGGTGTCCCGCACACATACAGGGGAGCCCCGTTTCCGCCTCCTAGCTCGAGATGAGGGATCCTTTCCCTGTTTCGTAGGGAAAGAATTCCCGGCGTTCCCGTCGAATCTCAAGAGGAGGCGCTCTCCACAGGAAAGGCGAAAGGAACTCCAGGGTCTTGCCACCATTCCAAGAGTGCCCCAGATGTGTCAGTCCATTCTAGAGGAAACTTTTTTCCCTGCACTGCCTTGACGTTCAAGCCGAGAATCCACTCCCAACACGTATGCACGTGGGACAGCCCTGTGGGAAAGCCTCGTGGGAAAGCCTCGTGGGAAAGACTCGAGGGAAAATCATAGATCCTTTGATCCACGCGGCGGACTGCGTGACACTGCTGCTACCGCTCTGGAGGAAAGCGCAAGTGCATGCCCGCATTCGAGACGAGGACTGACTCCCCTGGGGAGACTCCAGAAGTACCCCAAGATCCATGTCAGCACTGGAGAGGAATCCTCAGGTTCCGGCCCCGACTCCACACAAGGTCTTAGGCCCCGGCATCGACGGGAGAGGAATCCCGAGAGGCCCCCGAATAACTCGCATGGGGACTGGCCTTTCCTGAGGCCACCAGAGCGGTTCCCTGAGGTCCCCGTCGTAAGTCGAGAGCACCTGCCGCAACTCGAGAAAATCCAGGAGGTTTTGCCCTCCAGGTGAGATGAGGCCCATTTCCGCTGAGGCTTCTCGAGGCTAATCACGTCTAACCACTGGAACTTCCAAAGGGTCCTTCACACCCTTGCTGCAACTCTAGAAGTTCCCCGACATACCCGTCTCCACTCGAGAGGAAGCACGAGGGTCCCGCACACATCCAGGGGAGCCCCGTTTCCGCCTCCTAGCTCGAGATGAGGGATCCTTTCCCTGTTTCGTAGGGAAAGAATTCCCGGCGTTCCCGTCGCATCTCAAGAGGAGGCGCTCTCCACAGGAAAGGCGAGAGGAACTCCAGGGTCGTGCCACCATTCCAAGAGTCCCCCAGATGTGTCAGTCCATTCCAGAGGAACCTGTTTTCCCTGCACTGCCTTGACGTTCAAGCCGAGGATCGACTTCCACCACGTGTGCACGTGGGACAGCCCTGTGGGAAAGCCTCGTGGGAAAGCCTCGTTGGAAAGACTCGAGGGAAAACCATAGATCCTTTGATCCACGCGGCGGACTGCGTGACACTGCTGCTACCGCTCTGGGGGAAAGCGCAAGTGCATGCCCGCATTCGAGACGAGGACTGACTCCCCTGGGGAGACTCCAGAAGTACCCCAAGATCCATGTCAGCACTGGAGAGGAATCCTCAGGTTCCGGCCCCGACTCCACACAAGGTCTTAGGCCCCGGAATCGACGAAAGAGGAATGCCGAGAGGACCCCGAGGAACTCGCATGGGGACTGGCCTTTCCTGAGGCCACCAGAGCGGGTCCCTGAGGTCCCCATCATAAGTCGAGAGCACCTGCCGCAACTCGAGAAAATCCAGGAGGTTTTGCCCTCCAGGCGAGATGAGGCCCATTTCCGCTGAGGCTTCTCGAGGCTAATCACATCTAACCCTTGGAACTTCCAAAGGGTCCTTCACACCCTTGCTGCAACTCAAGCAGTTCCCCGACATACCCGTCTCCACTCGAGAGGAAGCACGTGGGGTCCCGCACACATCCAGGGGAGCCCCGTTTCGGCCTCCTAGCTCGAGATGAGGGATCCTTTCCCTGTTTTGTAGGGAAAGAATTCCCGGCGTTCCCGTCGCATCTCAAGAGGTGGCGCTCTCCACAGGAAAGGCGAGAGGAACTCCAGGGTCGTGGCACCATTCCAAGAGACCCCCAGATGTGTCAGTCCATTCCAGAGGAATCTGTTTTCCCTGCACTGCCTTGACATTCAAGCCGAGGATCGACTCCCACCACGTGTGCACGTGGGACAGCCCTGTGGGACAGCCCTGTGGGAAAGCCTCGAGGGAAAGCCTCGTGGGAAAGGCTCGAGGGAAAACCATAGATCCTTTGATCCACGCGGCGGACTGCGTGACACTGCTGCTACCGCTCTGGAGGAAAGAGCAAGTGCATGCCCGCATTCGAGACGAGGACTGACTCCGCTGGGGAGACTCCAGAAGTACCCCAAGATCCATGTCAGCACTGGAGAGGAATCCTCAGGTTCGGGCCCCGACTCCACACAAGGTCTTAGGCCCCGGCATCGATGGGAGAGGAATCCCGAGCGGCCCCAGAGGAACTCGCATGGGGACTGGCCTTTCCTGCGGCCACCAGAGCGGGTCCCCGAGGTCCCCGTCGTAAGTCGAGAGCACCTGCCGCAACTCGAGAAAATCCAGGAGGTTTTGCCCTCCAGGCGAGATGAGGCCCATTTCCGCTGAGGCTTCTAGAGGCTAATCCCGTCTAACCACTGGAACTTCCAAAGGGTCCTTCCCACCCTTGCTGCAACTCAAGAAGTTCCCCGACATACCCGTCTCCACTCGAGAGGAAGCACGTGGGGTCCCGCACACATCCAGGGGAGCCCCGTTTCCGCCTCCTAGCTCGAGATGAGGGATCCTTTCCCTGTTTCGTAGGGAAAGAATTCCCGGCGTTCCCGTCGCATCTCAAGAGAAGGCGCTCTCCACAGGAAAGGCGAGAGGAACTCCAGGGTCGTGCCACCATTCCAAGAGTCCCCCAGATGTGTCAGTCCATTCCAGAGGAACCTGTTTTCCCTGCACTGCCTTGACGTTAAAGCCGAGGATCGACTCCCACCACGTGTGCACGTGGGACAGCCCTGTGGGACAGCCCTGTGGGAAAGCCTCGAGGGAAAGGCTCGTGGGAAAGGCTCGAGGGAAAACCATAGATCCTTTGATCCACGCGGCGGACTGCGTTACACTGCTGCTACCGCTCTGGAGGAAAGAGCAAGTGCATGCCCGCATTCGAGACGAGGACTGACTCCGCTGGGGAGACTCCAGAAGTACCCCAAGATCCATGTCAGCACTGGAGAGGAATCCTCAGGTTCCGGCCCGGACTCCACACAAGGTCTTAGGCCCCGGCATCGACGGGGGAGGCATCCCGAGAGGCCCCCGAGGAACTCGCATGGGGACTGGCCTTTCCTGAGGCCACCAGAGCGGGTCCCTGAGGTCCTCGTCGTAAGTCGAGAGCACCTGCCGCAACTCGAGAAAATCCAGGAGGTTTTGCCCTCCAGGCGAGATGAGGCCCATTTCCGCTGAGGCTTCTCGAGGCCAATCACATCTAACCACTGGAACTTCCAAATGGACCTTCACACCCTTGCTGCAACTCAAGAAGTTCCCCGACATACCCGTCTCCACTTGAGAGGAAGCACATGGGGTCCCGCACACATCCAGGGGAGCCCCGTTTCCGCCTCCAAGCTCGAGATGAGGGATCCTTTCCCTGTTTCGTAGGGACAGAATTCCCGGCGTTCCCGTCGCATCTCAAGAGGAGGCGCTCTCCACAGGAAAGGCGAGAGGAACTCCAGGGTCGTGCCACCATTCCAAGAGTCCCCCAGATGTGTCAGTCCATTCCAGAGGAACCTGTTTTCCCTGCACTGCCTTGACGTTCAAGCCGAGGATCCACTCCCACCACGTGTGCACGTGGGACAGCCCTGTGGGAAAGCCTCGTGGGAAAGCCTCGTGGGAAAGACTCCAGGGAAAACCATAGATCCTTTGATCCACGCGGCGGACTGCGTGACACTGCTGCTACCGCTCTGGAGGAAAGCGCAAGGGCATGCCCGCATTCGAGACGAGGACTGACTCCCCTGGGGAGACTCCAGAAGTACCCCAAGATCCATGTCAGCACTGGAGAAGAATCGTCAGGTTCCGGCCCCGACTCCACACAAAGTCTTAGGCCCCAGCATCGACGGGAGGGGAATCCCGAGAGGCCCCCGAGGAACTCGCATGGGGACTGGCCTTTCCTGAGGCCACCAGAGCGGGTCCCTGAGGTCCCCGTCGTAAGTCGAGAGCACCTGCCGCAACTCGAGAAAATCCAGGAGGTTTTGCCCTCCAGGCGAGATGAGGCCCATTTCCGCTGAGGCTTCTCGAGGCCAATCATATCTAACCACTGGAACTTCCAAAGGGTCCTTCACACCCTTACTGCATCTCAAGCAGTTCCGCGACATACCCGTCTCCACTCGAGAGGAAGCACGTGGGGTCCCGCACACATCAAGGGGAGCCCCGATTCCTCCTCCTAGCTCGAGAGGAGGGATCCTTTCCCTGTTTCGTAGGGAAAGAATTCCCAGCGTTCCCGTCGCATCTCAAGAGGTGGCGCTCTCCACAGGAAAGGCGAGAGGAACTCCAGGGTCGTGGCACCATTCCAAGAGACCCCCAGATGTGTCAGTCCATTCCAGAGGAACCTGTTTTCCCTGCACTGCCTTGACGTTCAAGCCGAGGATCGACTCCCACCACGTGTGCACGTGGGACAGCCCTGTGGGAAAGCCTCGTGGGAAAGCCTCGTGGGAAAGACTCGAGGGAAAACCATAGATCCTTTGATCCACGCGGCGGACTGCGTGACACTGCTGCTACCGCTCTGGAGGAAAGCGCAAGTACATGCGCGCATTCGAGACGAGGACTGACTCCCCTGGGGAGACTCCAGAAGTACCCCAAGATCCATGTCAGCACTGGAGAGGAATCCTCAGGTTCCGGCCCCGACTCCACACAAGGTCTTAGGCCCCGGCATCGACGGGAGAGGAATCCCGAGACGCCCCCGAGGAACTCGCATGGGGACTGGCCTTTCCTGAGGCCACCAGAGCGGGTCCCTGAGGTCCCCGTCGTAAGTCGAGAGCACCTGCCGCAACTCGAGAAAATCCAGGAGGTTTTGCCCTTCAGCGAGATGAGGCCCATTTTCGCTGAGGCTTCTCGAGGCTAATCACGTCTAACCACTGGAAGTTCCAAAGGGTTCTTCACACCCTTGCTGCAACTCAAGAAGTTCCCCGACATACCCGTCTCCACTCGAGAGGAAGCACGTGGGGTCCCGCACACATCCAGGGGAGCCCCGTTTCCGCCTCCTAGCTCGAGATGAGGGATCCTTTCCCTGTTTCTTAGGGAAAGAATTCCCGGCGTTCCCGTCGCATCTCAAGAGGAGGCGCTCTCCACAGGAAAGGCGAGAGGAACTCCAGGGTCGTGCCACCATTCCAAGAGTCCCCCAGATGTGTCAGTCCATTCAGGAAGAACCTGTTTTCCCTTCACTGCCTTAACGTTCAAGCCGAGGATCGACTCCCACCACGTGTGCACGTGGGACAGCCCTGTGGGAAAGCCTCGTGGGAAAGCCTCGTTGGAAAGACTCGAGGGAAAACCATAGATCCTTTGATCCACGCGGCGGACTGCGTGACACTGCTGCTACCGCTCTGGAGGAAAGCGCAAGTCCATGCCCGCATTCGAGACGAGGACTGACTCCCCTGGGGAGACTCCAGAAGTACCCCAAGATCCATGTCAGCACTGGAGAGGAATCCTGAGGTTCTGGCCCCGATTCCACACAAGGTCTTAGGCCCCGGCATCGACGGGAGAGGCACCCCGAGAGGCCCCCGAGGAACTCGCATGGGGACTGGCCTTTCCTGAGGCCACCAGAGCGGGTCCCTGAGGTCCCCGTCGTAAGTCGAGAGCACCTGCCGCAACTCGAGGAAATCCAGGAGGTTTTGCCCTCCAGGCGAGATGAGGCCCATTTCCGCTGAGGCTTCTAGAGGCCAATCACATCTAACCACTGGAACTTCCAAAGGGTCCTTCACACCCTTGCTGCAACTCAAGAAGTTCCGCGACATACCCGTGTCCACTCGAGAGGAAGCACGTGGGGTCCCGCACACATCCAGGGGAGCCCCGTTTCCGCCTCCTTGCTCGAGATGAGGGATCCTTTCCCTGTTTCGTAGGGAAAGAATTCCCGGCGTTCCCGTCGCATCTCAAGAGGAGGCGCTCTCCACAGGAAAGGCGAGAGGAACTCCAGGGTCGTGCCACCATTCCAAGAGTCCCCCAGATGTGTCAGTCCATTCCAGAGGAACCTGTTTTCCCTGCACTGCCTTGACGTTCAAGCCGATGATCGACTCCCACCACGTGTGCACGTGGGACAGCCCTGTGGGAAAGCCTCGTGGGAAAGCCTCGTGGGAAAGACTCCAGGGAAAACCATAGATCCTTTGATCCACGCGGTGGACTGCGTGACACTGCTGCTACCGCTCTGGAGGAAAGCGCAAGTGCATGCCCGCATTCGAGACGAGGACTGACTCCCCTGGGGAGACTCCAGAAGTACCCCAAGATCCATGTCAGCACTGGAGAGGAATCCTCAGGTTCCGGCCCCGACTCCACACAAAGTCTTAGGCCCCAGCATCGACGGGAGGGGAATCCCGAGAGGCCCCCGAGGAACTCGCATGGGGACTGGCCTTTCCTGAGGCCACCAGAGCGGGTCCCTGAGGTCCCCGTCGTAAGTCGAGAGCACCTGCCGCAACTCGAGAAAATCCAGGAGGTTTTGCCCTCCAGGCGAGATGAGGCCCATTTCCGCTGAGGCTTCTCGAGGCCAATCACATCTAACCACTGGAACTTCCAAAGGGTCCTTCACACCCTTGCTGCAACTCAAGAAGTTCCGCGACATACCCGTGTCCACTCGAGAGGAAGCACGTGGGGTCCCGCACACATCCAGGGGAGCCCCGTTTCCGCCTCCTTGCTCGAGATGAGGGATCCTTTCCCTGTTTCGTAGGGAAAGAATTCCCGGCGTTCCCGTCGCATCTCAAGAGGAGGCGCTCTCCACAGGAAAGGCGAGAGGAACTCCAGGGTCGTGCCACCATTCCAAGAGTCCCCCAGATGTGTCAGTCCATTCCAGAGGAACCTGTTTTCCCTGCACTGCCTTGACGTTCAAGCCGATGATCGACTCCCACCACGTGTGCACGTGGGACAGCCCTGTGGGAAAGCCTCGTGGGAAAGCCTCGTGGGAAAGACTCCAGGGAAAACCATAGATCCTTTGATCCACGCGGTGGACTGCGTGACACTGCTGCTACCGCTCTG